>NC_089978.1:91364785-91674285 GCF_036417845.1 Apteryx mantelli
CAAACTCTTTTTGACTTGTTCCAGCCTATAAAGCCTTTCTTTTTTGAGAGTTAAATAGTGCTATTCTGGTCAATTTAGAAGTTCTATTAAGACTTATTATTAAAATTTCTCATTTTATGTCTCCTCCTATAGAAAGTACTTCCACCAGCAATTTTTCATCAATTAAAGCAGAGATGGAAGAAACCATTGTTATAATCATTGTTATAAGATATTTCTTCTTCTGTACCTCCTAAAGAATGTTCATTTTTTTCAGGTAAAAAGGAACCACTGCAATGGGAAAAACTGACAAGCCCATTATGGAAAACCCTCAAAAAATAAACATAGAGCATTTGCCTAGTAGGTAAAAATAAGAGTTCAAATTCCCTCCAGCACAGGAGAGAATTTAACTGGTATCTCCCACATCCCACTTAAGCCACTAAACTACTTAATGAGAAGACTAAATACATCTTTTTGCAATAGCGATTTTTTTTCACAGACCCTAGTTTTGTGATTCATATGGTAAAAATGCCCGCCATGCTGGGATCTGAGGCGAGGTAGGAGACACCTAGTATGTGGATCTTAAAGGGTTCATCTGTTAAATGTTCAACCCATAGGCAGCTGTGATCTTGCTAAAATACAAATCTTCAGGTACCCAGGAAACAACTCTGAGTGAAGTAAGTGCCTACAGACAGCAGCTTCCTGAAACAGCATATGGCAACTGAGTATGTTTTTTGATCATCTAAGTATTGGAGAAGGTAAACAAAATGAGGGAACTCAAGTCCTCATACGGATTTAGCATCTGTTTTCTTTCGTAGAATGTACACATTTGGATTCTGATATTGTGCTTGACCAAAATAAGACAAAGAAGAAAAGAAAACTTAGAAGTGTATCTGTTCCTATTAGATTTTCAGCCTGAAATTTAGATCAAAGAATGTTAGCTTGGAGTAGCTTTATTCTTGAATTTGAAAGTTAGCCAAAGGAAAAAAACAGCTCCCCAAACCTATTCAGAGTTGGCCTTTGATATCTTGGAGCCTGTTTTCTTTCGTCAGATCTGAGAACATACAAGATATTTTTAAGAACTACTGTAAAGACAGGAAATAGCTTAGAATAATAATAGACATTGAAATATTCATTGAAATACAGTTTGAAAATGGATGAATACCATTCATACAGATGCATATTCCTTTTCACAAATGCCAGCCTGCATAAATGGTATTGCATTATATCAATTTCCTGTGGCTGATGCTTTCTGTACAAGTGCTGGTAACTGCCATATTTGAGAATTGGATGTTTCTAAAGTATCACAATCCTTTTGACTAAAAATGGTTTTCTATGCTCTAGATTAAGAGTCTTAAGAAACATTTCCAGAAATGTCTTGATTTAAAATGGACTTTAGATAGTTGAAAGATGGGGGCCACCGCAACAACTATTGCTTACTTTGCTTATTTGTATTAAAATTCTTTGGACAGTGTTTTACAAACTCTTTCAGACTTACTCTGTTTTATGAGGAACTAAACTGGGGTGGTAGCATAAGAAACGCATCTAGTTTCTTCCCATATGTACACCTATAATTAAGTTTTTCCATCAACTTTTCCATACCTGTATAAGTTATTCATTGCAGCAAAGGCATGTATTATAAGAAAATGGTGTATATAGCTTGCTTTACAATGTTCTCTCACTTGACTAGACACAAGAGTAGATAGAAAAAGCTAGGTATTTAGGTATTCAGGCCTACAAAGAGAAAACAGGTATACTTTTTGTATTGTTGTATAACTAACTTTAGTATATTTATAATGTTACTGGCAATCAAATGGAATAATAATCTAACCTTTCTAAAATTAGCATCTAGACAATCATATAGCCAGGGTAAATTTTGTCTATCAAAACCATATTTAGCAAGAATGAACTGTCACAACTTAGGGAACTAGCAGAGTATCTAAAAGTCAAATCTGCTCTCCTTCTGACTTACTGTAAGTATATTCAAATGCTTATAAAATTTTAATGGCATTTCAGCTATGATTGAATTCTCCTTTCCAATGAATAATGTTTGTCTTGACTGTAGGCAGGCACATTATATCTTTTATTCCAGAAAACCTGATGTTTTAAACAAGTGTCATCATTTTGATTCTGAACTGACATTCCTTTCTCATGCCTCACTTGTATGAAGTTAATTTTGCACACTATGAATGAAGCAAGTATTATATTTCATTTTTATTGCACACATTTTTCACACATAAAAGAGAAAATAATCCGTATACAGGAAAGCTGGAGGAAGATTAATTTGTTTTAATTTTATTTTTAATTTTGTGAAGCAGAAAGCTATTCCTTTACAGACACCTCACTCTAATGGTAACACTTGGTGCGTTCTTAATTTGAAGCATGTGAGTCATATCCACCGGCGAATTTCAGATCTGCTAAGGTGTAGTGTCAGTTCAGAACTATTATTTTTAAGACCATAAACATTTAAGACACAAAGAGCATCTGATGTTACCTGCACATTTGGGTGTGGAGCAGATATAGATTGTCCATAAAGCTGGAAATGTATTATACTTCTCCTTTTAGCATTATAGATGTGTAATTTATAAGCAAGCAAATTAAGCAGGAAAACATTGCCATCCTCTTGGGCAGGGTGATTTTTAGTATCCTTTGGTGACTCATTGTAGCTTATTTTGTAATAAACTTCTTTTATATAATCCTTTCCTTGAATGTACCATTGAAGGAGGATGACAGAAGGTAGGAGGTGAAAATGGCTAGATGAGAATTCGGCACCAGATTGGTGTTCCATTAATATGAGCTACAATTTCCTTATCACCAAAGACAGACATTTGCTAAGATATGCATAACCATAAAGTTTTAATTTTACTATAGTCTCACATTAAAAAAACTCTACCTCTCAGTATTTTATTTCTTTAAGGCATTTATTTATTGATTTATTATTTAGTGCTGGCAAGAATTCAAACACAAACATCACAATTTCTCACCAAAGGTGGCGTAAAAAGGATGTTCCTGTGACCAGAATTTACCCTGCCCTCTCTTTACCCCAAATACCAAAGTAAAAACACCAGAGCTACTGGCACTGGTTACAATACATTTTTTTACAGAAATAAAAGAGATGCTTATAACTAAAAGTACACAGTCAGAAAAATAGCCAAAATTGCCAATAACTACAAATCCATAATGAAAATAAGTTGCTACTGTTTTGTTCCCTATAGTTCCCTATAAAAAATAAGTGACCTTTTATCTGGTCATGGAATGATAGTAAGGAAACTTAAAATGGTATTTTTCCATAAAGTCTTAGCAAGTAAACCGGCCACAGTGAATATAGGATTTCACCCTCGAGTTTGTTTTTTCTCGTTTAAATTACATAGATTGAAGTAACAAGTTTTCTTCCTTTTAAAATCTTTCTTGACATTTTCTTTGAATGCATTTTCCAGGAAAATCTGTAGAATTATGTATAGATCAAACCACCAGTATTCTTGAGTGGTGGTTGATTTATCATTATTTTCTAGAAGACGGATGACCTTTCTTGCATTTTGGTTTTAAACACACAAACTAATTATTTACACCAGCCACTGCTAACTACAATATAGACACCCATCTCCAGTGTTTCAATTTTCTAAGAAAGATGAAATAAATCCAGGCAAGAGGCTTGTCTATCCCTAATACCATAACAACCTTTCTATTACTATCCTTTTTCCCCTGGCCTCCATCCCCTACATTTTGAATCCTCTAAAGAGAGTGGGTGGGTCACTTTCATTCTGGTCCTGCATATTTATTTAGTATACTTTCAGCACATTTTACATGTGGCTCATTTTGACTGCAATCCAATTACAATCTCCAAGGCAACTGGTCAGTCGTCTGGTTATATTTATGCTCCTGGAATGGAGAACAAAAGAATACAAAATTATCTTTCATGGTATTTCTCCTGTTCTGTATAGCACTGGTTTCTGGAAAGACAGAAGAAAGAAGGAAAAAAAAAATACAAGCGGCTTTTAAGTGATATTCTAATAAACAACAGGAATACTACTCATGAAGAAATAATTTTGGATTTGGATAGATTTGTGGACTTAAATATCTTCTGAAAATCTTGGGGCTCACAAAGTGAGCATCCACTGAGTCAAGCCATTCCAGCTAATACTTTTATTAAAAATGCTAATTTAAATTCTGAAGGATGAATGTAGAGAAATAACCTTACAAATACCAAGCTATTATTCAGGAGAAACAGTTGAAAACAGAAAACTGCTTTTATTTCTTTGCGAGTTAAGCTGGCAGGCAGAGCTTGTGGTGCGTTTGTAGCAACAGGGGCTCAGCTCTTTCGCTTATTGTGCAAGCAAAACTCCCAGCAAATAGGAATGCATATTCTCTGCTGGGATATACTGAATTATACCCGCTCCAGAGGTAAAGGGACCAATCCTACATGGTTAACTCCTTCTCACACTTGAGTGGGGTCTGCTGGATGCAGCTGGTCTGCAATTGCTGGCATTTTCCTATGCCATCAGCAGGTGGTCAAGGTCCAACATGCACCTACATCCAGCATCCCACCAGGCTGCTGATCAGTCAGCAAAAATGAACTTCACGGTGCTGAAGAGTCTTCTGGCACACTAAGTAAGAAGCTCCTTAAATACCAGTTCTTCAAATTCAACCTATTATAATAAGAAGAATAGAAGGAAAAGAGTGGATTTACATCAGAGAAGGGAAAAACCGCATATAGACTGGAGGTGTTCTCGGGGAGAAGGGGTATCCTCATGTGACTAAACTAAAGTGTTTTAAACCCCAAACTTCACACCATGGCATAGGATAAAATTTTAGCAAGGCAGACTTCACAAATGATCTGTCATTTGCTTCTTTACATAGAAAACCTATATATTCTATATATAGAGTATATATTCCCAATGACACACAGTCAGTCATTGAGAACTATCAAATTCAAATGTAGGAAAATGCATTCATATGTGCATTCCTCACTTTCTTTCTCAGTTTTTGTGTACAGTATGCTTTCTTTTTAATGCTGGGAGTCTTTAAAAAGAAAAAAAATATTATTTTCTTTTTATTTACCTCCTTCTTTTCCAGCCTTTACCTTTTTTTACTCTAAAGTCTACTCTAAATATAAAAGCCAAAACCTGAGGGACTTTAATATTTGTTTGTTTTAATGAAAATAGAGATAAGGAGTTAATTACAATACTAGCAGCTGAGGCTTTAAGAAAATAAGAAATATCACAAGAGTTGATAAAAATCAGAGGAACGCGTAATTCTGCAAGCATTCACTTTGCTTTGAGTGGATTCACTTTCTCAACCTTCCTGTGTGTTAATGGTAGCAACAGTGATACGAAAATAAAAGTGACATGAAGTGACATTGTTTTGTTTGCTTGTATGCTTAATTTATAGAAAGCTCACCAATTGTGACTACAGGTCAGATATTTGCAATGAAACTACACAAAACACCACCTTGTTCAGGCTTTAACCTAGTACACAAATGACTTGCATATTCCCTTTATTAAGATTCTGTGCACAGCCTTTTATGAAGGTAGAAGTTAGGTCAAATGCAAGGTCTCATTACCAGGAGATAACCACTCTAGTTTTATGGTAGCCTTTACTCTGTGTTTGATGCAAACTTGCTGAGCTCATAATCATTCTAAATTGTTCAGGTTAATCTGCATTTCATTTTTTTTTAATTCAATAGTGACATTAAACTTCAAGATGCTATCACCTGAAAGCTGACAGTTGCATTTACAAAGAGGTGTATCAAGCATAAAGGAGCTGACACAGCATCTTTCACTGTTTCACCGTAAGCTTTGCAACGCAGATTGTGAAATAATTTGAAGGTAAACGTCCATTAAATTATAATACGGTAATACAAAAGCAACAATATCATATAAACATTTGGAAATGTGCATACATAGAAAATGGCATTTGCAATGAGTTTCAAAGCAATTTTGGAAGTGCAGGAGTGACACAAAAGATCTAGATGCAATGCAAGATTTCCATCTCGAGGCAATGAAAAATTTCCCATTTACGCCAGTAAAAAATTTGGCCTATATTTTTAGTATAAATGTAGTTATTATTTTATTGTAAACAAGGAATTTAAATTCCAGTTTTGTCATCAATCTCATGTTGTTACCTTCCTTACAAACCAAGAAGATAAAATAATTTTGTTTTTAAATTCCTTGTTTACTGTTTTAGAGACAGTTTATTGAGGACAGTTTATTGATATAATGTTTTCTTTTAGAAATATGATATGTGGTACATGGTGTTTGCAGCATTCCAAATGCTTATTGATTAAGACAATTCACTGAATATTACTTCATCAGTAGATTAATCATTATGATAATTCAGTTTAATGTTTACCTAATTTCCCCAGTGTAATCAACAACAGAAAGGTAAGCCTTTCCCACACACATTTAGATTAAATGACTTGGTGCAAAGAAAGATTGATTTATTTATCCATAAATCATTATAATAGGCAGAGTTCACCACTAGCGAAGTTGCCGAACAATACAGTTATAAGTCATTGCCATACATGTCTTTATAACTCGTGGCATAGGGTTGCACAAAGAACCTCAATTCTTTAATTTTTCCTACCTTCGAATGCAAGATTTAACCTTGATATATTATTTTGATACATTTTAATGTATGTTATTATTGGTGAAATTCTGACCTGCTGAAATCAGTAGCAAAATGTTCATTGATTTAAATGAAGCTAGAATTTCACACTTTTTAAATGATGTGATTTTTCTGAGATCAATTGCATATACAGATAGATATAGTTGTTCCTGTTCCATAAAATGTGTTTGTTTTTTTGAGCTGTATCAGTTGGTCCAATAAAAGATATGAATTCTTCCAAAAAATTAGGTCTTGCTTGTATACTAAGATATAGATACTTAGGGCTCCAGTTTCAAGCTTACCTTCTTTCAGTGTTATTATTCGAAACATTCGGAAATTGGAGAGGGATCTGAATCCAGTCTCCTGAATCCTATGTAAATGTTCCAACTACAAGACTGTTGGATGGAAGAGATGACAAGTGATATTCACATGCCCACTACTTCCTCTGGCTCAAGCTTATGGTTCAAAGTAAAACCAAGATTCCTGCTGTCGCTGTCACTGAGTTTGAGATCCACAGTTTTGAAGGGAAATGAAAATTGTTTTTCTCCCTACTAAAGGTGAGATAAGCAACATGACCCATAGCTTTTGGTATTGGCATCAGTAATTCATTCAGAATTTGATATGATTACAGTATGGTATGATATCAATAGTTTTAATTACTCTACAAGGAAACAAAAGAGCTTCAGTTCCCTCAAATTCTTCCTACTTACTGTTAAAAAAGTGGTACTGTTAAAAATCCTGGTTCCATTCCCCTTCTAATTTATCTGTCATTACTGGTTTTAAATTGTCATTCTTCTTCTATCCACTGTCCTGGTTTATGTTTCTGTTCTTAGCATGTTGCTCCATTTGCAAAGTGTCTTCCATTTGTCCTTTTTCTTATCATGTCTTCCTCTCTTTTTGTTTTTTACAACTTACAGACAAAAGTATAACAACTCTGAAAAATTCAGAAGCTCTAAAAAGCAGGTAAATTCACACTTTTCTGATTAAATATATAGATTGTGTACCATAAGGGATAGTATTTCCCCTGTAAGGGAGCGAAGGAGAAGTGCAGAAAGGAGATATTGATGCTTTGGGTGTCTACTCTCTCTTCCATTCTTTGGATGAGGGCACTTCAAGCAGAAATCTCAGTTTACACTATATAGGCTCAAATTATCTTCCCTGTCTTGAACTCAGAGACACCACAAATAGTGTAGGGCTGTTTTAAAGACTGTTTGTTTCTTAAATTCATGTGATACATGAATTTTAAAAGTTCCTTAACATTTGCTGCTGATCAATACAGAATTTATGCAGACTGTTTTCAGTTGCTTTAGTTTGGATGTCTGTAACTAAGTGAAAGACTACACTAGCTTTGAAATTTTCCTCATGGCCTATAAGGTCTCCTTCACCTATGATAACTTTAAAAGGTGATTTCAGTGTTTTGGAGCCTCCTTCCTCACCTTGATCCTGAAGAATGTCAGAGAAGCAGACCTATTGATGCGCCTCAGAGTGAGGTTCCCAGACTCTAATGTATTTTTTATTTTGCTGAAAGTAAAATGAATGAAAGCAAGGCTGAAATATGACTAGATTGATAGTAGACCTATGTAACTGCATTTAATAGTGATTTAGTCTTATCCAGAAGTTCTCTCAGTACCTTGATGATCATGGCCAACTTTTATTATTCAGTCAAGCTTTGGTGTACTTCATCTATTTCAACAAGTATCATGCCTTATTATTCACTTCAAGTTTCCGCAAAAAGCAAGATGCTGAGTTATTCTGAGCAAATAAGTCTGTTCCATGGAGTGACTTGTGCAGAGCTGTGGAGCAGCTCTGGCAGCACTTAAGTTTAGCATCCAGGGTCTTTAATAGTTATCATGTAAACAGGGCTGAATGGTGGGGGAGCAAGGGGAAGGGAGATAATCTAGACAAGCAGACTATGACAAATTAAATAAAAGATCCCACTGTAGCCAATCTGAAGTGCTTGCTCTTGGTTTACTCTATATCCCATGTGACCTGATTTGTAGGTCAAGCTTGGATTAATAGCACTACCTCTTCCTACTTGGTTCAGGCAGTAAGTAGAGGAAAGAAAAGAGAGACAGCAGGACACACAGAAGATGAAAGTCCGTTATAATTGCTTTCTACAGCATGACCACCAGTGATACAATTACAAAGTAATTCTACAGCAGTATGAGAAAGCCACATCCTCTATCTCTTTTCCTTGTAAAACACAATGTTACATTAGATTTTAACTTTTGTTAGTAATAAACTATTGTACAAATATATACAAAAATAAACTGCATTAATTAACATGTATAAAATTATTTTGTATAGATTATATGTGTCAATCAAATATATGAAATTATTACCTATCTTTTTGCAAGGTTTACAAAAAAAAACTTGTACAGGATAGGTCATAAATCACCTTTAAGACATGAGTATGAGTATTAGACTTGCAGCTGAAAATAATCAAACAGATTACATAAGATCTAAGGAATAAAACTGAAGTTGACGTAATGTAATTTTCTAAAGAATGTTCCTATAATCTAAATGGTTTTAAACCACAGTCACCCCTCAGTGATACAACACGATTAATGTCAGACTTGCATAGTTACTTGAGTCACTGAGGGAAAATACTGGAAACTGTGGTGAGTCTTATTCATCTGGAAGTTTACTATTCTGTTTTTGATCATGGATGTTCTGCAAACTTTTCACTCTTAGATAGATGAAAAAATTCTGATCCAGGCTCAGGACACAAAAATCCCTGAAAGCAACATCTTTCTTTCTGCTCTCAAGCTTTCAGTTTTCCCTGATGCCTTTGAACTACTGCAGTATATAAAAAGGTCTTCTAGAAATTCGTCACCTAACCAGTAACTAAGATCTATATTTTGCTCCAAAACCTTACCAGCATAATTTCATGAAACTGGGAACTGAGTGATCAAGACCTGATTGATAATAAGCTCTGCTGGCTGGGTTACTTAAAGACCTGTGGCATTGCTAGTCAGTACCATCAATCAGTGTGCTGTGACAGTTCACTTATATTGCAGTCAGTTGAGTAAGCTGCTTCTGAACAAGAATTACCATTGATTTTGATACAAATGAGAATTATTTTTAATGTCACGTATTTTACCTGTAGTCAGACACTTGGAGCACTGATGATCACTGTCTCTATAAGCCCTTTAATGCTGAAAACAGGGACTGTTGCTTACTGTTTAGAGCCTGTCCTTTCTCACGGAAACTTGCTCTGCCTTTCATATTAGAGTTCCCTGCCTTAGTGTTAAGTCACATGTTTGTTAAAAGGCTGAGGATGTTTCACTACACAGTTCTGATTCATTCAAAGAGTAGGTCTCTGTTGAGATTTGTGTTTCTGTGCCTGGTACTACTCAAGCCTTTTTTGTTATTATTAGCAAGAAAGGTTCCAGAAAAATCTTTTTTAGACCTTAATGGTGACTGCTTTTGCAAGTGTGACTCAGAAAGCAGAACCCTCAAACACTTATTCCCACATTAAATGATCTGGGCTAACCATAATCCTTTAAATACTAAGCTGGAGTGTAGTAACACAGTATAAGCAGATCTAAGACCAGCCTGGGACTGAAAGGGGCGCTTCCATCCTTCCATCCCCACCACATGTTTTCAATCTGTGAGTATTCCCCAAAGCAGCATTCAATATGTAGGATCAGCTCCATGAAATGGCTGAAAAAATCAGATTTGTTTTCAAATTTGCAGTCAATCAAATTAGCTGGTTCATCTGCTCGCTGCCTGGGTACTCATATTGGTGCTACAGAGTCAGCAGTTAAAGGGAGCAGGACTGCTGCCGTTGGCAAGAGCTTGCAGCAAATTCATGATTGAAGTAAGCTGATCAGAAAACACCATACTCACATCATTTGAAAAAGCCAGTTCACAGTTCAGCCCAGAAACCATTGTACCCACACAGGAAGGGGGTGATGAGCTGCACTGTGAGGCAAGAAGGCTACGCTGGGGGACTTCTTAAGCCAGGGAAGGGAGGGAATGGTACCACCTCTCATTTCTGCCACTTCCAATGTACGTTGTGAAGACCTCTTTCTGCCATCACTATCCTACAGTAGACAGATGCTCCTCTCCACCTACAGCCCTGGTGGCTGAAGAGTTGCTATCTGGCATCCTTGGATGCTTATAGTTGCCCTTCTCTGGGGTCAGTGCCCTTTCAGTGCTCATTTAACCTGTCTTAGCCCGGATGAAGGTGTTTAGCCAAGATTACTATTAAAAGTATTCAAGCCTTCCCAGCTAATTTTGATGGAAATGGAGAAGGGGCTGTTCATGGGAACTGCTCATCTGGCAGATCGGAAGGGGTGGTTTCCACCTCCACTGGGGAGGTGGAAAAGATCAGCTGGGAGTGAGGTGGCATCGTTCCTCTTCAGTCAACACAGCTGCAGCCGGAAGAGGATGGCTTTTTCCACCCATTGTACTTCAAATCAGAGGTAGACTAATTTCAAATCTAATAAGTAGCTTCAGTAGTTTCACAGGATGAATTTGAGGTTGATGAAGCATGAGTCATACCCCATGAAAGAGGTCAGAAATGCTGCTATTGATGCTTCCTCCATGAAAATTATATAGGAGAGACAAGTTCAGGAGCCTTGGTTAAAAAGCTTTCACATCTCAGATATTTTGCTTGCTGGATACCTCGGCTGAGTGAAGAAAGCAAATTCATTGTTTTGTGTGGACTTCTGCAGTGCCAAAATTCATACATAATTTCTGATAAGAAATAAAAATTGTACAGCATGCTCTCTTTCTTCTTTTCAGAGAACCTCTACTATTGACAAATGATTTTATAAGATTAAAGGGTGGAGGAAACATGTATAGAAGACCATTTGATTATAACTCGGATATTCTCTATGTCACTAAAATTTTTTGTTCAGTACAGGGAGAGTAGCATTTAAAATCAGCTCTACTTTAGCTTTAAGTATTAACCAATTAAACTAATTTAAAATGGAATACTTTCATATTCCATTTAGTGTTAAGTTAAAGGGAACAATTATAGGTACGATTCCAAATAATGCTAAGAAAACACATTAAGTGATTTTTGTGCAGTTTTAAATAAATGCTTCAATATTTTATTTAACTCCATTAACCTTTAGCAAAATATGATTTACTTTCCCTTTTCCTCCTATTCATTCCTTTTCCTATCATCATTAAATGCTCATTGTTGATCTTCAGCGTGCTGGCATAAGGAAGGCACAAGGGTGGAAGGAGCAACACTTAATCCAGATCAGGTACAGACAACATAACTGTGCCTTTAGCATCTGCAATCAGCTGGTCTGCCATCTCAGCATTTACAAAATGTCAGCTTTCTCCATCAGACAAGAGTGGGTATAACTGGTCTGGCACAGCCTTAGGCAAAAGTCTAACTATCAAGGGGAGGGGGTGGGAATCATGCCTCTCCTCTTTCATATTGATCACAAATATTTTGAAATATTTTTTTAAAGGGCTTAGTAATGGCATGGTATGTTTGGTGCTGAATTTTACTCAGATATTGGTTGTTCTTTTTCTTTCGCAAGATAAATCCACATGCATCATCCCCTAACAGGAAGAAAAGAACAAAAAGAAAGCAAGGAGAACCACTCTATAGTATATTTCATATTGTGATAGCACAAAGGACTCAAATTACAAGTAATTTATCTTGCCTTATATATATTAGCCATAAATCACTATCAGGCTTTCAGAAAACCTGATATACTACACAAAGATTAAAAAAAAAAAAAAAAGCCTAACTTCTTCAGTCCTCCTTCTGTTTTTCCTTTTTTTTTTTTTGCCATTTTTTCCCCAATTATAACTTTTTTTCACTAACATTAATCATAGATTTAGGAAATATAAAGAAAAAAAAAGGAGAGACTGCAGATATTGCCCTCTGTAATTGTTATAACAGAAGTAAATGTTTATGTGCAAAGAATTACCAAAAGAGGAAGGGTGTCAAAGAGTAAAGAATAATCTCTTACAGAGTAAACAGCACAGACACAAAATCAGGGCAGGGGTGGGAGGGAGTGAGGAAGGAAATCTTTTCCCAGTTGTTGCTGATAGTGCATGTAATTAAATGCCAGAGACACATCCAGAAGCAACAATGAATTAAACAACAAGATATTTTGATACAACTTTATATTACGAGATATAAATGCAAATTCAGATTAGGCTGATAAAGTAAACATGGAAAAGGAGAAAAAAAAATCCTTTAAAAAGAAGAAAACATATCATATATTGACTTTTGAGCACAAAAGTCAGATAGCTCCAGGTGCAGATGTGTAGCACAACTCTATGACTCTTTCTTCAGGTATGGCATCATTTTTCACTTGGAACTGTGCAGTAGCGGGTCCCAGAGGCAGGGACACTGACCTCACATGGTCGAGCACAATCACACTGCTGCCTCTAAGAGCATCAGCTGAAATCCATTTCCTTAGGAACAGCAGAGCTTCCCAACTTTTAAATAAGCAACTTTGGACATGTATGGGTCGAGGCTATTTCTTCCCTGCCACAAAATATTCTTCAGAGGTTGGCTTTCCTAGCAAAGGGTTTTGGAGTTAGTAATGCTTTTAAATATGTCAGATCTTAAATTTTTCTGGATGCTGTAGCCTCCGGAAATTATATTTTTCAATAAGACTTCACATTCTTATGCTTTTTGCAGAACCACTCTTACTAGATGTATTTTTGAAGGGGGAAGTGTTTTATTAGTATGTGTTGCTTTTGAATTAATAATAGATGCCAACATGATTTTTCATAACTTCTCCTGCCCCTTTACTCAAACCCCAGGTAATTTGAAAGTCCTATTAAAAATTTGCCATTTACATCTGATGGTTTTGCACAGGCCCATATAGAGATGATTTATGTGGAATAGATCTTTTTCAGACTGTGAGTTGGCATTTAAAAATAAAGCCATTATTACATATCTACACTGATTAGTGTACTGGTCTGTGAGCAGTGAGTAGTACACACACTGAATTCAGACAAAGTTCACTGTTACCTGACTTTTTAATGTCAAATAAATTTCACCCATAATTTCTCAACCTTCTTCTCTGAACTTGGTTAAGCTTAAATAGCCCCTTAAACTAAGGATTTATCCCACTTTTACAGATGGACAGCAATGAAAAATAAGTTTGTCTTTTTTAAAAATACACATGATCTAAGCCCAGCCTAATCATAAACTTTTCCTTCATCTTGACAAAACTGAAAATATAATATGCACTATCTCAATAACCTCTTCCCCTAGCTTTTGCAAATCAGCACATCTTTTAAAAAGCACAATAATTTGTACTTTCAAAAAATGATTTCAGTAAGGAAGATTTTCAACTAAAGATACGATTTCTAGTTCATTGTAATTGCTCATTATTCCTTTTAATCACTGAAATATTATTCATTATGCACTGAAAAACTAAGTTATTCCAGAATAACAGCAATAATAGATGTTTTAAATAAAGTTTGGACAAGGAATATTTTTTCTCCTATTGACATAAAATACTCAGAAAGTGGGTCTAAAGAGGAAAAAAATTGTTTCTGGGATGTATTCTTGTCTTCCAATCTGCTTCGAAATCAAAAAGCATTGCTGATGTCAGGTGGGTCAAATCTCCTGTGAATTAACTGGATTCTCTACTAAGGGATTCATCTCACACCAGGAGATTTCTGGCCATAATTATAATATAAAAGTATTATGCTATGTATGTGGACCTTTCAAGAGCATAAAAGCAGTTTATTATGGAAGGAAGGGTGAGGAAAGGGAAAAGCAGTATGAAGCAGGAGGAAAAGTCTGCCCTTTGGAGATTACTGTAGGACAGGAATGGGACAATGCAACCACAGGGAATATCTTGACCATCAGTAGAAGTGAAATCTCACTTAGTCCAGTCCTAGATGTGCAGGGCTTGCATAAAGTCATCTTTGTCTTCTCTTCCTGAATTTCAGCTCAGTTATGTTTCTGAAACAGGTCTGCAGAGCGGAACCCACACAATAAATACAGTAAACTGAATTGCTGTGATTCTCTTAGTATGAATTCCAGTCAAAATAGTTTTGATGCTTTATGCAGTAATTAGGCTGCATACATATTTTTACCATTGTTTTCTCCAGATAGACAACCTACTTCAGCTTATGAAACAATCAGAAATATTGTTAAACTTAATTATTTCAAGATTTGTTTTGTACATGCAGTTTTATTTTCCATTACAAGCTTAAAAAAAAGGAGCTGAAAATTAAGCTGTTAATAATCATAATGACAATAACAGCAATTATTCTTATATTGCTTCCCACTGGGCTCATGAGGTACATTAAGAGCAGCTGTATCAAAAAAAAAAATTACAACCCACAAATGTGAAGGTAACACACTGTTACCACATTCATTAAGCATAATTCTGTTCTCCAACAGTATAGGCAGAAACACAGCAGCAGAAGGAGAATGCACTGAGGACATTGTGGGCATCAGCTGAGAAAGCAACCTGACTTAAGAATCAGTCCTGGAAAATAAATAGTTATGATGTTGGCAAATGCAACCCATCTTAAAGCACACAGCCATGCCTCTGGTGTGAATGCAGATAGGTAATGGCACAGTTACTGGGTGTGAAACAGGTCAAGAACCTGTGGGCCCATAGTATTAATGCCCTTGTTTGGGAAAGCAGAAAAGGCTGGAAATGACTGGGTTGCCCCATTTCTTTAAGTCCACCCTCATGCGTGCATGCTATGCTACAGCACTACTTCAAGAAAAACAAAGGGGAAAAAATGTCAAGTAGTTGTGGGAGAAGGGAAACATCAGGTGATTATTAGAATTGACATTTGTCATAGGAGATAGTTTAGAGCCAAAGCTTGATCCTGATTGCTCTGATTTCCTCAATTTACACTTAAGTCAGTGATATCTGGATCTTTACCATACAAAGACCTCTTCATTAGAAAGACATTACAATTCACTGTCATTCTACTAATTACTTCACTTGTGTCTTTCACTTTTCTTCAAGTCCCTATTTTAAACTACTAATTGTTGGCTGCAAACAGCATCAAGTTATACAACTTGTATATGTATTCCTAGAATGTACGAGGTTTGCTTTGTGCCACAGGTCCAAACTAGATTGTGCCTGTTTTCCTAAACCATTATTTGTCTTAAAGAAAATGAGAGAATGGAATGAAATCTCTGGATGCAGCAGTGAGGAGAGTAAAGAACTATTTTTATGGTTTATGTAATAATAGTTACATTTTTACTTCCCTAGCATGTTCTGTGAAATTATGCTTGAGTTTTTATTTTATTTTATTTTTTTAGTATTAGGGTAGAATTATCTTCTTAGAGATGGTTGCTTGCAACTTAATTCTATTCAAATTCTGGTTTTCTGTATCAGAAAACTCTTCATTTTTTGCTATTGAAAATTTCACTTAATTAATTATCTTTCATTGGAAACAGCTTCATTGGAGAGTTCTTTCAGAATTTGAAACAATACTGTATTCATGTTATGTTTTCATGCCTAGAAAACATAATATAGTTGCAAATATTTGCTAAACATTATGCATTATGCATAGGCATAGTTGGAGAGCCCTATATCGTCATTCTGATAAAGCTGCTTACCAGGACTTGCTGTATATAGGTCTCCCCATGACCATGTCTCTGGAAACTTTTCTATGAGTGAATAAAGCCACAATATTTTTTCATTTTTGGCCTGTCATTTTTCCTGGGCAAATTCTCACTACTTGAAATCTCATCATGGAAATGGACCTTCTTGGCCTGTCTTAAAGCTTCATGACTAGCACAGATCATGTGCGCATGCGCACACACACACACGCATCAGTGCAACTTTTTCTAGTACCTTTCTAGCAGCAAATCTGAATTTATAGTTAATCTTTTCAGGATGTATGGCAGTCAAAACAAACAGATATAGGTACTTCATAAGGGTGCTAAAGTGAGTATCTCTGAAGGTGGTTTAAGAAATAGAGCAGAACAAAATAAATGTTTTCATTTGTTTCCCTGTCCCAGTTTGCTTCCCTCTTTGGAATGGCATTTAAGCCAAGATGCCCCATCACATCACAAGGACTCTTTCCTCTTTGTAATTATTTTTGACTTCTCTGTGGTTCATTATGCTGTTAATATAACAAGAAGAGCATGAACCACTATTTTTTTTCTCCTACCAAGCACTCCTCAACTCTCCTCTATCACCTCTAACTCTCAATGTCTCTGTTTTTGAGAAATACGGACTTCCTCTCCTTGTGTGTGTTCTGGAAAACTCCAGATCCCTCTCAGTCAACATACTTATGGACTGGAGTCTTTGAAGTTTCTGGAGCCTGGACTGAATCTTTAAAGATTCAACAATATCGTGGGCCAGAGCTGTTCTACTTTCTAAAGATGTAGGTCCTGCACACCACAGATACTGCATATGGCTGAAGGTTTACTATTCCCAGAGAACAGGGCTTACTGTGGTTTCAAAATTCAAGCAAAATGCAAAATTGTAAATTTACAGATCTTAAAAACACCTTAAGACACTTGTGAAGAGATAGTCTTTCTCTTCACAAACTAAAAGCACAAAAAATGGTAAGAATGGAGACAAAAAAATAAAACTCCCATTTTTTTTCTCACAGGAGTATTGCCATTCCTCTTTACAAACCCAATATACATTCTGATGACAGAGCATAGTGTTCATTATTTATAAATGTAAGATTTTGGCCAGGATTTTTTTTGAGCTGCCTTTCTGTACAATTATTCCCCTAACATAGTTCCTCAGAAAGAGAACAGATGGATTAAATAAGCGAGCTGATTGAAAGAAGTGGATTATGTAATAAAGTATGAATGAATATTGGACTTAAATGATCAGAATAATTTGCTTTTTCATTGCAGTGCCTTTTTCACTAGATGCAAAATAAAGTATTTAAATTTTGATTTCTGAATAATGTAGATGAAAAAAATCTACATCTGTTCTCCCCAGGACATGGATTAAAAAAAAAAAAAAAAGTTAATTTTCAGTTAACAGCTAAAACTGTGTAATTACAGATTATCTAAACAAACGCAGATTCTAATATAAAAAATAGATATTTTAAAACTGTAATCTGAAAGAAAGCACAGCTTGTGTAAAGTTTGCCTTCATTATAAAATGATTACCAAAAAATTAAGATTTTATTGAATCTTCTGGAAATATTTTTTTCAAATTCAATTTCATTAAACATTAATGGTTTGATGAGCTTATCAAGGAATCATCTAAGTATGAAGGAAGCAGTCTCTGTTAGGGTTATAATATGATTAAGGGATACAGATCCCTTGAGTCCATTTGCTAGACTACAAGCTTTATCAGGAGGCAATTTAGTAGATTAAGATTGTTCAGCTCAGAGTTACAGAATGAAAACGTATCAAAACCCACCTTTCAATAGATGAGTATCTGATTATGGCTTAATGAGTCTGATGAGTATGAGTCTGATGTTCCCTACAGGGAGAATTATTTTGTGCATGTCATAAGCAAGTGTTCACTGTCACGGGTCTCTGCTATGCCTCTAAAATGTAATGCCTGGCCTTCAGTTTTCCATAACATTGCAGCTATTGTGGCAGATTATCTTTATGGCTGACAATTCCATTCCTTATTCTTTGCCCAGGTCAAATTTAACAGATGTGTGTGTGAGAAAGTCAACTGTTGAAACACAATCCTTTTAAATTGTTTTAAAGCAGGAATAACTTCATAAAAGGTGCAAAAAGCTCTCAAGCAGGTAAAAAGACCCCATCCTCTCAAACAGGATTTCAGTGGGCTTCAGCAACAAAGTTCAAAACTGCATTTCAAACTCACATGCTTAGTAAACTCCCTGTATTTGGAACCAACAAAACAAGATGTCATCTTTTGTCACCTGAAAGTTTCCTAGATTTCTAATGCCCTGCCGATAATTACCTGAGCTAACTCCTGCCTAAACCACTTGGGTGTCCAAGTGCTCTGACAGGTTGTAAAGAAGCATGTCCCCAACCGTCCTCTTTCTGACAGAGAAACTCTCCAGTATGGGAGGGTGAATCTCCTTGCTCTGCATGGATCTCCTCAAGATCGATGTTGAACTCTGGATTTGTAGCGAAGGATGGAAAGGGCCATCTTCACCCGGGCTCCTACCAGCTGGACAGAGAGAGACACTTGGATACATCCGTGTTTGTTTTTAAGCAGATGGAAGTAACACTTCAATCAGCGTGCCCATTTTGGGAATTATCCTCTGGAGTCCTCCCCATTTGTGGTGCAGGCAGGAGAGATGCTTCTGAGGTTTCTATGGACATGTCAAACATCTAAAGTACGCATTGTAGTGTCTCATTTATGGGTGCTTAAGAGCCTTGTTGGATCTGGTCCATTTAACTTACTGTGCCGAACTGGTAAAGAAACTAAAAGAATAGTATTGGGTGAGGGGTTAAGGGGGGAAGCGGGGGGGGGGGGTGGAAAGAGATATTGAAGAGGAAAGAGTCCTGAGACTCAGGTACCTCTGTTGCTCTACCGTATTTGCCAGGTCACTTGTCCTACCCCAAATGCAGGCACTCATGTTAACGTTTCCCATTTCACACAATGAACTTGCTCCCTTTTCTCTCTCGCCCATTCACAAAGTTGCCAGCATCACCATTTCCAGCCTTCTCCTCCCTTGCCCTGCCCCTACCACCCCCGTCACAGAGCAGAGTTAACTCTGCCATCCCAAACACTGGCTCTTAAAACAAAATAAAATGCATGAGGACAATGAATTTTAAGAACTAATTTGCTCCATGGTGCCCAGTGCTCCTTGTAGGTAAAAAATGAAAATTTGAACCTCTGAAAATGTGAAGAGAAAAGAAAAGAAAGCAGCTGACAATGTTAAGGTTAATTTGACACTGCATTTCTTTTTCCAGGCTGTAGATTAACTAGAAAATATGATTTTTGTTATCTTCTTCATGGACACGTACAAATCCCTATTGGCAAAGGGTCTTTAGTTCAGCCTTCATTTCATTCGCAAACTTAAAAGAGCACATAAATTTGAAATATCACATAATTTAAATTAAGGTGTCTTATTAGATATTATTGTTAAATGTAACCAATTTGCAAATACAGGTTGATCAGCTTCTGACTTGAATAGGTTGGATTAGTTTAATGAATATGGCTATTCTCCATAAACTTTTTTTTTTTTCTAGAAATGCCTCAATTAAAGAAAAGTGCATATTATTCCAGGTTCACAGAAGCTTGGATTGAATTTTTACAGCAGGGCGAGACAGATATAGGTAGCCTTAGAACTTTGGGATTGCTTTATGAAGCCATAATCTTAACGACACTTTTTTTTTCTTTGATCTCATATGACTGTGCACGAACAGTGTATAGCTACTTCACTAATGCTGAAATTCTTCTTTTTGTAGACGTGCATCACTATGGGTACATATGGGTATTTTAACTTGTGTTTCTACCCAATTAAGAAGCTCTAGCACTAGCATAACAGTAATACATGAGGATTGTTAGAAAAACAGCAAAAATGTTACATAAAGTTTTTTGCCTATGAAATTATAGCCATAAAGAAAAAAGGATGTTCAGAGATGCTGAGCTGTGAGCAAAGAATACATTTTAAAAAAAAATCATTTTCAGAATATCAGAAAAGCCCAGTCTTCTCTGATAAATCCTTCCACCTCCTCTAAAACTTGGAAATCTGTTGGATATTGTGACGGGAAATTGTTTTATGATCTTAAAAACAGTAATGTTTTTCCACTGTAAAATATTTAAAAGTTTGCTTTTTTTTTTTTTGCTAGGGGCTGCTCAGGACATTTGGCTAGATATTAGAGTTTACTAAACTTCAGTGTCAATTTATCAATCATATTTGATAATTACTAAGAGAAATGTACTGAACTTCCTTGAAGTAATTAGTGAATTAATCAGTTTGAACACAAGTCAATTACATAATTCAAGGAAGCTAATTTTTCCAGAATTATCGACATAGTATTAACCTCAAAACATTAAAAAAATTTTATATATATGTGTATCCACCAAATGTTTTTTTGAAACAGCCCTTAATACCTTTGGAAAATTGTCATTCTGAAAAGAATTTTTAAGGAATTGCTTAAATGATAGATATTATTTTGCCTGAAATTAGTGCTTAATATATGCTGAAGTATCCTGGCATCTCAGTCACATATAGAATGGGCTGGTGAAGTGGTAAATATTTTAAATAGCTTTTCATTTTATTTTCAAACCAATTTTCATTTTCCTAGGATTGATAGATATTTATTCTGATCCCCTGCTATGCAAATTCAGTATAATGTACTATAGAAAAGCTTGTTTATGTTTCAGGAGGAAAGTAAATAAATAGAAAGAAGTGTACACAGAGTCATTTTATATTTTATTTCACACTGTGGTGTGCTTATATATTACTGATATTACTGTATCTATTTAACCCTGATATTGATTCCGCCATTATATAATGGCATAAAGAGTTCCTTCTTTTCCTCTGACAAAATTTGTACTCTCTTATTTTATTTTTAAATAATAATAAAAGATCATAATAATAAACGGCCAATTTTTGACGGTAGGATTCAGGTGATAATAGAGACAAAAACAGAGAAGCTTGTTCTCTACATAGTGCCCTTAAACACAGTAAGTAAATACAACTGTTTCACATTCATCTAGTAGCGGAGATGAATCAGAAATGCCACAAAAAGTCTTAACTTAACGTGTAGATCCACATTATCAGGCTGAGTAACATGGAAATGATCTCACTGACATTGGTCCAACATTCTGAAAAGATCACAATTTGCTTAAAGAAGAAACAGCAATTACAGTACTGTGGTTTAAACACAATCTTATCATATTTAGTCCTTTCTGTTAAAGCCCTATGTCCTCAAATCATCTTACCTGTAAGAATGTCTGTTTTCAACAAAAAAGAAAAATAATATTTCTAGCTATCAAGCCTTAGCAAAAGCTTGAAAACATGAACCTAAAACATTTACAAGAAACAGCCAAATGATACGATCCTAATCTATGTATTTATATTTTTTAAATTCATAATTCCTAAGCCATATTCAGGGGTGTATATTTGTTTTTGAGATGCAGTCTACTTCAGCAACTTTCTCTTCAAAGCAAAATAACTTCTGTTATTTTAAATATATAAGGTAATATATATTCTGCCATTTAAACATTTTTGCAATGCTCATTTTTATTACTGGAACCATAGTGTCAAAAAAACTAATTTAGTGAGTCCCAATGATCTGAATGAGCCCTGTATCCACCATTGTTTTCACTGTGTCCCCAAAAATCTTGCAAAGAAGAAACAAACATCACACCTTACATTTATCATTTGTAGAGCAGTAGAGTCTAGAAACCTCAGCCACAAAAAACAGAGGTCCAGTTTATGCTTACTGACCAAATCCACATGCTTATTGACTAAACCCACAACAAATGACAATCCTTATCTAAGGGAACAGCAAACATCAGTCCTGCACAACACACTGTGGATAAATGGTTGCATTTAATAAGATGAGCTGAACTTGTCTCTGCCACATTTATGTTAGTGTAACTGCTTCACAAGAACTAGTGGTGTTCTACTGGATTTACATCAGGGTATTTGAGAACCAAGGATCCTGGAGGCAGAGCAGGTAGGACATCATGCTGTACATCTCGCAGCATGAAGGCAAGTCTTACTCCGGTTTTGTGCTGAGGGCAACCCTAGGCATGGATCTGCAGGGAGGAAGGTGAAGAAGAAAGGGAAGTTTAACTATCACCACTGGCTCGGGCTCTGGTACGGATAGCATTTCCACTTCTAGAGCAGCACTGCAGCTTCTCTACATTAGGAACACTCAGTTACCAGAGCAGCAGTAGAGGATAAGACCCAAATGATAATACTAGCAATAAAGTCTCCTCCCAGGTCTGTAGCAGGGGTGACAGAAGCACAACCCTTCCTGTCTGGGCCACTTCATTCAGGCAACTTTTACTGCGTGCAAAGCCATTCTGCAAACAGGAGATACTCCAAAGTATAAAGTAATTATTTATTGGTTAATGTACACTATAGATATTGAGGATTAATGAGCTACTCTGCTCTCATTAACATGGCTCACTACCCCCACTAAAGCACCCAAAGAGTGTTTGCTTTCCAGGCAGTCATCACTCAGCAAGCGAAGGGTCAGCGTCAGCAGGGAATAGGCTGATCCTTAATGTTGCTCAGTTGCAGTCTTCCAGATTCCTGTTTTATTCCTTTAGTGTCATGCATTTTTATGTTAGCATTTTTCCCTTTGAGTCATTGGCCTGATAGCTGTCCCTTTTCCAACAGTCTGACCTCTGTTTGCCACTCTACCTTTCTTATCTTGCCTGGCTCTACTCTACAGACTTTCTCACTGCTCTTTTTCAAAAATTAGGAGTTTTCTCAGAAATTTAAGCCCCGGTTGCACAGCTGTGCTGCACTGAAACCGAGCCGTGGGTCACAGAGAGCTGAACCCCTGGGACAAAGTAAATAGGGAAAAAGATGTGGCACCTTGTAGGTGGCCAGCATCGCCATGGTCAGGACTCCTGCACAGTACCAGGTCTCGGGGACGCGTCACCTCCTCTCATGCGGCTTGCAGGCTGAGGGAGCCCTTCCTCTGCTCCTCTTCTCCTACCAAGGCTACTCCCGGTTGGCAGCACTGTAAACTGGTACTTTGTCCTTGGGACTGGAGAACAAAAAGGAGCTGACAGAAAGTTGTCTTGGACAAAGAAAGAGACAGGACTTAATCATAGCAGCTTTATGGGACTGCAGGGTCAGGCAAACCTTGAATCTTTTCCTTGAAATGAAAGCAGAAACTCGATTAATTCTTTCTCTCTCTCTCTTTTTTTTTTTATAAGGTACTTCATAAAATGTGCAAGAGCAACAAGTTACATTTTTTCTCACTTTTTTTCTTAAGCAGTATTCTCCGCACGTTGAGCAGAGCCAAGCAGGAGCATTAAAGCTGTTCCCAGCACTAGGAACAAGGACACTCTTTTGCCCCTCTGAGTGAAGACTTTCCGCTTCCTCTGTTCTGCCAGGCCCTAGTGACTTTGCCCTGCAGCCTTTTACCTGAATTTTCTCCAAAATCTGCATGCAGCAAAGCAACACCCTGTGCTTCTATCAGAAAAATCAAGAAAACCAATTTAAAAAACAGGCATTGTGGCAAGCAGATTTGCAGCTAGGAAAGAGTTAGCTTCTTCATCATATCTTACACAAATGAAGAGAGACTAGTACTAATCAAATGCTCAGAGGGCTTAGAGCATATTCAGTGAAATCAGGTAAACACAGAGCTGAAGTTTTTGGTGTTGTGTTGTGATAACTGATTTATTTCAGCCCTCAATAATGCAAGTTCGTGAATAATAATCTCCTGAGTTTACTGCTATTATCTGTTTGTTCCTGAATAGGTTGATCTGCAAGCTTAACTGTTGTTTAGGAGCTTCTACATTACTCAGTCAAATTGTTCCTGAGACCAGATTTCAGGAATTACGTTTAAACACAGTTTATAAGTAAGAAAAGATTTGTAGGTAGAAATAATAGCTTTTATGAGACCAGCTGATATAATTAGAGAAAAAAAGGTCACTCAAGTTCTTTTCCAGGTCAAAAAGATTGCTCGTTTCTCCCACCAGAAAGATCAGTTCCTCATAGAAAAGATATTACCTTCAGCTGCAAACCTTGTTTTGTTTGTATCCTTTAACCTATCATTTCTACAACACAGCTACTCCTGCTAAACAGAGTGTAAAACTAGTTTCTGATCTTTAGTTCTGTCTTATTCTAGCTGGCTGCATCTCTTTGAAAGAATATCTAATATATGAGCTCTATATGAGCTCTTTGGAGGAATACCAATGATAAATATAAAGACTATACTTTCCAAATTCTCCTGGGAAGAATGACATCTATGAAGCAGTATTTTTTTCCATAGTATGGAATTATTTCTTCATATTCATAAAGGCTCCTAGTTTTATCCTCATACTGACCTTTTACAAAAGCAAAAAGAATGTTTGTCTTAGAATCACTCATTTCTTCCTAAGAAAACATGTACTTCTAAGATAAGAGTGGATAGAAACACTGTAAATAGATAGAAACAACACATTATAAGAGAGTTGGATCCTTAAACCATTTATATAGAAACAATTTTTTTTTGTCAAAGATTATCTTCCACCACTTTACATTACATTACATCTCACAAGTTTGTGAGATAGGAAAATATAGCATCATTATATAATAGTCCAGGCAGTTAAAGCAAAGAGAAGCTAAATGACTTTCCCAAGATTGCAAAGAAGATCTGTAACGAAGGGAAGGGAAGGGAAGGAAGGGAAATGGTGGAGTTATTTTGGTGAAAGGTTTTTTGTTCACTACATTGCCTTTTTATTTTTGCATTTTCCATCTTCATTGCACCTGTAGAACAATTAGATGCCTTCCTCCTTGTCTACTAAATAAATAATGTACTCTTCCTCCCTCTTGATTAATATGCCCACTCTTTTTTATTTAGCATTAATTCCTTAATATTTTTATTATTATTGATATATTTACTTTTTCATAAGATACTAATTATTCTATTTGCTTTGAAGCATTTTTCAGCTTTTTTCTCTACCTTTTCTATTGTATTATACAATACATTTAATAAATTTCTTCTCTGGATTCAAACTGAAGTAGAAATATCTTTTTGAAAATACTTCGGTTCTTAATACACAGAATCACAGAATCACAGAATCGCTGAGGTTGGAAGGGGCCTCTGGAGATCATCTAGTCCAACCCCCCTGCTCAAGCAGGGTCACCTAGAGCACGCTGCACAGGATCACGTCCAGGTGGGTTTTGAATATCTCCAGAGAAGGAGACTCCACAACCTCTCAGGGCAACCTGTTCCAGTGCTCTGTCACCCTCACAGTGAAAAAGTTTTTCCTCATGTTCAGATGGAACTTCCTGTGTTTCAGTTTGTGCCCGTTGCCTCGCGTCCTGTCACTGGGCACCACTGAGAAGAGTCTGGTCCCATCCTCTTGACACCCTCCCTTCAGATATTTGTACACATTAATAAGATCTCCTCTCAGCCTTCTCTTCTCCAGGGTAAACAGGCCCAGCTCTCTCAGTCTTTCCTCATAGGAGAGATGCTCCAGTCCCCTAATCATCTTTGTAGCCCTTCGCTGGACTTGCTCCAGTAGTGCCACATCCCTCTTGTCCTGGGGGGCCCAGAACTGGACGCAGTACTCCAGATGTGGCCTCAGCAGGGCTGAGTAGAGGGGGAGGATCACCTCCCTCGACCTGCTGGCAACACTCTTCCTCATGCACCCCAGGATACCATTGGCCTTCTTGGCCACAAGGGCACATTGCTGCCTCATGCTTAACTTGGTGTCCACCAGCACTCCCAGGTCCTTCTCCGCAGAGCTGCTTTCCAGCAGGTCAACCCCCAGCCTGTACTGGTGCATGGGATTATTCCTCCCCAGGTGCAGGACCCTGCACTTGCCTTTGTTGAACTTCATGAGGTTCCTCTCTGCCCACCTCTCCAGCCTGTCCAGGTCTCTCTGAATGGCAGCACAGCCCTCTGGGGTATCCGCCACTCCTCCCAGCAGACTTGCTGAGGGTGCACTCTGTTCCTTCATCCAGGTCACTGATGAAGAAGGTGAACAAGACTGGACCCAGGACTGACCCCTGGGGGACACCGCTAGCTACAGGCCTCCAACTAGACTCTGCACCGCTGATCACAACTCTCTGAGCTCTGCCATTCAGCCAGTTCTCAATCCACCTCACTGTCCACTCATCTAACCCACACTTCCTGAGCTTGCCTAAGAGGATGTTATGGGAGACAGTGTCAAAAGCCTTGCTGAAGTCAAGGTAGACAACATCCACTGCTCTCCCCTCATCTACCCAGCCAGGGTACACTGCTTTCTTCCTACATTCATGGTTTTCTAGAACTCTATTAAACAATATGTATTTTTTCTATCTTTAAAAATAAAAAGAGAAATTTTATGAAGTGATGTTGTTCATGCCGGTAAACGCAGGAGAGTTTCACTGAAAGACTTCTACTCTGCTTAACATTAAATACTTCAGGTACAATGCATTTGCCACTGGTTCCCTTTTGTAAGCTTGCCTAACATCATTGCTGTGTCATTTTTTGTCTGCATACTCAGGGCATAATTTCTTTGATCAGCAATATTTCTTCATGGCAGCTTCCACTTTCAGGGTCACTATTAATCTTGCTCTATTTTTTCTGTTACCCCCATTTTCTAGCAAATGGACATCTGTAGTGTAATCTGTTTATGGCTGCAGGTATCAGGAGGCAGTGCTGTGCAGTAGGTATCCTTGCTGGAGGATCATTCTCTGCTGCTGCTGTGCTCTAAGACTTTGAGTAGCTCACTTTATCTTTGTTTTCCAGTCCCACTTTTTTCTGTTTTCTCAATTGTATGTGCTTTGGGAAAGGTATTTGTCTCTTATAGTCTGTTATGTGTCCTGATGTAGGGACACTAATGTCATGTGGATTGTCTGATGTTGCCATAATTCCACTAGCAAATGGATAACATGATTCAAAATGATATGCCAACATGCCCAGTTCATTAAATGAGAGATGTACTGAACTGTAATCATCTTACTCTGTACTCCTGAAGCCAACAGAAGATTCGCCATTGACTTCAGTGAGAGCAGGACCAAGATTTAAATGAGTATCAATCCATTATTAACTCAGTTCAAAAGAAAAAAGTATCATATTAAGAAGGGAAGAGTTGCCTTAACTGTGCATTTTTTATATGCATAATGTTCCTGTGACCTGGTTTTCTCATTTATATGGTAACTAGGTTTAGTCCCATGCAGTTTATTAAGTTTCATAATTAAAAAGGAAGCAAATCTATACAAGTATGAAAATCAGATCTTTTACTATAAGAAACGTGCTCATAATGCAGACTGCTATGGTATTTCAAGATATGAATCAAATCTTTTTTGACAAAGTATCTTATTCACTGTAAAAACAATTCCTATTTTTTTTCCTTGGCTTTAAAAATTTCCGCTCCCTCACCCTCCCCATCTTGTCTTTTTGATTGTTATGGTTAAAGGATTTAAAATGGCTGGGAGAGTAGTCCTCATTAGCATTTTGAAACTTTCCTATAGGATTAATACAGCTCCATTATTTTGATGTTTCACACTGAATTTACATCTTTAAAGAAGAGCAACCTCATATACGTTTGTAAGTCAGCTCTTTTTGTTTTATTTATTTATTTTACCTCTGAGGACTTTAATCCTTTGCTAGAGCTTCTGAAACTTCTCTGCAGTCACAGCAACATATTTCATATGATTGAAAATAATATGAAGGAGGTTTTAAGGGTGCCTAGCAACACTGGCCAATTGACAGCTGACAGACTACCTTGAAGTCCTCTGTGCCAGGCGGTATTGGCCTGCTCTTATTAGTGAATTTCAAATTGCAACATATAATGAGAAAAAATACTTTTTGAACAGCTCCATTGTCAATGATTTCTTCACAAACAAAAAGTCAAAGGGTTTTTCTGCTTTGCAGTACACAGGTCAGTTGTTAGACTTTAAAAGCTATTGCTGTTATCAGGACCATACTTCAAGTTATTTCATTTTCAGTATTTATGTAAAATTAAGTACCTGTGTGTTTGCAAAATGAGGTTATAAGTCAAGGAGCTGGACCCCTAGGAATGATCTAAGTAATGCTGTTTTGAAATCCTGATTAACTGAGGAGACAGCAACTCCATTTCTTTTTACAGGTTCATTTGGGGAGTGATGGATTTTGTTTGCTCTAATAACTCATGGGGTGATTTCTAATCAGACTCCTGTGGTGTCTTTATCCAGTGTGAGGTAACCTAGTAACACAGGATGTTGAACTCGAGTGTATGATACAAACCATTCCTGATATAGAATAATAGGGAAGAATATAACAGCTATAAGATTTGAAAAAATATCAGAGCTTCAGTAGTTACCTTACACACACAAAAAACTCAGCCATTTGTGGCTGCCGGATAGAATAGAGATTCAAAATAAAACAGATGTTAAAATGGGAATATGGTACCTCATCAGTATAAATTTATTTTCTTACTCTTTCTTTTCCCCTTTCTCTTCCCTTTACTTGTGAATCAACAGATGTGTATCTGAAGGGAAATAAGAACATGACTACTTAATAACTGCTCTGAAATTCAGATGGGACCTGAAGGTTTTTTACTAAGACAGAAGAAGAAAATATTTCAGGTATACTGCATGTGCGATCTCCATTGAAATGGACCTGTAAAGGATCCTAAGTATAAACTTTGAATATGCTTAATGGAGGCAATAGTTTGAATTCTAAATAATAAAACAGGAGTTCTTCTCCTCTCTTTAATCCCCTCTGGAAAGCTCAGTTAATTAAAGCTGTTTATTACAACTTGATCAAAAAGTCTAAATTCTGTATGTCCTACATCTAGCTACTACAATATTCTCTGTCATTGAACCCTCTTGAGGCCCTGAAGACTTTGACTTGGTAATGCAGCCTTCAAAGAGATAGACTAACTCACTCTTTAGTCAAAGCTGTTTGTTTCAAGGTGCAGTGCAAAACATGCTCTAGGCTTTCCAAGGCTTCAGTCTAGTTCCTCCTTAACTTTAATCCAAAACCTGCTTGCCATACTTAATTTAACATTTGAATCAAATTAATTATTTTGTAACAAGATTGGTGTGGAGGGTGTAAATTTCTTCTTTAGCACGGAACGTTAATTGATGCAGCGGACTGATGTCTTTGGGCAGCTGCTGTCATCATTTATATGTTCCAAATAAGTAAATAAATGTGGTTTACACAGACACACACAGGCACACACATTCATGAAACATTAAGATGAAGCAGGGTGTTGAGGAGGGGAATTCATGAGTCAAATAGGAAAGGAAAAATGAATATTTGCAAAGGCCAATGATATTTTAATAGCTGCATTTCTGTCTTTGTTATGAGAAAAAAATCACACTAAGACAGCTTTATTATCTCTAGCTTGTTCAAAGAGAAGTGTAACTACTGATGAATATTTTCTTACCTATACTTGTTAAGTATGAACCAAAAGCATGATTATTATCAGCTTAAGCTTATTTACACGTGAAAAAAAATCTCATTGCCTAGATTTTCATTGGCTCAGTTGACAGTTCACACAGGAAACTATATAGATTTGAATCTGAGGATTTAAAAGAAAAGCAAATTATTAATCTGTGAACACTTTAGAAACTTTTGTTACAAGTTCTCTAGACTGTAAGCAAAATCCTATATTGAATAATAAACTGGGACAGGCAGCACCCAGAAATATTTATCTAGAGAGAGAGGGAATTAATCAATTCCCTTTTATCTCCCCCCAAAACAAACAAATAATATAAAATACCTAAACTCTGAGCAACTCCTCTCTTGAAGTTCATGAGAAGAGAATGCAGTCACTTCTTAAGCCAGACCCTGTTTTGGTTATGGACAGATGAAAGAAATAAGTAAGCTTTCATTCAACATAAGATTCTTCTGGCTTCTGCCTGTATCACACAATGTATTGTGCCAGACAGTTTTAAATGTCAATTGCTGCCATTTTACATTAAAGAGAAGGCTTGCAAATGAAGTCTTAATGCCTTTGTTGTTGACAGCCACTGAAAAAGCCTGAAGATTTAAGCGACCTTAAATATCTCCCATAGTAGCTTCCCTTTGCAAAAGGTAAGTGGATTCAATTTTTCCATTTTCACAACAGTCAAAGCTACCCTTGTGACACAGCAAGGCACGTAGACATCTTGATGCCTCTGTTACTTTTTTTTTTTTTAACTGAATTCCTCCCAAAACACAGACAAGTAACTGCTCCTGGAAATATGGAATAATTGCATATAAACATCCTGACTTAAAAAATATATATAACCCCTGAATTCATAAAGGACTGATACCAGAGTAGTTGGTCTGTTTTCTTCCTAACAACAGCATGATGCTATACCTTCATAAAAACTTTAACATATTGTAGATGGGCTGTAAAAGTCAGCAGCCCTGACTCACACCTTACTTTAGTGAAATTCAAGCTTTCTTCCACCTAACCAAAAGTCTGTCATCATCAGGGATAAAGTCCTGTTTTTCTCCATTTTCTTGCTGTACTGCCTTGAAACTTTCATTATGTAATTAAACAATGCATATTCACACTGGTCACTTGGAGAACCCCACACAAAGGGCTGTATAATATTCCAGTACTTCCCATGAGAATCCCATACTCTTCTGCCTCACTAGAATTAATATTATCCCTCCAAGGCTTTTTATGTAATCCTGGCCATGTCCGCATTTTGCCCACTTCAGACATGCACACCTGAGGCTCTCTCAGTGCAGCTGTCTTGCTTTCCTTGGAAATATGGTGGAGGTCAATTTCTTTGCGGCTTGATATTATCACTCTGTAATGGTTAGTGGCATGCTGAGAAGAACAAGAGGCACTCAATTCTTCGCTAAGATTTAGCTTCATGTTTCAATAAACAGTTCACAGACCAAAAACAACAGATCAGCATCTTAGGGAGAACAGATGGAAAGTATGGTCTTATATGTCGCTTTCACTTTAATTTCACTCTTCAAATGCACGTTTTCTGCATTAGCAGTAGATTTTTCCTTGGTATGTATTTGTAATAGGATCAGTTAAGACAAATCCCATAACACTACTGTGGTTGCAGTGAGTTTCTGTGTGTTTAAAGTTCTTTCTTTGTCCCCTCATTTTAGCCATATTTAAATACATAGCAATAGACTATTCAATGAAATAGAAGAACATAAATGTCCTGTTCTGTCTCTGAAGGGGACAGAACATCTAGTAAAGGTACTGATACACATCTAGTAGATACACACACTTACTAATATCTCCCCAGACAAAAGGGCAACTCAGTTTCAGATCTATCTTTGTTACTGAATACTTCTCTTTCAGTTGCATTCCCTTGCTTCTATGCTACAGTAAAACAACTAACCTTTAATCTTTATAAAAGTATTTTATCAGAGGATAAAAGCATGAACATCACATTAAATTATGGTAAATACAATGAAGGCTGTTACAGTGCACCTTTACAAAAATACACTTTGGGCTAAGTCAATCAGCAAATGTTTTCAGAATTGCTATTTGAATATATAGCAACCCTTCTGGAATGATGGAAGAAGGATAAGAAATTGAGAATCATAACCAAATTTAAGAAAGAAATAAAGTTTTTTAAAGTAAATATTGATGGAAAGTCCACTGTGTATGATCTATGAATTCATATTCTGCCTGATTCAGAAAAACTGTGGTAATTTGTTAGGAAGTAGAAACTTGTCTTTTTAATTCAAGGTAATAAGCTACTCATTCTCAAGGAAGAATCTGTTATTTTGTTAAGAGCTGGAGAAGCAGACAGAAGCTAAAAAAAAGATGTTTGATAGAATCAAATTGAAGTTCAGGAAAAAAATACTCAGGATGGAAGTTCTGATTTTCTTCTACTTTTGATTTCAAACATGCTCTCTCGGAATTAATAATGTAATCAAAGGTAGGGGATCAAATGTAGTCTGAAGTCTGCCAATGACTGGAACACTTCAGAGAAACTTGCCAAAATAGATTATTTCTGATCCTCTCTCTCTCTCTCTTTCTTTCTCTCCCCACTCCTCCTTTTCTTTTTCCCTATCTACTTCTTCATTTTATTTTTATTCACCTTCTGTTTTTTTTCAGAGAGGAGCTTATGTAAAGTACACCTATTTCTTTTCTATTCTCTGACATGATAAAAAAGTGTATGCTCTAATCTCTTCTAAAACAAAGCCACAATATAAAAATCTGCTCTGAAAATGATTTGTTTCCAGGTCTGTAAAGTTTTACCATAGATCCTAATAGTCTCATTAATAGTAATAGCAATAGCAAAACTTATTACAAAAACGTCAAAGAAACTCAGCTGTGCTAAGCAGTGTGCAGACATTTATCAAAACTACTCTCAGGAGTGGAGGGGAGGACTTATAATTCCAGTATGAAGTGAGAGGCAACTATTGGCTATAGCAAAAAAAATTTTTAAATGGCAAAAATATAATTAACAAAATTGGTCAGATTAGGATCTTATCATACCATCTGTTCATGACTGTAAATATTACGCAGTCTCTGTAGACATCACAGCAAGAGAGAGCTTTGAGAATATAAGAGAAATCAGAGAACTGGGTCTCTGAGTATTTAAAAGGAAAATCTCACTGGTAGGGAGACACACTGAGAAGACACTAATATACTTATTTGAACAGTTGAAGGCAGAAAACAAAGGCTGGACACTGACTGACTAACTGGTAATTGTTTTAGATGCAATTAAATTTTCTCAGGCCACAACAGAAAGAGTAGTAATTGAAATGTGAGATAATAAAGACCTTAAAGGGCAAGAGAGACAGCAATGAAAAGACACATCTTATTAAAGATATGCAGAAAAATAACAGTCTCTAAAGATTTCAGAAATCATATATAGCATCTAAGTGGTAAGCTTGTGGTCACAGGACATTTTAGTGTATGTGATTTTTCTCCTGATATGAGAGAGAAAAGTCAGAGCTTAAGAGAAGTTTCAAATTTACCAGTTGGCAACTAGAAAGTCAAAGAAAGATGGAAACATGATAAGAAAAAAATAATGGCATTACATATAATTTAATTCCACTGGAGTAAAATTGTTTCTACACATTGTCCCTCTGTTCCTAACCTTATCTTGCTATAAATGCCATTCCACAGACTTTCTCCATGCTCTACTGTTCTCCAAAGACTTTACTGTCTCCTGCAGAAGGATCTTTTTATAAAGCAGCTAGACAAGCTTATCAATACTGAATTTCAAAAATTGTATATTTTGGAGGAAAAGACATTTTATTTCAACCAATCTGAAGTTTAACCTTTTTTTGTGTTAAAAATGCTCTTGAAAGCTGAGCTGCTTTTCTTCACCTCTAAAGAGGAAAGTTATGAGCCTTTATTTGCAGAACAGGATGGCATGTCTGGACGGCTGTATCTTCCAGGCTTGCCACTGTCTTAAAACCTGAATGGCAGGAAGAAACTGTATTGGCATTTCTGAATGGCTGGCTTGCCAAAACTCCTACCATGATTATGACTGTTGAACATCTGGTCATGTAATATTACTGCGCATAAGAAAATTTCTCTATTCCCTGTTTCTTTTTGGTCAGTTATCAATATGTAAATGACCTGCAACAACAAAAAAATAAAATAAAAGTCTCCAAGTAAATAGGTCTACAAGCAAGCCTCTCAATGTTGAATATAAATGACAGTAGGAAAAAGTAGCAGGTTCTTGAAGCCAGATAAAATTGAAAGGATATTGATAAAAAGAATCAGTGTTTGGCATCTGTTTTTTGTTTCATATTTCATTTTAGGAGTATGTTGGGAGGAAAGAGAAAAGATTGGCTATTATGCAGTTATCATTAATTTAGGCAAATAACTGTCAGAGTTGCAGTCTCTCAGCTTTAGCATTGACCTGGCAAAGTTTTAACACCCCTGCATCAACCATTAAAACATTGGTGGGTTTTTTTTAGATCATAACCTCAGTAAACCTTTAGATCAGACCACTTTAGGAGATTCATTAAGGCTCCAGAGCCTTGGCACCTGTAGTGTGGTAGATAGAAGCCAGTCATCCTGCATCTTCAGTGATGAATTCCTAATGTTTATGGCCATCAGAGAGAATATGGAAGGATTTTTTGTACAATATAAAATCTTAAATGTCACTATCACTTCTACCCAGCCCAGTTTGATTCAATCCAGCATCCAGTCTTGATTTGAAGCCATCCTGGCACAGTTTTTTGTTTTATTTAACAGGATCATAGAATTGGAAGGGACCTCAGAAGGTCTCTAGTCCAGCCTGCTCAAAACAAGGTCTGTTCTGGATCAGATCAGGATGTTCATTTACTGGCTTTACCCAGTAAAATCTCCAAGGATAGAGATGGCTTTCTGGGCAGCCTTTTCCAGTTCTTGATTGTCCCCATGATGAAGAAGTGTTTCCTTACATCCAGTCCAAACCTCTCATGTTTCAACTTATGCATGACACATTTTCTGTAAAGAGAAACCAATGTATTTTTAAGGAACTTTACTTTGAAGCCTAAGAGTGTTTTTTCAGTGCATTTGAAGAAGAGAAATTGCAGCACTAGCAACAGCTCATAAGAATCACAACAGGCAGTAATGCTAGGCTGGTTAGAGCTCTGTCTTGTTGCTAGGTAAAGACTGACCATCTCTGTAAAATTTTAAGGAACACTGCCTTTAGTTTATATTATTCTAGATTGCATTTTCATTTATTAAAAGGGGAAAGTGTCTAAATAGTAGTCAGCTACAAAATTGATATAGTAAAATTATTTACATAAAATTCAGTGTTATATCCAACAGGAAAAGGATGGTATATTGAAAAACTACTGATACTTCAACTACTCCAAGTGTTTAGTTAGAAAACGTAGGTTCATTTAAAGTGTGTAGAGCACACAAAATGTACATATTTGTAGATTTTAAAAATATTATTTCTATCATCAACCTTGCATACAGTGTAAATGGAGATTGGGAAGCTAGCTAGTTTTAAAAGAGTAACATGAAAGTCTTAAAACATGACTAATTGCATAGTGACAATGTACAGTCTATTAGTAGTATATTCAGCTCTTATTCCTTAAGATCTTTTTGTTTGAAAAGGTAACCAAGCAAATCAATGCATTTTCCTTTATAAGTCATTGAGAGCTCAATACGATTTGGACAGCACTATGTTTGTGTGGAAAACATAGAGCGCACATATGAGAAGACAGTGCATTAGGTTGCTTTTTCGGTAATTACTTTTATTTAGGGAAAAAGCTTTTTTATCAGAAATGCATATATGGGGCTGTAGGTGGCACAGCAGTATAATTCACTGAATTACCTCATATTACATGCTTTGACATGCATTGTCTTCTGTTTAAAGAGAATGGGTACCACACTTAAAAATGCAAGAGAAATAGGTTTCCTGAGTCACCTCCCATAAGCCCTGGCACAGCTAGCAGAGAACTTTTTCTGTTCCTAAGGAGGGCAGTAGAGGCAGCATATTACGGCATGATCATTCCCTCATTAGGTATGATCAATTTCTACATATTTACATGTGAAAATTAGAATCAATGAAAGAAGCAACAATTTAATAAGCTGCATTAAAGGAATAATTTATACATATACATATATATATGGCAATCTATTTATTTCTATTTTTATATCTATTTCTATTATATATTAAACTAATACATAATCTAATAATGTTTATGAATTTATATATTACTACAAATAAATCTAATTCATCTAGAATTTTTACAAATGAGCTAAACAAAGGGAGAACTAATATCAATGAAGTATTTATCTGAGAGGATGTTCACAAATACTTCTACAGGCACACAGTTACATTTGTGACATGCACATTGTTCAGCTCTTGTTGTTGATTCTACCAGATTCCCAAGGCTCTCAGAAGTAGGTGTAAAAAGTTAGGTTATGAGTACCTGATCTAAACACTTCAATAAGGGACATGTTTTTCAAAGCTGTATGTATATTCCACAGTTTCAACTGGAACTGAACCTTCATATCGCCAACAATGCCACTTTTTGTGAGAGCACTTGAGTCAAACAATTGGATTCTCCATTCAGAGAGGGGAAGAGACACTCAGTAATTTCAACAGAAGAATAAGAGAATGATTATAACCATGATATTGATATGCAGATAAAAGTCAATGACAGCATGATCACTGTGCCAGTCCTCTTCTTCATGCTATGGGTGTAGGGAACAAAAAAGGAGTTGGAGAGGAAGGCATGCTGATGCAGAGCCTGAGGAGGTGGGAACTCCAGTGCCATCCACAAATGCTTGGGAAAATGTCAGCTTCCTGTAGTTCTTGATAAAGGATTTCATAGCTGTCAGACAATTCTTGGCACACTGCACAATGTAGGTAGTGGCAAGTTTTCATTGCAGATATGCTTTTTTCCTTATATAGTTAGGAGAGGATATAGCCCTTGGCACTTAGGCCTCTCCCATAACTAGCCTTCAGTAACCTATCAGCATACTTAGGGTTAAATAACTTTGGTTCCAGTTGACAATTTTCTTTTGGGTATCCTTTGAGCTATGACACTGTACTTTTCAGCACCTGGACAGAGGCATATCAAAACCACACTTTGGAATTATATATTTTTGCAGCAATAACTATGAAAATGTATAAAACACATAAAGAAGCCTTGCCAATGGTCATGTTTTCATCAGACAGCTCTGATACTCTGCACATACATTCCTAGTACTAGAATCTGACTAACGTGTCAGTTACAAGGGGGGGAATTATGTCCTTTATGCATTGGTGGATTTCATGCACAGTTGTTTATCAGAACTATTTTGAGCCAGTAGAAGAGGGATATATTCATTTTAGAAAGAAAATTTTTAACTAGAAGTGATTTTCATCTACATTTATTTTCAAATAGCTTTCTAAACTAAGGTTATACACACACAGAGAAAAAAGATACCAACAAATAGTACTAGCCAAATGATATTAGTGACAATACTTTGTCAATTCAAGAAAAAATTGGAAGCAAATGAAAAATACTACTAGAAAACCAATTGATGACAACCAGCATGAATACTGACACAGAAAATGGTAAGATAATCATAGGTGAGGGAGGGGATGGAAACCGGCTGTCTGCTGCTGGTATTCTAGGATAGCTGCAGAAAACACCGTATTTGAATATGTGATAGCAAAATATATAGAGAAAAATGTGAAAATGTGTTCTGAAAATGATATAAACTCTCAGCAAACCATAACCGTTTGTATCTGTCATAACAGCTGAAAGCAGAAACAGCCAGAAAGGCAGCACAAGACCCAGATGCCACTGCTAGAAAAGAATTCAAAGCACATCATCTGCGTCTTGTGTCTGCCAAGCTCAACACTTTAATGGTGACCAGCTCATTTTTGGAACAGAAAGAGGACTATAGAGATTAGTGAGCCTTACAACATTCATCCTTATAGATAGCTATATAAAGAGAGAGTCCAAGCATTTAATGCTGTGTTCTTATTTTGTAAAGGGACACTGTATTCAAAAAAAATCTTTCCTTTTTGTTTACTGATGTGTGTGCATGCCAGGTAGGATTTAGATATAGATTTAAAATGTTACCTGTTATGTAGTATCATTCTTACTGAAGAAGGCTTCAATTCCTTTATGTTCTCTGCCCCAAGAACCTTTCTACTGTGAAATTGGAGTAAAACTAATGAGAAATGCAAAATTCATATTACGCAACCTGTTTTTATGGATAAGGAGTATTTTTTTTTTCTCTCTGAATCATCTGTTCTGTATGGTTTGCTATGGGATCATTAGCAACTTCTATAGTTAAGGCTGGAGTTAAGGCTGTTCTTATTCTAATAATCTATTTTCAGAGGCTTATAATTTTATGTAACATTTACTTTTTCTTTTAAAATATGCCAAACTTACTCTCCGTTTGAAAGTGTATTACCTCATGGAAGTTTAAGAAATATTTCAGCCATTTCTGAGAAAGAGGAATCTGTTTATCATACATTAAAAAAAAATCTCTTTAAAATTCTGCAGCAGATATTTGAGATTTGAAAAAATATTTACTTTTAATAATACACCTTCATAAGGTTACATGATGTTGATCAGCTTAGTGAAAAATGAGTGTATGTTGACTGAGGTAAGAGACTATGAAAATAACATTTAATTAATGAACAGTGAGTTTAAATGAACAAAACTCATGAGTTTTTCTATTGTGTCCATCTTGGCTACATTGTGGAAAATATACTGAAGATACTAATAGATGAGGGTAAAGGTCTTATTTTTAAACCTGTGGACTTTTCAGTTTTCAGTAAATTGGTCAAGGTCTGAATAGATGTTGCAATTTACTCACATTCCACCAAAGTTGTCATCCCTATGAAGAATTCTGCAGTTAGGAAGACATAAATAGTATTGGCTTCTGTAACACCAGAGATACCCCCACACACTAAAAGATCTAGGCTGAGGAAGATGGAAATAGTTATCAAGCCAAAAAAACCCCCCTCAAAACAAAAATAGCGCCCCTCCCCAGCAGTACAGCGTAATTATCTCAAGGATTACAGGTAAACCTAAGATTATCGAAGAGTATTATTCCACGATGTAATTTAATATATGTGCCAACATTTCTTGTAATACTACTTTAACATTGGCATTTTATTTATTCTGAACAGTCAACCATAATCAGAACAGTTTTTTAATGCTTTCTAGGCTTTCGAAGTCCCAAAAACTTCCAAAGAGATTTAGAACCCTTATTTAAGCATGATATTACTTTTATTAGAAAGACATTCATTTCAGGGTGATATTAGTCTCTGCAGCTCAGCAAGTGTGAGAATGAGAAAGCAGACAATATTCAAAAGAGCTCTTAAGAAGAAAAATGCCAGTTATGGGCATCCTTGTTCTTTAATCACCATTTTTATTCACAGATGATGCAAGAGCTGCCTGCTTCATATAGGAATGTGTGTTAAGAGATTTCATTTGAATTAAAGTCAGCTACAGCTGGCTGAGCAGATCAAGGAACTGGAATGCATTTGCCTAACCCAAAGTCAACTAAAAACACTTGCTGAAGAAGCAAGGGTGGCCCCAAGGCTGCCCTGAGGACCTGCCTCACCTGCTCTGAGGTGGAGGTACTGTCCCAGGTGTGAGACGGATGTGTCTGCCAAAACATAAGGGGCCCCATATGCCCGGCATGCTGACAGGCGCTCTTCCACTGGTTACTAACACCAGACACCAATTTTCACATCAGTTTGAGACTCATGGTCAGTTAAGTGCTCCTGTAACAAATAACAAGAATAACAGCAACTACCTCTCTTGGCTTTTTCAAGCACAATTTTCTATGTTTTGGCCACTGTACCTATGAAGAAGTGTAAATATGAAGAAGATTTTCAGATTCATGGAACCAGAAATCCAAGAAATAGATTATTGATAATGAAGGCCATCGTATACAAAGCATTTTGCAAACACCATTTGATTACATTAGCTCTATTTAAAGTGTGGATTGTGGTTCTTTAAATAAGACTTGAGTATTTGCTTGAAATATATCTCCGTAATGGCCATTTCCTAAACCACTTACCTGTATGCCTGTGCATTTTTAAAATACGATTTTCTTCTAAATATTTTAATATTGAAATAAGTGTTTAATTTATCCTGCCATATATCCCTATATATGGAATATATTTATCATTATGGAAATAGAGTCAAAGTACTTAAATAAGTTGTCTAGGGCCTCAGAGAGATACTATGCCTGCCATGATGACAGAAACATTACTTTTGCTTTTTACCTAGTCTGTGCATAAACAAATAGTATGTGAAGACAATGCACTCAGGGACCCACTGGGAGTGGTAGAAAATGCATATATTCTTCTTCCAATAATTGTGGGAGAGGTTTTATTTTTAACTGCTACAGTGGTGACAGCTCTGCTTGCTTATTTCTGCAAAATGAAGCAACACTCATGGAAGACGAAGACTAGCCCCATTTTCAGGCTGTGTATCAGAGCAGTACTCCACACAAACTGCAATGACTCTTCCTTCTTCCGGTGGTCCATTTGTCACCGGACCCCAGAAGAGCGGTTTGCAGTACCCTTTCAGGTCTCAAGGGGGGTCTCAGGTTCTGTAATGGAAACGTTGCATACACTTTGTGGAAAAAACAGATCAACAGCATATATGAAATGCACTACTACTTTCCTCAGTCATTTGGACCCTAATTCTTCCTTTTGTTCTTGGATTCTAGAATACAAAGTTCAACGCCCAAACTTTTGCCATGGTGTCATGAAATTATTTATTTTTAAATGATGTCTTTTAAATGACTTCAGTAGAAAATCAGGAATGCAGACAGTGCAACAGTTCATGTGTTATTTATTTTCTCATGAAGTTCAACTTCTTTTTCACTGTTCATATATTTTCAGCTATTATGGCAAAATATTTCTGCAGAGGAAGCTGACCCAAGTGATTCTTTTTTCCAGTGAATAGTATATTCTTTAAAAAGAAAAGGTAGGCTCAACACCAAATCTTTGTGAATTTGAAATACTGGTGTATGAAGGCCTGTGGCATTTTATTTGTGGTCTTTCTCAGTACAAGTAGCCTTGCTCTGGAGGTTAGATACAAGGTTTTTTGTGTCTCTCTGCCCTGAGGGAATTGCACAAGAGCTGGTGCTATAGCACAAGAATGTTTTTGGAGAAAGGTGCTTCCATTTGGCCTGCGCATTCCAAACCATAGGGGATGATTCAGAGGCCCTTGTGATGCTGCTTTCTCATGGCTGGTCTGTAATCCGAAGCAATATAACCATATCAGCTATGCCACTCATTTTTAAATGTTCCAGAAAATGTGTAAGCATTCAAATCATTTCCTCTCACAGACCACCATAATAACAGTGTCCTTATAAATTCTAACTGCAAAGTAAATATACAGCTGTCTGGAAAAACAAATAACAGTGAGAATAAATGTACATGGAGTATGGATCAGGAAAACTTATTACATATTTGCAGCAGAAGTGTTATGTGTCTGCTTTCTAGAACATGCTGTTTATTCACCATCTGAACATCAGGCATCTTACAACCAGAGTCACTTATCACTTCTAAGAACCATGTCTGTATTTTTCTTTTGTTAAAAAGAGATTCCTTTTCCTTTTCTTCTTTTTCCATATGGAAATGTAACTTTGACAATGGAAATTCCTGTTGTTGAGTATGGCTAGACTAGACTGAAATCAATAACTTCAAGAGAGGTTTGAGACTCCAGCATTCATCTTAGGGACCTGGTAAAGTCATAGTTTAATCAAGAACCATGACCTTCTGCTTGCTCACAAATGCAACCATCTGGCCTATTGTTACTCCAGTGTTTTCCTATGATGACATCTGAACTCACATTAGGCCTTGCAAGAACTAAAAAATAAAGTAAAATAAAATAAAATAAAATCCCAGAGTTCTTGATGCTTCTTTCTTTTTTCATCTCTCTGTTCTTCACGTTCTCTGTTCTTTGGGCTGATTTATCCTATATTAAATATGCCTGATTGTCATACTGATGCAATACCTACCTGAATTTACTCAGCTCTCCCTGAAGAACTGACATTCACGCTCTACTTCACCTATATAAGTTCTTTACTTGGAAGTTAAAGATTCCATTTTAAGTATCAGTATCTATTACTGTTCTGCCTTTGCTGTTTTAAGTCCCTAAGTCTTACTTAAGTTCTGTGAAAAATTACATGAATTTCTACACTCCGTGCTTCTGAGTACATAAAACTATTGTAGAACAGGCAACCTAGCTTTCACAGAATTAGCCTAGTTAACATCGCCTAAACCCCTGACCAGGTTTGGGAAGAGGGGATCTATCTAGTGTCTTGACTTCAAGTAAGGACCTAATATAAGTTTTCCTCAAAGGAGTGCTACAGTGGTGACACAGTCGAACTGGAGTCCTAGGGGAGGGCAGCTCTTTGAACAAAAAGAGGGGACATAACTTCAGCCTTTCAGGATACCCAGTCACCTAGCATTAGTGTCAGACAAAGGATTCAGGCGGGTATGATCACACTCATTCTCTCATTTTTCTTGGCAATTACACCCAAATCAAAGAACACCATTGTTTTTTCTTCTTTGATTTCCTGTTTCATTTTGTGTTTACATCTCACTGTTTTTAAGATAGCTCTTAGATAATACTGAAGAAGTGGTTAATTTGTCTGTCTTTAATTTTGCTGACTTTTAGCAAGCAGTTTTTTTGTGGAGGATGAGGAGGAACTTTGTTTGTTTGTTTGTTTGTTTGAAAATCTTTGCAAAGCTTTTCCAGAGCTGAACACAACAGCTGAGTTTGCATCTTCTTACAGAAAAATGTGATGGCTGTGCCTTTCACTTTGCCTTGTAATTATAGCACTAGGTTTTTGAGGGAAAGAACGAGGTTCATGGATCAGGTTTACAGACTGGATTTGAGCTCAGCTTTCCACCTTTGTGGCCTGCCCCCAGTGGTATGTAAAGTCTGGTGTGGGTTTTCCTCAGACCTTCCTGTGGGAACTATTTAATTTACATAGGTAACTAACATCCAGTAAGACAGAGGAAGAAAAAAAAAGGTGTGTGTTAGGGGGAGGGCAGAAAGGGGCAAGTCTACTGTCTGGTGTTTAGAGCATTTATTTGCAATAGATTAGAGAGAATTTCCAGTGTTTTCTGTGAAGATATATGATTTACTTTGTGCAAAATAAAATTGCTCGAACAGGAAAGATGGAGGATGCAACTTCATGATTAACTCTATTAAGGAACTGTGGAGTGAAAGGGATCTGCAAGTCAGAAGACCAGTAATTTAGTGGTTAAAGTATTCTCTAGGTGACCTAGAATTAAACCTTGCTCTGAAAGAACTAAAGGATGTTCTCTGACATTCCTCTTCTGTTTCTGACTGGTTTTTTTTGTCCTGATCAGATGTGCCCTGAGCTTGTCTATTGAGCTATGCAGGAAAACATCTAATTTACAAGTCTGCTTAAGAATAATTATGAGACAGCTGCTAAAGGATTGGATGCTAAGCATACACTTTATGTAAGTTTGGTCGTCCTTTTTTCATAACTACACTCCTTCACTGAAGGCACCTATGTAGCATTTAAATTAGATGAGTGAAATCACTGAATACAATGTCAAGTATTCCTGTACTACAAGGAAATATTTATAAAGGTGAGATGTTATTATGATATGCCACCTTTCATCCTAAATACTTCACTAACTGCATACAAAACAACCACTGAAGGGAATAAACTGTTCTCTACTTCTGCTGTGGATAGGACACAAAATAGTAAGCTTAAACAGTAGCAAGGGAAATGTAGGCTTGGTGTTAGAGAAAAAACATTAGAGTTGTAAAGGAGTTATGTGCTAGAATGGATTGCTGGGAAGGTTGTGGCATCTTCATCCCAGGAAATTTTTAAGTTTGACAGACATTTGTCAGGACCTGTTTCAGTGGAGTAGATCCTGTCTGGGGAAAGGAAAATAGACTAAATGACCTCTTCAAGTTCTTTTCAGTTCTATTTTTCTATGACTCTATGAAAATCAGTGAAGGCTGAGGTGGATAGTAACAGTTTGATGGATGACCAGTGCAGAGCTTCTTGTTCAGTAGAGAAAAGAAAGGCAATTTTCTCTAGGATGGCATGGGATGGGGGAAAAAACCCAAACCCTATCTCAAATAGAAAGTGCAGGGAATCTTTAATGTCAATACTGGGAGATAAATTGGGGGTGGAGGAAGGGTTAAAGTTATGTATGAAATATATCCTTTCTAGTGAAGTTCATAGAACTACTGGTTCTAACTACATCAGAATGAAAAGCTAAAATAACATTTCAAAGAACTTGTAATTTCAGAGAAATTTATAAGTTCAACTGGTTCAAACCATTCAGACAAAACAGTAATCACTCAGTGCGCATTAAGCTTATTGAAAAAAGAGACAATACGTTTATAAATAATTCCATGTATAGTAATCTGCTTTATTTATTTCTCAACCAAGGTAACATTCTTTTTATTCATGCTATTTCACAAGGAATGCAGAGGAAATATGTTCTCCAGCAAAGAGTAAAATGCCACAAGAAAATCAAATTTTCTTGTTTACCTGAGTTGACTAAATAAGGTGAAAAAGGAAGGCACACATAGATTTTTCTCATCTCCTAACTATAATGAGAGGAATAAGCAAAAATATCGAAGCTAAATTTGAAGCAGTGAAAAAGATAGCTGGGACTGATCATTAGATATATTCAATGCCTAATGTTTAGGTGCAGGTCCAGGTTTTGAGTTTCGTGCAGAGTTTATTAAGATAAAGTATTTTCTTCTCCTATGCTGGTGAAATCTGCCTGGAACTGCTGCAGAGCTTCCTCATCTGAGTATGCATGTCTGAAAGCAACAGTATGTTACTCTTAGATCTTTTTTTGTTCATCAGTGATAAAATAGAGTGGTTGAGACAGTAAAGCCCTAGAACAACAAGCTCCAGGGAGATGTTTACTCCCAGTGACTACTGGAAGACACTCAGTATGACAGTGAAGAGGATGACTGTTCGTGGACTTGCACAAATGAATGAATTCAGTAAGCTGTGATAGAATTATACTCCAGGCAATTCTGCATGTTCATACTGATGTTGCACAGACACTCACAGACAGTGGTTGTTAAAAATAAAAACAAATTTATTGGGATTTTGGGACAGGGTAATACCTTCGGTAAGGAGAATCAAATTTCTTGAACAGGACAGTTGGTTACTGTCCAGATCATGATGGGAGTCTCCATTGCAAGGGTCCTTCCAGTGGCATCTTCAGCTGATTCAGGTAAGACTCCCCAAGCTGCTGTTCTGCTCAGTTCTCATAATCCAGCTGACCTATGGTCCTACATGACCACCCTAGCACATGCATTGTTATTGATTATCTTAATTACATACAAAACATATCTTAAATATCTTAACTATGTATAAAAGACTATCCTACAAAAACATTTTTGCATCTTCAGGAACAGTTTCTATTGACTAATTATAATGGCCTTATTTATGTACAATTGGATCAGTTTTGCAGGGGGAAATGCCTAGGGGAGTACCTGGAAAGAGGAGCTAGATTCTCCACCCAGGATGCTAATCAGCACAGTTTCACATACAGACTGGCCCAGGCACAGCAGGAAGCTGTCTTGAGAAATTCAGTAGGACTGTCCAAAATTCCCACCTAGAGGGCTTCTTGTAACAGACATTCCATGACTTTATTGTGTATGTAAAGTCTGGAGTTCAGTCAATCACCCGGTTTCAAGTCTCTGTGGTGTTTCAAACCAGTCCATTGTCACGTCTATGCAGAGACTAGCTGGGGCATTCCTGGACTACCTGGGGAATTAATGACTTGATACTCTGGGTGTGGATACAGGCCCTGATACCTAGCTACACCACAATTAAAATCATAGAACAAGCTTTTTGTATTTATATCTCACAACGGAAGTCCCGTAGCTCCTGCCACACTAAACTTGGTGGCTTTGGACATGAAGCAATAACCCTCTGTCAGGGAGCAGATTTAAGGCAGAAAGGCAGCCAGTTACTTTCCCAAACATCTTTACTTGTCCTTCAAAAGATCTCTTGGAGGCATTTGACTCGGTATTACTTATAAATACAATCAGCACTAGCTGTGATTTTAGTTACCTTTGAAACTGGTTACTGAAAATGTCACTGAGGTTTTCTTACATCGTTGGCAGGACTCAATGACATTCTTTTTATGGTAGATCTGTCAACAAATCAACTACCTTTTTATCACCATGACACAGTCTTTTGGATGTTGCTTATTGATAGTTCTGCACCCGTCTTCTTAGACACTTCTGAATGGAATAATTATGTGCGCCTTTTTCTCAATAACATACACATCTTTGGAGATTTCCTTTCACAGTTCTTTGCACTACAAGAGATGACGGGACCTCAGAAAGTATGCTTGTCTCTGTCTTTCTCATTCTTGTTTTGTTCTTGCTCAGTGACATGAACAAATACTTCTATGAGTGCCCTAAGGGAATGACACGATATGCAGTATTCAAATGACAGAGTAAAATCAGTACAAGAACACCACAACTCAATTAAGAATGCTGCTAAAAAAGAGCTACATGCTGTATCTAAAGAATTTAGTAGATAATGTTTAAAATTCCTAATCTTATCCACTACATATATACATTAATAGTTCATATAGCTGGCTACCTTTGTAGTGCAGTCTGAACATTTCTTCTGAATTCTGAATTGAGTAACACTAAATAAATGAAACCTGTACTTTTCTCTTCTTACATATCACAGTGTACCATTAAAAAAAATTGAACTTCTGATGGGTTAATAGCTTTGCTAACAGCCCTTATTTTTGCAATGTCTCTCTATCTTCAGAATTGATTCTTATGTAGCAGACAAAAAACTTACTGTTCTCCACTGCTTTGAACTTTCTTTTCTTTTTTCTTCCTCCTTTTCTCTGACTTCTTTTTGGTTATTATTTATTCTGCTCTTCTTTCCATTTCTTCCTCCCTTTTAGTACTGTGTTGAGCTTTATAGTCCATCCTGCTTCACTTTTCATGCCTACCTTTTTGCTTCTCTTATCTCTAGTTGCTTCCTTTCAACTACCACGGCTATTTTTGCAGTATTGCTATTTGACCATAGGCGCCTGGCCTGCCCTTAGAGATACGATGGAAACTATTTAAAAAATTTTTAGACAGTTCAGCATATTGAGGCTATACTTCCTATGTTGTTAACCCTTTTCTAATATATTTGCTGCAGTGACTTTACTAACTTTATTAACCCCCAAATAAATATGTAATTAAAAAAAATGTAAGAAAACTTGACTGAAAGAGACATCTTAAAATGCAAAGCCTCTTAGCACAGACAACCAGAAAGCTGTATCATGCAGTCTTTGCCATAAGCTTATGTTCTCCCTTTCTCATATAGCCGTTTTCAATTTGTTGATATTCAGCTTCATTGGCTGTCTCTACACTACTGCCTGTTAGGAGAAGACATGAAACAACCCAGAGGTTGTTTCAACCTATTCTTTATTTTTATCAAGTTTCCTCAAGCAACACAAAATGTCCCAAAGCCTTAAGACGTATTTCTTGGCTACAAAAAAACCTTGCTCTCTAGTATGTTTTCACTTTTCAGTGAGTATTGTTTGCCTGTTTAATTGACATTTCCAGAAGAAATATTCATTTCTACAAAATGCCATATCTGCTGGGTTTTGCCCAGTACTAATTTCATGTGTGCTTTTTTCTCCACTTACTGTTGTTGACTGTTTCACTATATAAATATTAGCTTTAACTCCTTATGATTTTCTCTTCCTTACCATCTAAATTTCAGTTTGTTAGTCCCTATCAACAGAGCAATTTCTACTGATAAGACATTCATCACTATATACCACAAAAGTATGCAAAATATTAAATTATTGCAGTTACAAAGCTGTTTCTCATATCAGGCATCAGTGTTTTAAAGAAAGCCATTTTACTACCTCAGTTACTTTTCTGAATGCATTCTGACTTTTCTTAATGTTTACGTTAGTGATTGTTTCAGAATATTATTTTCCTATGCTTATTGAACATTTTACTATGAAACATTTTTAAGTAAGCCTCTTCATTTCATTCCTTAGTTTAGTTGAATGATATATAACAGTTTATCACTAAAAATATTCTCACTGCAACTCATTTAATAGCCTTTTTTCTTTCCAAAGCCCAAGGGATTTACTTTTAAACATTTGCATCAAAACATTTCAATAGAAATCTAATAATTCCTTCATTATGAAAAAGATATATCTATATCCTATCTCTCTGAATCATGTCTCCTTTTGCACACTGAAAATTACAGACCCTGTGGACTGGTGGAGTCACAGAATCACAGAATCACAGAATGGTTGAGGTTGGAAGGGACCTCTGGAGATCATCTAGTCCAACCCCCCTGCTCAAGCAGGGTCACCTAGAGCACATTGCACAGGATTGCATCCAGGCGCGTTTTGAATATCTCCAGAGAAGGAGACTCCACCACCTCTCAGGGCAACCTGTTCCAGTGCTCTGTCACCCTCACAGTGAAAAAGTTTTTCCTCATGTTCAGATGGAACTTCCTGTGTTTCAGTTTGTGCCCGTTGCCTCGCGTCCTGTCACTGGGCACCACTGAGAAGAGTCTGGTCCCATCCTCTCGACACCCTCCCTTCAGATACTTGTACACATGGATAAGATCTCCTCTCAGCCTTCTCTTCTCCAAGCTAAACAGGCCCAGCTCTCTCAGCCTTTCCTCATAAGAGAGATGCTCCAGTCCCCTAAGTCAAAGAATCAGATTTATTGGAGATGACACAAATGAACATTTGGACTGCAGAGTCACATTTTCAAAAGCATAATTCACTTAAGAAAGATGAAAGGGCATTTTGGCATTTAAGAATTGAAATTACAAGGAGTTCTGTTACTTATTGAGAGATAGCAGTCAATTTTTAGTGATGTGTTTGAAAATATGGTAAAATATTCACACTTAAATTAAATAATTCATACTGGAAAATTTGCTACTGCAAGAGATAGACAAGAAAATATGTTTCATGAACATGTTGTTTACAATTTGTTTTATTGACTTGTTCAGGGAGTAACTTGGAAACTTCTCTGAGATTTAAAAAATAAAAGGGAAAGTTTTTCCTCTGTAAATCTATCTAGGTGCTTCCTCTAGTTCAAGGCTATAAAACTTCCAAATCACATTATTCAAAGAGCCTTTTTTGTCTTCTGTGCTATCCTACCGTAGTAGTTAAAAAAGCTGAGTTCCCTATTTAGTTACAACATAAACTTGCATAACGTCTCATGTAAACTGTTGTCTTTGAAGCTCCATTTTTCACTGCTCTTCTTAAGAAGGGATGTATTTTCTTCAAGACAGATGGGGAACAAAGAGGAAAAATAGAACATGGGAATGAAGGTGGAAACTTAGCTAAGTTCCCCTGTAAATCTATTGTTTAAATGACTTAAGAAAACCAGGTTGAAAGCTATAATAGGCAGAGGACTGGTATAAGCAGAAGTATCTCCGTAGAACAGGAGCCTGGAGGAATATTAAAACTCAAAATAGGGGAAGCACCACAAGAGAGAAAAAGAACATCAGATCAAGTTTGTATTATTCTTTCTGAAGTACAGTTACATGATGTGAAACAAATTAATGGCAAGTTTAACTCTGCAGGATGAAATACAGATTTCTGTCAATGGAGTGAAATGAACTGAATGCAACCTTATTTTTTCTTGAGTTACTACACAGAAATGTGAGACACTGCAAGACAGATTTAAAACTTCAGAGGCTAATTAGAACTTCAGTAGAACATCTGACATTGTGTTTATTTTTACAACATTGGTATTTTACATCTAAGGAAGCAATCTCTTTTTCTTCAGCCAGGTAGACCAATAACTTTACATTATATGGGAGGCAGGAGCATCTGGAGCTGAGGTTTCACCGATTCCGTGATTAATCCAACCTAACCATTTTCTAATTTTGCTGCCAGGATGAACCTTAAGATTGCAATGTCAAACACTCATGCTTAGGAAATGCCTGAATTAAGGTTGCCCATGCAAGCTTTATTTGCCACCCCCTGTAAGCACGCGTTCTTTAATACAGTCTCTAATTACATGACGGTATAGTAGTTTTTCCGCAGGACACCTGCCTCACTCAGGACAAATTAAGTGAATGTGTTTACATTGTGTCTGGCCCTGGGGCCCTGGCAGCCCTTGCTGTCCCTCCCCCTACCCAGCCCCAGCCCAGGGCCGTCAGTTGCTGCCCCGTGATGCCTTGGCAGTGCTGGCTCCAGCCCCGGTACGGACCTGCCCCTGCCTGGCCAGTCAGTATTTCTCTTTTCCCTCATCATTCAATGTGTGTCCCTAGGGTTTATTTACCACATACTATCTGAACTCTGCACTGAAAGCATAATTATTAATGTCTTTCCGGATTTCCTGTGGGTTTCATTACCAGAATATCTGGTGCTTAACAAACATTAATCAATTTGTCTTCAGAACAGCCCACTTTTTATAAACTGTCCAGAATGTATCCACCTCATTTTCCTGTGCTTCCCAACCTTTCTCTTTTCTCTGCTTTTTTGCTCTTTTTCCCTGCAATACTTGCTCCCTTCTGCTCTGGCTTTCTCCTCTCCCTGCTCCACCTACTTCTTCCTACTTCTCCTCCAGTCCTTATTCCCTGAGTGACAGGCTGCTTTCTTCTCCCTTTTCAGGCCATACAGCTCTCCCCTTCTCCCCGTGTCCCACAGACACTGATCAATGGACAAGCACCTACTAGATGTAGGTGCCATGTCACAGGAATCACAGAATATTTGAGGTTGGAAGGCACCTCAGGAGATCACCTGGTCCAACCTATCTGCTCAAGCAGGGTCACCTAGACCAGGACCATCTCCAGTTGGACTTTGAATAACTCCAAGGATGGAGATCCCACAACCTCTCTGGGCAACCTGGTCCAGTGCTCAGCCAGCCTCACCGTGAAGTGTTTTTTCACATTCAAGTGGAATTTTCTGTGTTTCAGTTTCTGTCCATTGTTTCTTGTCCTGCCACTGGGTACCACTGAGAAGAGTCTGGCTCCAGCTCCTTTCACCCTCCCATCAGACATTTATAAACATTGATAACATCCCCCTGAGCCTTCTCTTCTCCAGGCTGAACAGTCCCAGCTCTCACTTCATACGGGAGACGCTCCAATCCCTTAATCATCTCCATGTCCCTTCACTAGACTTGCTCTAGTACATCCATGCCTTTCTTGCACTGGGGAGCCCAGAATTGGAGGGGCTGCAACACAAGACGCAGTTGTAGCTGGGTGCCTCACACAGCTCTACTCCTTTCAGACTGGGACTGTCTCCAGACACGTCTCTGATCTCTGCCAAATTTAAAGTTATTGCCACAACGCATGAAAACTAGAATGTCAGCTGAGCAGCACTACTTCGTAAACAGTGTATCAGTCCTTCAAGTCTCTTTTGTAGACAGAACACACATTTTTGGTGGACAAATAATTTTGACAGACAATTGTTCAATATAGAATATTCCAGTCAGGGTGGTTAAAATTTGGTGAATTTATGGCAAAAATAAAAAAAATGCTTAATATTGAAAGTGTTACAAAACCTTGAACACAGATGTTCTTTCCAACTCTGTTTTACCTCTGCAAGGTAAAATGTGATTTCATGTATAGAATTATATTATATATATAAAATCTGTATAGTATATTCCTGTCAACCCTGAATTCTAAGCATTTTATGTAGTGGTTTTCTATAGTAAGAACTATGGCAGAAACCAAATATAATTGAGAGCCCAGGATTAAAGAGAATGATAGGGGACAGGGAGAAAAGAAAATGGGAGGAAGAGAGAATGCAAAATAAATATTTAGAAATACAAGTGTAATGTACTGGTTTCTTGGAACATCACAGAAAATCTGCATCTGAAGAAAGTGTAATTTAAAGAATAGTCATAGGATGTGACTTCTGTTAGCTCTGTTAGGTACTTTTTAGTTTGCATTTTTTGAAGCCATATTTATTTTACAAAACTATTAGATTTTAGACGTTTGGTGCTGAAGTCCAAAAGTTATTTCATTCATTCTGGGCTGTTTGCAGGCTTAATTTTGCCTACAGACTTTGATTCAAAAAAGCAATCTTTGGTGAACCTGAGTAATGATATGCTGTTCCCCATTCTGCATAAGAACAAAAGACCTGAGACTGACTGGGTCAGACTGAAGATTGATCTTGATCAGTACACTGCCCCTGACTGGCCAAAAGTAGTTGCTTAGGGAACAGCAGAAAAACCTAGCAAGAATATACACTGCTGGAAGCAGCGTAGTCTTCTCCCAGCTCTAATTATTAAGATTTAAGATCTTCTGTCTTACTCAAAGCCGGGAAAAAGAGCAAGTGCTCATTACTGGTTGATGGATTATTTTATGTTTAGAAATACAGTGAACTGTAGACTAGATAGCCCCCTTTCATTCTCCTTTGTCTTCTGGCTGATGCTTTCTTTTTTTTCCCCCTGCTTTTCTATTCTTATCCTTATGATTTCAAAAATCATTTCTCATGTTGACAATAATTTACACTATGTGACCTAGGAATACTATAAAACAAAATTATGGGTTGTATAATTATAAGAATGTATAACACAACCTTGCTATAATAGAAAAATAATCAGAGAACAGGAACACAAGAAGAGAAAAGGGGAAGCAGGAGAAGGGCATTATTAGCTACAATAATCAACCTGAAAACACAGTCACCTTGGAAGTTTCATTCTTTGCAATTCCTAGAGCAATATGAAGAGCATCTATAGAAGTTTTCAATCTGTTAGCTAACTTATGAATACTGAAGCAGTAAGAGACGCCTAAGAAATATACGCTAAATAGAATGAAACCTTTAGAAGTGTTTTATTGGCTAATAAAAGAAACAAATGCAACAAGTATAAATGGCTATTTAGCTTCACTTACTCTATGGGGCAGAACACTAGCTGAAAGGGCTCACTCGGAAAGTTTGTCTCACTCAACTAGTAACCTTCTACCTAGGACATTCTCCTGGGACAGGAAAGACTTATTTGTTTTATTTTGTGGTTTTGGCCAGTGTGCACACAGGAAACCTTACCAAAACAATTACTGGAAACTGCCTCCAAACAAAATTTCTGTTTTGATCAATCATTATTTTAGAACTGTTTGTATAATCTTTCAGTGCTAGTCATAAGCTGACAGACTAATCCCTTGACACACACACCAGAAATCATCCAATCACAGGATTCAATTTCCTTTTTCCTTAGGACTTTTGCTCTCTTTTTCAGAATAATAAAATTCTGGAATTTGACTTTTTTAGATTTCTTTCTAGAGTTTTTTCTTTTAAGCACAAGTATCATACCTTTTCCTCTGCTCCTGGTAATAGTGTATTTTACTGGCCAATTGTCTGGAAGCCATACATAAGCAGGACATTTCTCTTGAGACAGAATCCTTTTCCATAGCTCTTTCCAGCCTTAAATATAGTGGGACAGATGTTTTCAATTGCTACCTGATACCTCAAAAAGGCAATATTGCAGCTTTTTACTATGGTTCATTCCGGGTACTGACTGATGAAGATCTAGGAGATGGTGAAGAGGTGGTGCTCATGTCTGAGGTATACAGCCAACTTCCTGTAAAAGGCTGGCTCCCTGGTGTTCAGCTAGTGTTTTCCCATTTCTCCATTCCCACAACTTCTGCTTTAGTCTTGTTTTTAGTGCATCAGCAGCCACAAAATCACATATTTTGTCATTAGCATTCTTTAAAGTTCTCTTAAATCAACAGAAAGTAGAAAGAAAATTGGGCTCTAAATGGGTAAGACCAACTTTAAATAATACAATTAAATGTATCTGCTCTCTTTCAATTGAATATATAGAGTTAATCAATGCTCTACTTAATGAAACTCTTAATTTGAAAACCTGACAGAGAGGTAGATCCACGATACACACGGGATGTTCAATTTAAGACGTCTCTATCATGTTTACCAGCTCTTCAGGATAATTAAAATGTCCTTTAAGTCAACAGGGTTTGAAAAGAGAATTTGGCCCCAAATGGTGAAGATCTATAAACCAGTATTGAATACATGTATTTTAAATTGTCAGATACTCTCTACTGTCTGATAAGATTTGAATCTAAAGAGGTAGGCGACAGTAAAAACCTCAGAAAATGATAAAGAATAAGAAGCTGTTCTTTTAACAAGCTCTTTTAACAAGTCTTTGTGGAGTATACTTCTCTGCAGTAGAAACGCTAACTCCTGTATCCATGCTGATGAGGTTTAAATAGTAAGAAAAGAAAAGAAAGATTCTGAAATTTGAAATCTGAATAAAAGACTCTCTCATTTGAATTTTGTAAATTTAATACACAACATATTAAGGATTAAGAGCCTTAAAAAGTTTATTACAAAACCACTTCAGATCACCTTTAAGTAATATACTTAAACAAATCTACTCTGTACCAGTTGAACATATAGTTAATCAATGCTCTACTTAATGAAACCCTTTAATTTGAAAACCTGATGAAGAAATAGATTTACTGTACCCTAAGACTGTGCAATTTAAGAGGTTTCCGCTGTATTTGCTAACCCTTCAGGATAATTCTAATAAAAACTTCCATGCTTTACCCCATTCCAAGCTTTTATTAATTAACTCTGAACAGAGCAACTGACACAGAGATCAGAAGAGAATATTAAATTACAAAGTAATCAACTCTCCTAAGTCTGTAATGTTTTATGGAACATGAACACCATTTCAACCAATTCAGATCTTTCAAAATCACCTTTCACAGGCTGAGCAGGGGGTAAAACATATGAACTTCCAACTTTTCAAAAATAAAGTGTCATTTTAAAAACCACCTTCCGCATATGTGTTGATATTCATATGCTTTGGATATAGGTAGGAAGATGCCCTTTCAAGGCAGCCTTTAAAATTACAGAGGGATGTACATAGATACCTCTCAAACTTTTTGAATTTCCTTGCCTTTACCAATTGTGTCTTCATAAAAATCAAACTTAGTTTCTTCCCATGGTCTTATGCTAGAAAGAGGCCATACTGACCAGGGCAATCCATTCTCAATGCCTTTGTTGGCCCAAAGTTAGACTCGCCTGGAGACTCTAAAATCTTAAGGCGACAAGGTTGGGGAAATTCATTTTCATTTTCTGTGGTAAACGTTAACAGTCTATTTAACTATGCAATTTTTTTTAGAAATGCTGGCATTGTTCTCTTCTTATTTGTTATCAAGTTTACTGTAGTGTTCATTAAATTGGACTAGTGAAATAAAAACAGATGACAATTCGATAAGTAACACTTTATTGCAAACCAGGAATTAAACATTTCTCTACTTCACTCATGATGTAGATATTCCTTATCTTAGTGCCCTTTCTCATTATTGTTACAAGATTTTTGTCATTCTATTTTGAGAATGTTTCAATAATTCCAATGAGTGATTTTTTTTTCTTTCTCTTCCTTCTTGAACCACCACCACACTCTCATAGAAGGCAGTATAAAAATAGCAACGTTGTCACCATCCAAGGCTTATAATAAATAAACTTAATTTATGAGTATAAAAATGCAGACTTTCTTTTTTCATTTGTTTACATATTTCTTCCCAGCTGTAAGCCTTACAAACGCAAGAGTGAAATAGTATTTTATTTCCGTTCCTCCAGTCCTTCATTCTCTGGCTTTAACACTATTAAGAAAGATTCTCTTCAAGCTAAGTTAGATCCCAAATTACACTTATATTTTTGAAGAAATCCACAAATTGCTTTCAATAAGATTGAATTTTTGTTTTTTGTTTGTTTTTAGTGCATAAGCAAATAGGGTATAAATTCACTTTTTTTTAAAGTAGATTGGATTTTAGGACGTATAACACATTGAATTCATTATGCATTTGGCCAACCTTGCAAGCTATTAAACTCTCCTCTAGCCTAGTCATTTCTTATCAGGACTACCAATTATAGTAGAACTTTGAAAGCATTTATACAAACATTTTACTCAAATTCTTTGCTTCTCTAACTTCTGCTCATTTTAGAACTGGTATTAAAATTTTAATTCCTATGCAATTAATATTCTGATCTTAAGGTATATGGTGTTTCAACTTTTAGTTTCTTTTATTCCTCTTTCCTTTCCTAAAGAAGTTCCTCTCAGTTGCTTCCAAATTGAAGAATATTTCTTGCTCTCGGATTATTTACACTTTTAGTTATCAGCTAGGAATCTTAGAGGAAGTATCAAAAAAAAAAATCACTAGAAGCTATCACCACAATACAAAACTGTGAGAGAAAAATAAAATGAAGCATGAAAGGTCATTTTACTGTGAAATAAGAGAGCCGATATTTTTTCCTTTTGTCTGTTGCATCCCATATATGTCCAAACAAAATGATGTGAAAGGCTCAGTTTATGAAGTCCATTGTATCAGTATGGTAGACTAGTAATGTCTGTGCAACCGTACAAGGCAGAAGTATCCTGTCTTTGGACAACTGGAAGAGAAGCTGGTCACAGTACCCGCAGTGAAAACAATAAGCCATTTGTTACCATTGGGTGCTTATATACAGGCAGAATATAAGAAGATCCTGTTCTGTGAAGAAAGCACTAATGAGGCTTATGATGTGTTCCATGAATGATTTAATGCATAGGGCAAACAGAATAATGAGACTAGATCCCGTTACTGTTCTCTAGTTGTCATCTACTACAGATGAAAATCAAAGCACATCCCCAAGAGGAGACCGTGAGAGATGATTAAACGCTCCTCTGCACTTGGAGGACAGTGAAAAGTAGATGATGTGGTCAACCAAGCAAACAGCATGCGCGCGCGCGCACACACACACACACACACACACTTGCACACACCAAAATAGGAGAAAATACAAAGGGGCTGGGTCACAGTTCCTGCTTTCTGTCTTATTTATAACTTTACTTTATGCTGGCTAGATGAATGTGATATATAGCCAGTGACTTCTATAAGAAGGTGAATAGCAAAGGTGGTTGCCAGTCTTTCCGCTGTGGTATTTTATCAAGATGCAGCCACAGAATCTATATATCACTTTGGCTTCTGCTGTGACTCATCAGGTGCATCAAAATGAGCCTGTACACAGCCATCTTCTGTCATGGTCATACATTCCCACAAATCCTCCACTGGTACATACCAGTTTGCAGTCAGTGATAGGTTCATAACAGTATCCAGGTGGGTCAGTGTAGAAGGGAGTTGATGTTATGCAACATATCAGATGAAGCTTGTGGCTGCCCTTATGTTAATGAAGAGGAAAAGGAAGGACTGGGCTTCTAAAGCTTGTCTGCTTGGCAAAAGTGACTATGAAAACTAAAGGGAGAAGAGAGTTGTTAGGGAATGCATATGACAAACAAACAAACAAAAAAATAGAGTCCTGAGGATGCCTACATCACAAACAGGCAAATAAAGAAAAGGTCTCTTGGCAGGCATTGATGTCAAACAATGTCTTCTTTTTAAAAATTGACACACTGCTTGGAGGCACTGAATTAAAACAAAGGAAAATCTTGTGGTTACATTAATGAGCTTTCACCAAACCCTCATTTTATCTGAATTCCAGCAGGTAAGAAAAATAAAATAGCCACCATGCTAACCTCATAATAACTTTTGTTCTGTTACTGTACTAACCTTTCATTCTCAAAAGAAGCAGCATGTTTCAGATCCTAACTTCTGTTATCTTGCAAAATGACAAATAATAGTTTAGCTCTGCAGGCAGAAGAGAATTGGCTAAATGAGAACATGGTACTTAGCAGTCAAAACTCACCTAGAAATTATGTTAAAATTCATTAAAGACTGATGCTAAGGTTCTTCCATGCTCATCCCAAAACTTTACGTAGATACAGGAAATTGCAGATAATTTCTCACACATACAGTCAGCTGCAAGTGTATCTTATCAAGAAGTAGGTTTGATAAACTGGCCATAAACAGTATACCACATAACTCATGAAAGGTGTTCTACCAGTGCAGCATGTCTCCATTCAACACATGAGCCTTGCCCTGCATTATTTTTTCTTTTCTTTAATCAGAGTTGGTCTGAAGAACAAGTATAACTTTTTGTCATCATCATGATCATAAAGATGACAACTACTAGTTGCTGTTGACCTAGACAGTGTGCCAAGCACAATACCAACACAAAAAGAAAAGGCAGTCCTTTCCACAAAAGTATACAGTTTGTTTATAAAACAGGAGATAATCTGGGGGATACTGCTACAAAATACTTTCTCTAGAATTGCAAAATACTTTTTTCTCTCCCACTAAATAATGAAATAAAAGGTTAATAATTGACCATCAAATGCTACATTATTATTTTTACTATTTACGCCTACAGCAATTCACTAAACATTTTAAAATTTGCAGGCAGGCAAGTAAAACAATGTTAGACATTCACAGTAGCAGAAAAGCAATAGTTTGTGTCCATCTTGTCTATAAAGGTAAATGGATTTCTTATCTTTGGTAGTCTACTCTACTGTTGATAGGAGAAGCCAGGAGTCTGTCTTTTTCAGAAGCAGCAGTATGTTGTGTGTTGGCCAAGGTTTAAATGCTTTAAAGATTTAAGCTCTTGTTAATGCTTGTAATAGGACAGTTTTGGTAGGCTAATCAAGGACATTGCATATTTGTATTTATAACAGACATATTGGCATATATAGAGATATCTCAAACTAATACTGCAATAGAGAGTTGCATATGCATTGCAACAATTTCTGTGACCAGTTATATTTTAAGTGCAGTCCACTCCCTCTGCATCAGGCAGATCATTTAATTATTCAGGTATTTTCTTTCCTAACAGACACAAAGGAACTTAAAAGTACACAAAAATCACAGGGACATTGTTAGTCAGTCTGACAGTGTCTGTCCAGATGCATGGTGATGATTGTTTTGTTTTCTTGCTCTGTTCTTTTGAACTTGGATCATGAACTGAGACTCACTAAAAAGGTTCCCAGAAGCAGAAAGACTTGTCCTTATGCCATTATCTAACAAAAGCATCAATCTAAACTGCGTGCTATTCCTTCTTTCAGCTAGTTTGAATTAGCATGATAACCAGTAGTCTGACTGCACTGTATGATTTGTTCATTCTTTTTGTCTGATCTTCACTATAGTAAGCTACAGGGAACATTAATTCCTGCAAAATAAAAAATAGCTTTTGCTTTCACTCATCCTTCAAACTTTCATCCTCTTGAAACTGCAGAGAATTTGTGCAGCTCTGTCTACTGAATTCAACTGCTGATAACAGAGTTATTTCTGCATTTGTTATAAAAAAATACCTAATTGCCTATGTATCATCATCTGAGGAAAACCTAAGGAACACCACTTAAAGATGTCACCAGAGAGCCTGGTGCTGCCATTATTATTTCTGGTCTGATCCTGTGCAAGCTTCCCTTCTCCCAAAGTGACAGGTTGGAGAAAGAGTTTAGGATTTCAAAGGGGAGATTGCTGCAGTCAGGGGAAAGATTATGGATTAATTTCCTCTCTGACAGGAAAGCTGTTGAACTTCTCCCAGAGACGTTTTAAAGGATAAACTGAAGCACAGGGAACAGTAATGTTTAAAGGAATAATTCTGAAAATAGTGGAGAAAATGCTGCAAGCTTCCTCCAGATCACACCAAAGGGCAAAAAGAGAGATAAATTTAGATCTTTTAAATGCTGCAACTGGAACAAAAGGGGCAGCTTCTCTATCATAAATAGGGAATGATTAAAAGGTAGACAAACCCACAGGATCTTATCAGATCTTAGGCTGGGTTACATATGTTGTCCTTCAGGGGAGCCAGGAGGATAGCAGGAGCAGATGTACTTTCAGGGCAAACAACTGAGTTCACAGGTTTGGGCTTGACACACGCGCTGAGACAGCAAATGGGAGGTGGTCGCTGTGGTAGTGTGACTGTCTTTGAGAAAGAAGCATGGTGAGGTGAAATGTGAGAGGAGAAGCATATATGAAGGATAAAAGTCTGTGAGCACATTAATTATTGCATGACAGACATTGATTTGAATGACAAGCACAGTTTCCAGCTTTGCTAACATCTGAATAGTGCTTTCAGAAATTAATTCCTTTGTTAGCTAGAAAAACAACTGCTTATATTAGGGGAGGGCAGTATAGCATGAGAAACAAAATACTTGATTTTGTATTCCAAGTGTTTGAGAAAAACAGCAACAAGGAACAAAGAGTATAAAAATGACTGAAAACAGTTTGAATTACTGAAAGTATTAGGACATGCAACAGCTATATGCAAATATCATCAAAAGGTTAGTTTACTTTGTTCATACATCATGGAAGTTGATGATCTTGTTTAGGATTTCTTAGTAATTACTGTGGGACCAGTTCTGACTCCCTTATTTACAGTGAATAGTATTTCATTTTCTGAAGAGTCCCACTAAGGCAGGTACTTCACAGTTCTATTTTATCATAATTTTATTTTATCCAACAAAAAATTGCTTACTGCAGCAAAAGCATTGGTGAAATACTTCTGAAATTTTGAATAAATATAAAAATAAATCTGTATTCAAATGATTAAAGGGCAGTAAAACGATTCTTTATCCTGCAATAAACAGCTTTATATAATTATTCTTTCTGAAACATAGAAGGAGTAGTCCTATATAGGCGCAATTCACACACTTGAGTAAAACTAAAAGAAAGTTGCCTGATAAATTATCTGTGTGCTGAGGAGGCAACAAGTCCAGCTGAGGTAATGTATCTGTACTTCAAAAAAAATTGCATACAATATTCCTTTGAGCTTGGTTTTAAAATGAGTTGGGATTTGCATACGTACAGGCAGTCTTGCATGGACTGAAAATTGAAGGAAAGTCTATGTATTAAAGAATAGCTTAAGTCAACTGAAAGAATTTGTACATGTAGGCTAAATAAAGTACATGCTAGAACATCAGGTATATAATAGAAAAACACAGCCTTGTTTCCTTAAAATAGAAAGGTTTGGAGCTGGTAGTGCTGCTATAATAAGTACCTCTTCTCTCTTGACTCTGGAGTTGATTTGCTGTGAAGTCTGAGAGCACAAATGGGGCAAGGAGGTCTGGAGGGAACAATCAGGCCATGAATGAAGGCTGCAGAATTTGAGCCTTCTCTCCCTCCGCAAAGGCATCTATTTTTATTTCTCGTTTAGTTGTCTACTGTCTCACAGAAAGTGCAGACAGCTTGTTTAGTATATCAAAGCACGATCTGTCTGTGTTTTAATAATTACACTGTCTCTTGTAAAATAACTTTACAGACAATTCTCTAACACAATTGGTACCAAAGTCTGCCTTCAGATGTGCATGTAACAACTTCGTACATGCCACTAAGCTGAGCTCCTCCGCACAGAGCTTGGACAGGTAAATGTGAATGGCTCAGTACTGCAGCGACGACCATCAGTTAGTGCCACGGGGAATGTTAATGGCTTTATTCTTCTGAGGGCAAACCCTGCAATATTTTCTCAGTCTGTATTAAATCTGGACTCCCGAATAAGTCACTGATCTTGACTTCAAAGAGGATTTTGCAGGACTGAAGGCCGGATCTCCTCCGCTCTTCTGGAAGTACAGTGTTCCCTGACAGCGGCAGAGCTCAGAAGACATGAAATACAGTGAGCAGTGCGAGGGATCCTGACAGTCAAACATAAAGGACAGATGCTCTTATGTGCTGGCACAGAGCATGCTTTTAGGAACAAACTCCACAGATCCAAACTTATGGAGAGAGTTTGTCAATGACTCTGGACTTGTCTTCGGGACATTGTTTCATTACTTCATAGGTATTTACGTGTCTACACAATCTTTATTATCTAGATAAGGAAAGTCAATGAATTTAGCCACAGAATGATGTCAGCAAGGATCATCTCCTCAAACACTTCTCTATAAATGCTGAACAAATTCATTCTGCAATAAAAAAACTTTCACCTGAAAGTATTATCTTTGAAGTTTCAGTATTTCAGGAATATAGTTAGTCTTGTATGAAGAGCATTTTCATATTGCTTTTTTTGTCCATTTGAGATCTAAGTATTTACGGAAAAGCAGGATTTATGCATCATATGCTTGTATATGTGAAATTCCTAATGCATTTACAGTCTTCGAATTAAAAAAAATGTAGACAATATTTCTGCAGGGCTAGATCAATTTCATCGACATATGCAAGAAGCAGTGTACATTGCTCACAGAACTGAACATCACTATAAGTACTGTATAGATTTAAGCAACATCAGAAACATCAATCAGTATCATTTGTTTTAAATCTGTCCAAATGAAAAAAGAACTAAAATATGTTGCTTTAGCACTAACAGCAGATGTTATGAGGCACATTAAAAACACTTCAGGAAAGAAAGAAATCACAAAAAAAAAAAAGAACAGTTATCTGCTTAACTATTTTCCCACCTGTCAGGGAATGAAAAGATATTTTTACAAGTAAAACATGAAAGAAAGATGAGAACATTATCTTTATATCCTTAGTCAGGATGAAACTGATCTCAGCTTCTCAGCAGCATATAAAGCCATTTTATTTTCTCTTATATACTGTGCAAAAGGATTGGGATAATATCACCTATACCCCCACAATCAGAAAGAAGTGGGCTGCCCATGAAACTATCATTAAGTATATAGCATACTGCATTTTCCCATGAGAAAGTGTGACACGCTACACTCCCCACTTTTAGCTCCTGGAGGAGTGACACAGCTTCCTTGTCTTCTTAATGAAGCTTTAAAAAACTTGACCTTAAAAAGTTAACTGCTAATAAAAGATCTTTTTGTCTTTTTTAACTGATTACAATGGATCTAGGCAGGTTTCCCTCAGATCTGTGGTCAACTCAGTATCACACAAGAGGTGAGCACAGCGGTCTATTTGAATTCAGTATAAAGATATGGAAGTATACATATTTGGATACCAAGGCAACGGACTTGCACCCATTGCACTTCCAGAAGCAGCTGGATGGAGGAAGTATTTGTGTCTGAAACAGTGCAGGCTTGACAGCTCCATGAGTTGGCTCAATGGCCTGCCTCAGTCCCTCTGTATCAGAGAATCCTGTAACCATCCCTATCTAAGTTAGGACACACAATACACTCAGGAGACCTTAATCTTCTCTCCAGTTTTAATTCAAGCTCCAGTTCTGTATTACCCTTAGTTACTTTACCACAACTTGTACTAACTTACTTCCTACCATTTATATATCTTGTTAATTTAGACTATAACCTCTTTAGAACAAGGACTATGTGTCTATTGTACATTTCTACCCATAGAAATATGACCTTTATTAAGTGAGTTAGATCTGTAATACAAATAAGTAACTATAAATATAAAATCTGGCTACCCTAACCTACTCATTCCTGAGACAACTCTATCTTGAGTTAAGCTTAGTTGTTTCCAGGCTTCTGACAAACTAACAGCTATGTGTACCTCTCCATCATATTTACCTTTAAAGCAGATGTTGGAGACTGTAGCCCAAGTTTTATGAGTTTAAGGGAGAAAAAAAATTACTATAACATAAAACAACAACAGATTAATAATAATAACTAATAGCAACCTTTTGAACTCATGTCTGTCATACTAGTTGCATAGCTGTTTCTTTGAGTTTTCCATAAGGGCTGCAATTCACCAACTTATTTGAGCTTTTTATTCTCCTTAAAATATTTTGAGATTACTTACATCCCTGTTTTTGGGTTATATTTTTATACATACAAGGAAAGTATACATATAAATACTAAATGAGGAAATAGATTGACGTGGATAGAGAGAGGGGGTAATATTATTGGGAACACGGATCCTCAAAAATATCTGTTCTTTTAAGAAAATGACACCTAAAGGATTCTTGCTGCTCATTAGATCTTTATAGATTTTTATTCACCAAGTATCTTACCAGGACCCTTTAGCTTGTGTTTCTCACATCCAGGATGCCCAGCCACTTTCCTAGTCCAGTACTAGTCAGGATGGTGGGTGCTTGGACTCCAGAGTATATGAGAGCTAGTGCATGCAGCCCAGCATGGCTTTGGGCAATCACATATAATACTGGCAAATATAATCTGAAGATATAATTTCTGTATCAGTGGAAGATACTAGTTCTTGCATCGATCCTATAATTTTTCACTATTCCTTTAAAATTCATTGTCTTATATTTACTATATATATATATTTATTTATTTTTTGAAACAGGAGGTTTATCCTGGACAAAATCACTATTAACTTACACAGACAATTTCCTGGAATAAGAACTTCACTTTTTCTATTTGAGAAAGGTCAGTAGAATACAACGCTGTTGGCAGTCAGCTACTCGCTTTTACTGTTTTCAGATTTTCTTCTATTACTTCATGAGCAATTTGACAGACTGAAAGAATTTCTTTCAGTTTAAAAAAATCGGATTATAATGTTAATTAACTTAAGTAAAAGTAATTATATACACATTTTCCCGTATGTTAAAAAGACCATTAAAATACTTTGTGCATGAAACAGATTTAGAAAGCCCAAAAGCAACTGCAAAAGGAAGCAAAATCTGGTCTTTACATTAGCCATACGTGAAACTGCTGCAAATGTTCCATCCCAGAGAGACATATGAGCACATAAAAAAATAAACTAGAAACACGTCCATTTCCCCTAGTAATGCTGCAGGCTTACAGCATGCCTTAAACAAGACTTAAGCAGGTTTCATATGTCTAAATCTGACATAGTTATTCAAAAACAATGCTAAATACAAATGACATCTAAATGCATCCAGCACAGTCTGAAAAATATTGGGCCACAGACCATGTTCTGCACACACCTAACTGGTCTCCAACCAAGGCATATAGAACAGAAGGTTAGTAGCACTAGGCTCCATCACAATGGTGAGGGACTTTTCCAGGACAATTCAGATCAGAGGGAGGTTGTAGATTTCTGATCTATACTGTTTCAATCAGGGTCTTATGGTCCTATCAGAGCCTATATATACACCTACGCAAGTAGTTAAATAGGGAAAAATGTAAGCTTTAGTCTATTCCAGAGAAGAGCTTTGATTTCACCTGTTAGGCCTTACCAGGCAGGGGGATGTGGGTGCCTCCGCCACTTGCTGCTTTTTATTCTGGTCTCCAACACAATTGCTTAGCAATGCTGTTTTGAGAGTCCACCCTACAGTGGAGTTAGGAACTTGCATAAATATTCCTATACTAAGTGCTTCCTACTGACTAGCTTTGGTGGTTTTTTCCTTTCACCTTTCTGAGGCACCCAACACTTCCCACAACCTGGTGAGCTTATGTGCCAATCTTTGAATATTCCCTGGAGCCCTGGCCCCTGGAAGTGAGATATTCCAGCATCTATATGTTGGTGTGGAAAATCTAAGCACCACGATAAAACAATGATTTTTATTATTACTGACGAGATGTGTGGAAGAATGGTTAAGCGAGAAAGGGCATGATCTCTTAGAAGTGAGCAATCCTGCCTTCATGATGAAGGGAGGGCCCCACGTCTATGCGAGCTGTCCTTGAACATTCCTAGACCGTTACAAAAGGGGGAAGACAAGTAGTGGTAAACAAGTCAAGGAGGGGCTAGATCCAGTACATGTCGACAGACTTCTCCGCGCGAACAGCAAGCCTGCACCAATCATATATCCGCTCTAGGCGCATGAACAAAGATTGTGAGCCAATCATATAGCTATCGCTATCACATGCTCTTATTTCCTGTCTATATATACACTCTGTAAAAGCTTGAATAAAGGGAAAACGATCATACTCACATTGAGACTCATCGTTACTCCGGGTCCGTCTCCCACTCCGACAGAGATGAATACGCTTTAGAGAGAGAATGTAAAACAAGTATGATTATTTAAGGGAATAGTTTTGTGTTCAGTATGAAGCATACCAGGCAGTCAGTCAGTCTTCTTTTGCTGGAGGGAAAGATTCTGATAGTCTGGGGTTTTCTTTTTTTCAAAATATAAATTTAATAAGTGCTTTCTAACGTTTTACATAATCAGACTTTTCACCAGTGATAGTCTTACCAGGCACATACTATTTTCTGGGTAGAGGGAGAGGCAGATAAAGCAAAGTAAGGCCCCTCCATTTCAGTGAAATTTAGACTACTTAAGAGCTAAGTCAAGGTATTTTTTGAGCAATATGACTCCCCCTTATGATATGGCACATACCCTTGTGTGTGTAGAGCAAGGCCCATAGAAATGGAGCTTCTTTAAAATGCAATATCACAGCATTTGTTTCTAAGTACTATAGTCCCACTACCACGAGCTAAGTATCAATACTTACTTAATCAACTCTGATATTTTTAAAGTATTTTGAGTGTTAGATAGAATTTCCCAGCACAAACAGTTACAAATTGCCAGTTAAAAAGTTCACTTTTGAAGGGTCTGGTCACAATGTGAAGAAATGCAAATGTAGGCAAAAATGTGTAGAGTCGTCTGTACACTGGTTGACTGAACCTGACTATGTGTGGTTTGTTTTTTTCAAATGAATTGCTGTATTTAAAACTAATTAAGAACCCTTCAAGTACACAAAAATTCTGATTTCCTGCTGGAGAAGTACTCCAGAGAACCTGAAATGACATTATTTCTAATGCATGTAAACTAATGGGTATCAAGACATTGCCTGATTCATCCATATTAACAGGGATGCAATATTCTCCTCTGTCTGTCTTCCATTTATAACAACTATTATTAACTCCTCCACTTTTTTCCTTTTCCCCAAAGTTATAAAAGAAAAAGGTTAGAAGAGTTGTTTTCCCCCCTCTTTTTTTTTTTAAGAAGCAGCTGTCCATGAACAAACCAGTCTTCTTGGAGGTTCTGCTACAGTCAGGTAGATCTCTCATGTAAAATACAAGCTTGTCTCAATGTGCTGACACACAGCTAAGCTGGTTTTAAAACCTAGCGTCAGGTATTATGTCCAGCACTTAACCGGTTTAAAAGAAAGTCATATAGGTTTTAAATCCCGGGTGCTAGCTACTGCTGAATGAGAGCTTACCTTCAGGCACTGTCATCATATCCAAGTTCTAGCAGGTAGCTCGGCATGAAGCATACCGATTGGACTGCTGTGTGGGTTGCTCCTCTCCAACCTGTTGAAGAAGGTTGATGCGACTTCTGTGCTAGGCATCCATAGCAAACAGACAAGCTACACCTTCTCCCAGGACATTTTACTCTTTAAGCTTTGCTACAGTCACACAAACCACACTGGCAGGTCACCCTTTCTAGTTTTTCCCCGTCTCATCCCATCTCTGATTCAAGATCTCCTAGAGCCCAGGAACACTGCTGGCTGTAGCCAGAAAGACTTTTATGGTCTTTTCTTCATGAGCAGTCAGAAGGCCTCACCAGGTGAGGGCAATAACCAGGGTGACTACATACTTATGCCCTTAGCTGGCCTTAGCATAACAAAAATTCATCAGAGAACTGAGAGGGACAAATATGGTCAGGAAGCTGTTTCAAATATCTAAAAATAAGGCTGCAAGCAAGATCCTCAAAAACAGGAGAGAGAGGTAGGTAAAGAAAAAAGCAAAGTGCCCCCTTTTGTTCTTTTGGCAACACTCCATCACCATTCCATTTTAAATTACTTTTGCTTTATTGAATGAGTGACTCCTTATCCCTGGCTTGCACACCTTAGCTCTGAACTGATATTTATTTCACAGTGATACTACAGAGGGTGGCTGTTTTGTATTGCCCTTATGCCAAAAAGCCAAAGTGCAAAATTGTTCTTCTAAAAATCAAACCTAGTATCTGTAAAAAACATAACGTCTCACAAACCAAAAGCATCTTCCTTCAAACACTGATAACTCATCGGTGTTTAACTGATTTGAGAAGTAAAGGAAGTTTATTTGCTCATATTTTTTCAAGAAAACTTTGCATCACAGTCTTTTTGCTAGGTCTAGAGCAAGTAGTCAAGTAAGTTCAAATTGTTTTCACTCTTTGAACCCATTCTCGAATTTTGCAGAGTTTTTGTACAAATTTTCCTTTTCTTTTGCAAATAGAGTAACATTAGGCCGTCATTAGGAGAAATGATATTGGTGAGGTGGACTTTTGATACAAAAGTTGATATACTTCATGTCCTGCTTGCTTGCAGCTATCAGTGTTTTTGATAGATAGTTTGAGAACTAAATTAAAATGGTTAAATTAAATCAATAAATCCCAAAGCAAGATATAATATACCAGAGTTATTAGGCAGCAGCTTTAAACAGACTTAACCATGTTATAAATTATATCATTAATTATAATAACTATGTCATTAGTTATAATTGCCTGACCCTAATATCGACATTTAGAACAGCCTAGAACCTTCTTGACAATGAGTAGTTATTTATCATCAGTTTCTCCTTTCTTGATAAATATTCTTTCCAAATCAACAATAGAGCCTAGAAAAAGACCCTGAAAAACTCTGATTTTCTAAGCCACAGAATTCCTCTTTGGTAAGCATTAAAGGACAATATTACTGCTATAATTAAAGGAAAAAAAGAGGAAACGATTTATTCTGGGTCGGATGCTGCAACTTTTACTTGATTTTGGTGGGTTTACTTGAATGCATGAAGAAAATTGGTTTCACTATGAATTTTAAGGATTGTTTATAAAAACACACTTCTGTTTTAGCCAGAAGGGCATAAATGATTAAAAAGAAGAGTGTGAGAATAATAACATGTCAAATACTTCAATGAATAGGTGGTTCTTAAATATGTTAGCTAATAATAAGCTGAGAAACAAAAATAATATGACATACTAACCTGTAAATCAATCAGTGTTATTGGGAAAAAAATGAACAAGAGGTTTTGTTTTCAGAAATCAACCTTTTGGTGTGTTGTGAGGAAAAATTATTAAACCACTTTATTTCTTCCATGATGGAATCCATCTATATGCATGTTATCAGAAGCTGATTGGCTTCAATTATTCCTTCAAACATATAAGAAAGACAAACCATAGACATAAAAAGCTCCTGATATTTTGCATATTCATAATACCTCAGTGAATCACCAGGAATGGCAGTACTACTATCTGAATGCTAATATAGAGCCAACAGCCAAGTTGAAGGGCAAAGCAATGTAGAAATAAGCCAGATATTCCCAGTAGAATCCACCACTTAACTTAATTGTGGATATTCTCTGTATTTTTTTTCCTTTTCCACTGTAACCACTTCCTCTTTTACCCCTCTTTTATTTTAAAACTGATTTTCTACTGGCTTACTTTACAACAGAAATATATAATAACATATACCTAATTTTTATATGGGTTTTACATTAGTAACAGGCAGTGTGATAGATGTGAGTTTTAAGAGAAAACCAAAGAGATTTGATAAGTATAGGCTGATACTTGTGTCTTGAGGGCTAGTAGGTACACGGAATAACATAATGCAACATTCCGTTTTACTCAGTGTAGCAAAGAATATGTTTACAGCAGGAAATCTTAATTGTCACTTATCAGTGTGGGAAGAATATGTCTTTTTTTCAAAAATGCTACCTTTGAAGGACATCTACCGAAAACACATCTCAGAATCAATTGCTACTCTCCCATAAAATTAATAGGCCTTTCTGTTTTGCTTAATATATCTTATTATTTAATATGATTAAGATAAAAAAATTTCTTAGAATTGTTATAGATCAACATTTTACACATAGATTAAAAAAAAAAAACCTCTCTAAAAAGTCTGACATCCATTTCTCTGTATGTCCCATTGCAATTTCAGTGGTGTCAGTGAGAAAGGCACATGTAAATTCAGGGTCAAATGGTTTGTGAGGTCAATTCATTCCCTTAGGTGACTTTGCAAATTACTAAAACATATTTGGAAGATTTCTCTAGCAAGGTACTCAGGATCTCAGAAAAGCATGTGTGCTGAGCGATGTGAATGCTATGTTGGGCACTAATTGTTCTATAACAACGCAGAAAGTAACTGTCTCAACCCCTTTGTAAACATGAGGACTCCAGGCAGCATCTGTCTTAAATGCAAAATGCACTTTGGATAAAAGTTAGATATTTTAGAAAGCTGTTAACTGAAAATAGTTGTGCTCATGAGCAATCACTCAGAGCCAAGTAGTTTGATGGAGAAGAGCTTCAGTGCGGGTGTGATGTCCCCTTCGCTGCCCATGGAACATAAAACACTCTTCAAAACACAACAGAAAGTTCCATGGGGCTCATGGCAAAGCCCTTGCAAGTCCAGATCCTCACATCTTCCTTTCCCCGGTGACATTATAAAAATTAATAATAGCACTCTCATTGCACAGAATTGCGGAATGCTTTACCCAAGCTAGTTACTAAGGTGATTAACATGATTCAGTCAGTCGCTGAGGTGCTGAGTGTCCCTGGAAATTCCATCAGCACTGTTGTCAGGCAGAACTAAATTAATTTGTTCTGGTGTATTGTGTCCTGAGGCTCAGTCATCACAGGCTGCTCCTTTTGCCCATCTTAGAGCTACTCGGAAATGGACTCATCTGTACCTTGAATTACTCTTCTTTCCGGGATTTAAAAGAATTTTTGTGCCTTCCTTCTGAGCATCTGCCCACCAGGTGCGAAATAATCAGAGAAGTTTGTATGAATAAGATTTTATGTCCGTAAGAACACAAGAAATGCCCTACTGGGTCTGACTGGTGGGTGATTGTGCCTCTGACAAAGGCAAAAGCAGAAGATGGGCAGGAAGAAGAGTACACAAGCCTGGTCATGCCTGCAGGCCATTTCTCATTGCATTGTCAAGCATCTAGAGTAGTTTTACGGGTGCTAGAGGGTAGATCTCTGCCTGTTCTCTTTAGCATCTGCCTATGGCCCTGTTTTCCATGAATTTTTCTAAACCCTTCTTCCTCTGGTGATACTTTCTGACTTTGCAGCCACCTGCAGTAACAAATTGCAGAGGTTCAATTTATACTGTGTAAATGAATGCTTTCTTTTATCTGCCCTAAGCTGAACTTTTACCAGTTTCAGTCTGTGCCTCTAGTTCATGTACTGTGGGATTTGGTGAATGATAGTCCCAGACGAGTCTGTAAACCTCTGTCAAATTTGACTTCAGCTGTTTCCTCTACAGGGATAAGATTTCCATCCCTTATTGGCTCACTTTGCAAGGCAGCTCCTCCATCCATGTGACATTTCAGTTGCCATTCTCTGTACCTACTCTGTTTAGTTTAGATTTAGTTGCTTCTTCATTGCAAGCTCTCACACTGTTGCTTCTAGGAAACTAAGACATTTCCTGGGAATCCCCAGTTGTACTATGAGTTTTGTTTAGCCTCGTATATTTGCAAATTCCCAAGTAGGTTTACAGTTTCTGCTACTCAAAGAATCCTTATTTAAGTTTCCCGTTGGAGAAAATGTCAGCTTGGGACACCTCAAGCTTCATCTATGACACTGTAATATAACTGTGCTAACTATGAAGAAACTCATTTCCCAGCCTTTTCAGGATGCTGGGAAAGTACAGCCCATACAGTGTGGGATTCATTTCAGCTAACTTTAGACATCTATAGTTTAGTCGTCTAGATCAGAATTAGTCACCTTGGATTCCCTTTATAGTAACCAGAGAGAAAAAGGCCCTTTTAGAGCATGATTCATCTGACCTATTTAGATATCTACTTGAGAATAAGATGAATCATATCCTATATATTTTTTTCTCTCTCCTTGACTACCAAGGGAACTCAGATGTTGATTTCTACAAGTAGATATCTACATTTCATTGAACAGACTCCACTCCCTGTTATTTTGACACCATTTTCCAGCAAAAAGTTAGATTGGATATCATGGGATGACTCAATTTTCACAGCAAACTTTTAAAATTAATTCTGATTAAACTGCAAGCCACTGTTAGACATTACTGTGGCAAGTATACTATGTCTAGTGAAAATAGACCTGATAGGCACCATTAACTGTGTAGCTGTTGATAGTCAAAGACCAAACAGAATATATTCTTCCAGCCAGTGTTAATAACACTATCTTTTTGCTCCAGAAGAACCTCAATTTCTCATGCTGTTAACAGAGTTCTTTCACTCAACTTGCTCTCTACTTCTGGCCACAACAAGCCACAAGTCTTAGCAGCTTTGACAGTGAAGCTTGTCTTTAGAGAAACATATGAGATATTCTTTGTCTTTGCCTTAGATTTTTCACTCCCTATGTGATCTTTTAAAACATATTTTTCAGCAGCATCCTAAAATGTGCACTCCGAATACTACCACAAGCCCTGTCTTCCTCCAGTTTGTTCTGTACTCATTCATCTATTTAGTTTGCATACATGCGTAGGGAAGGCGAACTCACTACTTAACTACTGAACTTAAACTTACATATATATTATTTCCTGGCTTTCCTTTCAGTGCTAATATCTCTGTTTCTAGTATTGCATTGGTCTGTATAGCTATGTCCAACTTGGAACTAAGTATAAACAGAAATAAAAATTTTGTCTTCCTTCACACTAAGAATCCGATAATTTCCAACTGTGATATTTTCAATGTGTTTTATGAAGAATCTTCTGAGCTAGTGGCGCTATTGCAATCCTTTGCTCCTGGTGCCTACAAAGTGATACAAGCCAATGTAATTCTTGTGGCTTTTTTCCAGACACAACACTTTCTCTTGACCCTTGTTTGCTATTAACATGTGCAATACATTATGCTCTTCTTTGTGTACTCCAGGACAGGCCCTCATATACTTTTCTGTTCAAGATATCTTTTCTTTATATTTTTTAGATTCTTCACTATGTCAAGAACATCAGAGTGCTGTCCATCTTGAGCACATTCTAGTATGTTGTTCATTTCCTATTCAAACTCTGTTGTTTGTTAAATGTTAATTCTAGATTTCCTGATAATTCACGAGATTTATTTTGGTCATTATCTCAGTCGCAATAGATCTCTTATCTCCAAAACTGGAAGATCCTAGAGCAATCATAAACCTTTCTGGTGGTTTCACCTTTCGTAATAATTGTTTTTTCTAAAACATGTCCTTCATACTTTCACACTGAGTGCAGCATTTCTCATTTCTGTAAAAGTAGTTTCATGGTTAGCCTCCTCTGCTTGAGTTAACTGAAAACTGTTAAAAAACATCAAGGGCTTCAGAGCCAGCTATTGTCAGGAATAAAGCAATCTTCTGACTATCTTCACTTTTACTTTCAGATATTGCTTGCAGCTATAGTATGAAGAACTGTTTAAATCTTCACTTTTACTTTCATGCATTGTTTGCTGTTACAGGATGAAGAACTGTTTAAATCTTCTGTACTTGTCTTCACATTTCCAGAATTACAGAACACGTGAGTCTTCCATTCCTGTTTTCAGAGTATTTTAGCAGTTTGTTTTATTCCTGGTTATTATTGTTAAGAAATTCAGTTCTATTTCTAATTGTCATTCGCATAATTTCTGCCCCAAAACTCCCACCTGTAGGATAACCTTTGTTTCTGCACTTTCACCCATAGACTCCCCGCAGGCCTATTGCCCCTTCCTTTTTGTGTTACCTTTAAAAATCTGTTACATCTTCTCTGCTTTCTCTGCTAGTGCTTGACTTTTCCATTTCTCTCTTAACTTTTTAGGAACAAAGGCTGCAGAATCTGGCCCTAAATCTCTACTGAGGATTCCTCTCCCTTTCTTTTTCATTCAAGTTAGTAATCTTAACTGAGTCTCTCTTTATTAAATATTCTCAAAATATACTTTTTCCTTTATCTCTCTTGCTTCAGTATTTCTCCTTTCCTTCCTTTCCATTTAATCTTTAACATAGGATTTTACATTACTTTAAGATTTAATTTCTTCTTATTTAGTAATGAATAGAAAGACATTCCACTATTCTGTCAGATTCTCCATAAAAATCTTTTAAATTTATTTGTACAGCATGTAGCAAAATGAGTTCCTGCTTCATGTTGAAATTTAAATGCAAAACAACAATATAAACAGTTATTTTGCTGATCAGCTTGGAAATCCATAAGAAAGACTAGCTACTAATGTACAGCAAGATTTATTACTTATCAAACTAAAGAGAAGTCTTTTCTTTCTCTTCATGGGAGCTGGACCCTAGGTTGATGGATGAGGGGAGAGCAGTGTCTCAGTCTTGACTGTGGAAAAATGGTTAAGTGAAAAGGGGCATGATCTCTCAGAAGTGAGCAATCCTGTCTTCACGATGGAGGGAGGATCCCACAGCTATGCGAGCTGTCCTTGAACAGCACAAAAGAAAGAAGCTACAAGGAGGTAAACAAGTCGACAGACTTCTCCGCGTGGACAGCAATCCTGCACCAATTAGATATCCACTTTAGGCGCGTGAACGAAGGCTGTAAACCAATCATATAGCTATCGCTAGCACATGCTTATTGCCTGTCTATATATACTCTGTAAAAGCTTGAATAAAGAGAGAACGATCATACTCACATTGAGACTCATCATTACTCCGGGTCCGTCTCCCACTCCGACATTGACTACAGTAAGCCTCAAGACATTGTCTCCCATAACGTTGTCATAGACAGGCTAGATAACGGAGAGTGAGGTGGACTGAAAACTGGCTGAACTGCTGGGCTCAGAGGGTTGTGATCAGCAGCACAAAGTCCAGCTGGAGGCCACTCACCACTGGTGTCCGCCAGGGGTCAATGCTGGGACCAGTCCTGTTTAACATCTTCATTAATGACTTGGATGATGGGACCGAATGCACTCTCAGCAAGTTTGCAGATGACACAAAATTGGGAAGAATGGCTGATACACCAGATGGTTGTGCTGCCATTCAGAGGGACCTTGACAGGCTGGAGAAATGGGCAGAGAGGATCCTCATGAAATTCAACAAAGGGAAGTGCAAAGTCCTGCCCCTGGGGAGGAACAACCCTGGGCACCAGCACAGGCTGGGGGCCAACCAACTGGAAAACAGCCTTGCAGAGGGGATTCTGGTGCACACCCAGCTGAACATGAGCCAGCGGTGTGACCTTGTCGCAAAGAAGGCCAACAGTATCTTGGGCTGTTTTAGACAGAGTGGTGCCAACAGGTTGAGGGATGTAATCCTTCCTCTCTACTCAGTACTGCTGAGGCCACATCTGGAGTCCTGGGTCCAGGTCCAGGCTCCCCAGTACAAGAAAGACATGGATTTGCTAGAGCGAGTCCAGCAAAGGGCCATGAAGATGATTAAGGTACTGGAGTATCTCTCTTATGGAGAGAGGATGAAAGAGCTGGGACAGCTCAGCCTGGAGAAGAGAAGGTTCAGGGTGGATCTCATCAATGTTTATAAATATCTGATGGGAGGGTGGAAAGAGGATGGAGCCAGACTCTTCTCAGTGGTGCCTAGTGGCAGGATGAGAGGCAATGGGCACAAAATGAAACACAGCAAATTCTGCCTGAACACAAGAAAATACTTCTTCATTGTGAAAGTGGTTGAACACTGAACAGGTTTCCCAGAGAAGCTATGGAGTCTCCATCCTTGGAGGTATTCAAAACCCAACTGAGCATGGTCCTGGGCAGCCTGCTCTAGGTGACCCTGCTTTGAGCACAGGGGTTTGAACCAGGCGATCTCCAGAGGTCTCTTCCAACCCCAAATATTCTGTGATTCTGTGTGTCAGTTATTAGGTAGAATTAGTGAACACTAATTGTTTCACATTTCCTATGGAATCACTGTACAAATGAAGTGTAAAAAAAGATAGACTGGATTTTCCTTCCCCCAAATAGTTATTTGACACATCTAGGGTGCTAACACTGTTCATATACAAGAATACGAGAGTTCAAAATTGTGAAATATTGTTCTGCAATAAGTGATACTGTATTTGGCTGAATTGTCACTACCAGGCATATTCAAGTCACTACTAACATTTCTTCTTCATTTTCTATCATTGTTTAATGAAATATGGCACTTATGTCTCTGTGCCTCCTTCAGTAATTTTTGCAAGTTTACTCTTATGCCAGTATTTAGACTTTACAATTCTAGCATGGATAAGTTTAAGGTAATGCAATGAAACACAATGAGGTCAGGCAGAAATTACATTTTTATTTAAGTATTTCTTAATGCATAATAAGATTTGGATTAAGAACTTGGATTAGACTGAAGTGTCATCTTTTAGGGACAAAATTGGCCTCCTTCAATTCCATTATGAGGCTGCAGAACTCAAGATCTCATTAAGGACTGAACACTGTTTTAGTCAGCTTCTCCATCTTTGCCAATCACGCAGGGAACTTATATATAAAAAAATTGAAAGAATTCTGGTGGGGAACACCTGTGCCCAGTGATTGGAAGATATCAGGAAAGTACGAGCTGAATAGCATCTTCGTTCACTTCACCAGGTTGTCTAGCACTTCAGCAGCTTTCAGTGTTTGAAATCCGTTAGCAGTCAAGGGAATCTCGGCAAAGACAGCAGATATCTACCAACAGAAGTGCTCTCTCTACTGTTTTCTTGCTGTAATCTTATTGGAAACCTGCCTTATTAAGACCAGATTCTGACAAACTGTTTTAATTTGTAGAAAGACCACATTTTAGTAACCTCGCACAAAAAGATGACATTATAAAATGATACAAATTTGGTTAGGAGTTTGGTTACCTGTGCAGGTTCCTTGCTTTGACAAATGTCCCTTCTTCTAGGAGCTTGTGACTATAACACTTTTCATAATTAGGTTTACAATGAAGATGAATTTCTCTGAAAAAATAGCTCAGGGTAGTCTTCTACTTGGGTAAAAGACACTTTAACGCTAGTACCAGAAAAGGCAGAATATTTTAATAACCTTTGCTTAACAGTCACAAAGATATTACCTGTTCATGTGTGCAGTCTAAATATTTAAAAATAAGCATTACAAGTAGATTTTTGGATGTCTCAAACCTCTGTTTCAAGGATGTACCCCTGTGGACAATCATGTCTATGTTTCTTCAGCCATCTGAAAAAGAATCCCAGGGACAGATCTTCCTTACCTGGATCCCAGTAATTAGCATTACCCTATGTAACTTCATTAATCAAATGGTACTGTCCTTTTTAAGTGAAAATTAACTTATTCCTTCACCAAGAGGGCTGGGTTCTGCTCTCAAAGGAGTCGTGCAATACCCTGTGAGAACTTACTCAACTGTCAATGAGATCTGTGGAAGTTTCATGGGCTAGTTTGATTTCTCATCATCCTGCCAGTTGCAAACATGTTCAGAACAGCATTACAGAGAACTGCAATGTAATGACAGTATCTGTTTAATCCTGTGTGTCACTCTTGTATGCCAATGGCACTTTCTGATGTTTATGTTGACAAGATTTTCAGGTTCAGTGGCATGTCTAACTGAAAAGAACTCTTTTCCAGCCATCATCAATGTGAAATTACTGTAATGTTTCACTTACAAATTAGCTGATGTTCTGGGGCTTTATCTTCAGAATTTTTTTTTTCTTTCCTCTATAACCATGGCATAACACGTAATCCCAGGAATAGGAAGCCTAGGGTATAGGACAAGAACAACAGCTGCAGTAAGCATACACCACCAGTAAGAAGATATGAGCTGCTGCTAACCTGCATGAGCTTGCCACCTAGCACAGGTGCTGGATGTGGGCACTTTCTCTGATTTGGGATTTCTGGGAAAATATGGAAGAAGCAGAGCCTGACACTAAAAGCCTTAGATAGGATCCTCATGTTCCAAGTCCTTGCCCTGAAATGGGTGCCTGTTTGTCCAAGTCTTTTCTGAATTTATTTTTTTCATGCTCTCATAGTTTTACTCAGGATGTGGGCCCTCCTTCTTCATGCCTCTTTCCTTTCATGTTTTCTCATGACAGTGGAGCTAAAAGATTCACAGATTTCACTGGTGGCTTTCAAGACCATCACTTTCTACTAACAGGCAGAAAACAAAACATCAGTATGTCCCTGAGGACAAGAGACTCTCAGGATTTTATCAGGCCTTTCAGAGCTCTTCTGCTTCTCCTACAGCCTTAGGCACTGGTGAGTGCTCTGTACTCTTCCATATGTTAACTCCATATAAGAGAGGGCTTATTTTAAAAAGTTCTAGTCCTGAAAGTTTCCTCTACTATGGCACTTTCAAGTGAATTTCTGTACTGATTTCAAGCCCCTTAAGAAGTCCCACTGCTTGGGTAAAAGGTCATTTGGGAGAATGGATTGCTGAAATTTTTAGCTCCTACCTCATTGTGACAGGATACTTCTGTTTGAATTAAACATCCTCCAGGTTAATAAATTTTGATCACTCTGCATTGTTAGCCATCTGCTCCCATCCCTTGGGATCTCAGTCCAAAATGGAGGTTAAAAACAACAAACAGAAAACCTCAACAGATACAGTGTAAAATAGTATGCAGTGGATAAGCTGGTGCATGGTATTCGATCTGGGCATACATGGACATGCACTGGCTTGTCACAAGATCCACTGATACATTTTGAGTGACAAAGTAGCTATAATTAAAGTTTTTCAGCACTTCTCATTAATAATAAGCTGTTTTCTATTGTTTATATATTTGCCAAACTTTAACCAGCAGAAAAATGAACAGAATCTTAAAAATTGGAAGAAAGAGAGATGGAGTAACCTGAACCATTACAACAAAATTTTTTACAACTCTGATATATACCCTGGTGTCCTTAAGATCTATATTTCTCTGCTCTCAGCAAATAAATTGCACTGAGTAGCAAAATAAATACATTACTCTGTAAAGGTTCATTAGCATCATCCACATTTATGGCTGCTAGTCAGTCTTTTAACAGAAGTAAAAGAGACTGCCATGTGGTGGACCTACCCATCTGAACTTTATTAATGACTTCTGTAGATAACATATGATTAGCTAATGTATTTCTTTTCCCAATAAAGTCACATGTTCAAAATTTTCTGAGCATTCAGCATAGGACATTTATGCTGGGTGAGATTTGTACTGTTTATTGCTGTTTAGAAAAGTCAGGTATAACTCTGTTTTTAACATTTTGGAAATGTTGAACTTTTTATTTTTTCCTGCAGGTCCCAATTCTTCAGAAAGTATAATGGAGATAATAATATCATCATATCTTCAGAAGACTTCTGTGATGATAAATTTATTAGTGTTTGTGAAACCCTGAGATCCTCTTTCGAGATTATCATAAAAAGGTGAACGAGGAAATTAATATATATTTTTTTAACTCAGCGTATATTTTAAATGGTAGGTGGTAAATAAGACCTGAGACTAATACGCTGATAAAAACAAATAAATAATAACTGTTCATTTGCCAAATGAGACATAGTTCTTTGGAAAATGTAGGAAATTTCATGATGTATGCAAAAAAAAGATGTATTAAAGCTCCAGAAGCAACCACAAAGTTGGCCTTTCCTCAACTGAGTAAGAGAATTTTTAAACTTAACGTTCACATGATACAGAATTGTGGTTGTAATTTAATACAAGTTTGACATAAACACCTATTTTAACATAACAGTTTAGCAACATAATTTTGTAGTGCTACTTTCAAGATAAAGTAATCTCTTTCTTTTATATCACCTGGTAAGAAGTAATATGCTATGTTTGGTGCTATTTCTTACTTGAATTGGAGACAGATGCAGTCTTACAACTGGCTGAACTTGCTCCTTATGGGTCGAATTCTTCATTTCCATGTAATGCTTGTGGAACACATCTTGTGGGGAACTGTGCCTTCCTGATGTTCGTAGTTTGACAATTATCCATAAAATGAATGCCTCTAACCTTTAGATAGGACAACCCCTCAGTAAATTATTCCAATCTCTCACATGGAACTGGAACTGCTAAGTTCTAAGCGGAGCAGGTCTTAATAGCTCTAACAGGAGCAAGTCTCGTCTCTAAATTTAGCATTTATAAACTGGAGCACTCCCATAAATTGTAGTAATGAGTGTGACTCAGTTGTGCTATGATAAGCTTACATGCATTCTGAATTTGGTCCACATTTTCTCCAAATCTGGAGATTTTGACTCTTTTCTTAGCTGAACTCATCAAAAATGTTTTTCAGGAAAATAAATGAGTTAACTATATGATGATAAAATGGATGTTATCATGGAAAAGAAACACTTTTTCAAAAATTCAGTTTTCATTTTAAAACAACCTCTAGAAAATAGCAAATAACTATTGCTTTTTTTTCATTATGTTAATAACAAAACCTTTTCCACTTCTGTCCCATCACTCCCTCAAAATATGAGTGGGAAAAAAGGAGAAAAATATCCAGAGAAAGCAAAAACTAACCCAAATCTTATTTAAGTGAAAATCTTTTTTTGAGGGAAATGTTCCCTATCTACTCTATTTTCTTGAATCTGCTTTCCTTTCCAGTGACCTTTGGTTGCGGCTATTTGTTTATGTTCATCATTCAGATCAGGAGTTATTCATCTTATCTGTTAAATATTTGGTCATGAATGAGACAGTTGTCTGAGCTTTGGCAGAATTTTCTTCCTGATTTTAAAAGAGTTTGGTGTCCCCTGAAGGCTCCAGGTCTTTCATAAATAGCACTTATAAGTACTATGTTTTGATGTATTCTTTTATTTAAATGAAGAAAGTTATATTTCCAAACAATTATCAGGTCATTATATCAGTTTTATGTCTAATGTATGCCCTAATTTTTGCTCAGACTATCCTGGGAAAAATCAAATGTATTGGATAAGGGACCTGCCAAGTTTTTGTTTGCATCAGCATTTTCTGTTATTAGCATGTGCTGTTTTATAGCAAATTGCAAGAATTTGATGTCAGATAATACACTGTTAGCTAAATAAACACAAAAATAAAAACAGCAATGATCTAATCTGTTTTTAAGTTAGAAATCCCCAAAATAGAGCAATTAAACACTGATATATGAATTGATCATCTTCATGTTTAAAGAGTGTATAGCTTCCAAAAACGTGTTCTGTTGCTGCATATTCTGACATACAGATGTTTTTAAAGCAAAGGTGTTGACATCAGCAAGAAAACCTGTGCCATATATCACTGTAGTAGGAGTCAGGATTTCAGGAAGGATTTTTTGCTTTCAACAAGGCACCATGTCTGGAATTTGGGAAGATTTCCTTTATGATAGTCATTTGGTGACCTAGGTCAACAACTGCTATCTCTGGAATAAATAAAACAAATTATCTGTAAGAAAATAGGGAGATCTTGCTTCACAGGTTTCATATCACTAGAAAATCAGTGCTTAAAATCTGCTTTCTCTTTTGGGGGCAACACTACCAATTGTAAGAGGAGTTCAGATATGAGCTCTGACTAGGGAAAAAAATGGTAGTCAAAGACTGAATAAGAACAAAACAAAACAAAGAGGAGTTATTTTGAAGAAAGGATCAATTAGAAAGATATAATCTACTTTGGCTATTTTGCTAGGCTATCACATATGGCAATGTACAAGGAGAAAGAGAGCTTGCAAATACCACTTCTGTCCTGCATTGTGTGTTCAAAAAACCCCATGTATATTCTTTGTTCTTTCATTTCCAGTGTGTAAGAGATAAAGTAGTTTACAAATTGTTCTCAAATTCTCTTCTTCAGGAGAAAACTGCAGATCAACTTTTGTGCCTCCAACTAAAAGAAGTCAAGAAGACGAGGATCATCTACTGCAGAGAGTGAAAAGGTAACATGCTATCTGTATTACTGTGTGATTGACCACATTTCCTAAGATTTCCTTCTTGTTTGCATCTCAAATTCTCTAATATCTAATATCTCTGATCTTTTATTATGAACCACTGAAAAGTTAAATCAACAGGGAGAGGATGAAACATTTTCAAATTCACATGTAGGAAGTTCCAAATTTCTATTGTCTCATAGTGGAAATCAGATACTTGGTTGCTGTTCATGGTTTTAATCAGTCCAACTTTTTCATTATGGTGTTTTAACTGCCTTGTAGGAAGATGGAGAAGGAAAGAGAAGGAAAGAAAGAAGAAAATGAAAGAAGAAGGGAGTGAAAGGCTCATTAAATGGCTGCCAAAGATACTATTTTATTGCTATTTTATTGCTTTACATATGATTTTCAAGGGTGAAGTGAGCTAATCCAAAACATAAGGTAAGAGGGTAATGTCCCAATTTAAATCTGTACGGATTTAACTACATTACGTCATAGCAGATCTTACTCAGCTCCTATGTTGTACTGCCAGAGAACAGGAGGGAGATGATCTTTTCCTGGGATTCACATTGAACTCTGATCTTTGACCCTAATTGAAAGCATTTAATTAACACTTCTGAAGTGGTTTTTACTCACCTCAAACATCCAGAAAATCTTCCACACACCTTAAGTATGGCAAGATAGATAAAGGGAATGACAATATTTCCCCTCAGGTCAAAATTCTGTATGGATGTGAGATGAAGTAGGGTCAGAAGATGATAGATATTAAAAAATAAATAAATAAAAAATAAAAAAGAAGAAAAGAAGATGAAACTCTGAAATTGTCTCCCACTCTGAGAAATGTGCAATTTCATGTCCTAGCAAATTATTCATAAAAAATGGTTATTTATTTTAAAGCTACTTTAGAACATTGAATATCCTTATAGAGGATTTTTAGCACACTAGGCTTTATAGTAAGTGTCTCTCCCAGGCACGCAATGATTTTGAATAAAGTGTTATGCTGTGGACACAAATATGCATACACACTATGAAAAGATGTCATGTATTTTTGTACACTTGCAGGCAAACCTTCCAGCAGATGCTGAAAAAGAATGTAGTAGATGGCTTCAGTTATAGAGCGAGACTGAGCTACACTTTAAACTCTGGACTTCCTCAGAATTTAATACAAAGACTAAATTTCATTTGAACCCAGGGAGACCCCATATGTGGGCATGGACAGCCCAAGGATATGTGAACCTTCTTTATATTCTGCTGCTGAAGTGGAAGTTCCCCAGGCCCAGAACAGATGGTTACACTGATCACATCCTGTGAAGAGATCAGTGCCCTCATGTCCATCTGAAGAGCAGTTTAGGCAATCAGACCTCTGCTGGCATGAAACCCCTGGGTTCAAAATGATTGTTTCCACTCAGTGTTTCAGATAAAATAATGAGATGGGGTCATGAGCATATTCCCTTCCTGTGCTGACCTGTGGAGCTGAAATGGCAGTCAATGGAGTTTTGGAAAGAAGAAATTGTATCCTCTTTCTTCTCCCACTTTTTTAGAAAGTCGCATTAAAAGACTCAGCGTTAGAGTCTTCATAAAGTCTTCAAGGAAAATTTGTTGTTGCCATTTATTTCATGATGAAAGTTTTCACATATATTGGTTGTAGATGGCAACAGAAAAGCTCAAGACAGAATGACTGATAGATAGCTGCTCTAAAACCTCTGACTGAGTCAGCAAGAATACTTCAGTGATGCTTGGAGATGTGGATTTTTTCCCATCACATTTCTGTGGATGCTACCCAAAGAATAATATGATTGTAAAGAATTGGGGAATTTTCATTATGTATTTTACTCCTACTATTTAAGAAACAACAGAGATATTAGCTGTACTGTAAGGAAAAGAATATAGTAATTTTGATATGCTATTTTTCTAACAGTAACTTTTTTTATGTTGTAGATTATATATATTTCTAAAATGTCTTCTTAAGTTTGAGAAACATGTTATAGTTGCAATTCATCTCCTGTGTCACTGTATGTGATATTCTGCTCATTCTGCTTTGATAACTTAACGTACTGTCAAACCTAGTTAGACTGCTCTTTGCTCCCCTGATGCCTAAATAACCTATAACATAATATTTGTAAGCTCTATGTCATTTTAATTTGATACTGTATTCAATTTGAGCAAATATTCACTTTACTGAATTAAAGCTTCCAATAATGTTTACAGTTTCAAAGAATTAGGTAACTGCAATGGTTCCAATGGTTCCACAGATTTATCTTAAAACTTTTCAGTGAAGAGCTCTACTGTGTTTTAACATTATCCTGGCCATATTCAGAAATGCTGTGTCAAAGTGAGATCTGCTGATATAAATTAATCTGCATAGACATGATGCTTTTAAATAACAGTAAACGCAAGTTCAGGAGTGGTTTATACATTGGCCAAACAATTCATTTGGGGTAAGTAAATGGACTAATAGATGTATAATTATCAGAGAGACCTTTCATAACCAAGAATCCAAGTAATGCAAAATGTTGGTCACAGTACTCAGGTTTAAAGGAACACAGGATGCCAAAAAAAGTTGAGAACATGCTTGTAGGAACGTGCTGAGCAGTTACTAGCTGCAGGTAAACATTTGAGTCCCATCACACCTTGTCCAAAATAAACAGACATACAAAGAATTTGAAAAGCTTGAAAAAAAGTCTTGAAAAGCATGATGTGTTACAGTAATTCTATATACATTAGAAACTTATTTCCAGTTTAGTGCATCTTTAACATGATCATGCTAACTTCCATAGATGCTGACAAGAGGAAAATTGTGCCTAGTTTTATAACAAAGATATTTCACACCCAGGATTAAACAAGGGTGTGTTAAGCCATTTTTAAATAGAGCTTCAGTCATATTGCTTACATCAGTAGTCTTTTGGAAGGTCACCTCCTTTTGGGCCAGGAAAAATTAATTACCATATTCCAAAAAGATAATTAAAATCTACTGAATATTGTCACATCATTTAAATAAAACATTTTTCATATTTTTCAAGTCCCATCCATAGACCATAACTGACAGGCTCAGAATTCTCAATTCTGGAATTAGCATTTACTAACGACGTGCTGGGCTCTTCAATTTCTTGCCTACATTTCTTTTTCAATTTTTTTCTATAAAAATATACATATATGTGTATATATGTGTATATTTTTATATAAATAAAATACAAATAAAAATATATAAATGAAATCTATAAATAAAAATTATACACAAATGTATGTATATATACATAACCCTTGCAATTATATGTTGTTGGGTTTTGCTTTCATTTGTTTAGGCTTTTAAATAGTTCTAGTGTCAAAACAATTAGGAACAGAAATTTGAAGTTTTGCCAGTGGCTTTGAATGCTCCTGAGAAAATTGATTTTGAGGGAGTTAAGAGAGTTTGCAAACTGCAATTCTTTGTGCGCAGTTCTCTGTGTAGAATTTTAACATTTTTATCCAGCATCCGTTATAAAAAAAATCCATGACAATTATGACACAGGACTATCTATGCTAAAACAGTGAATGCATTTCCCTGCACCCTTCCCCTTTCCAACCTCCAGCGACATTGCCATTTATTATTTTACAGTTCTACTACAGGGTGGTCATTTTTGGTCCTGTATGACAGAAAAATAAAAACAAAATTTTTGATGTACAGATTTCTAGTCATGCAAGGAAGGTGGAACTTTAGAACTGAGATCCACCACACACAGTTCCAAAGAGATTTTGAATTTCACAGAAATTTTCAAAGAGGTGCAGAGCCATTTATATATAACTATCACTTACATAGGAATTCAGTGGTATTGTGTACAAATATGTAAAATAAAAATATTATTTTATGTAAATTACATGACTAAAAAATGCTAATATATTTTCTACATCAATCCAACTCTCCTTCTGTCCTGTCTGTTGTTTTAATGGATACCTCTCTTAATAAGAAAAAAATGCCTTCTGGCCTGTATTCTTTTTTTGTCTCATGTGTGCATAATTCTCATAATTACTTGGACGGTAATGAGTGGAAAAGAGAATACAGCCCTCTCCAGGTCTAATGTGATAAATATACTTGCATTTTCATTGGTGAATTTGATACTGAGCATCGATATAGGGAAGGTTCTTATAGGAAATAAATATTAAGTTTTTATGAGAAAAAGCACAACACAGACTGCAGAAATACAGACTTCCATACACTGTCCTCCCAACCCCGATCATCACTAGGAGATGGGAACTGGACTACTGGAATAGGCTGTATGTTAGAAAGACTAATTTATCTTTTATGTTACTTGAAGAAGAAAAAAAAAAGGAGGAAATTAGCTGAACAGTATATTTCAGTGAGCTTCACTAAGCATAATACAGCCAAACTTCACCTTTCTGTTCAGGCCCTCCTCATTCAAAGATTAGTTTTGATTTTGTGAAAAACTGTCTATTTTAATTTGCTAGCAGCAACTCAGCTTCGAGATTCCAAGCACTTCAGCATGGCAAGTTTTGATCAGCAGTGATTTGAACAGATAATCTAAAAAGTAGCAATACTGCCATTCAGCTGTCTCATTCACACAGTTCAAGATGAACTCTAAGCAAGAGGTCTATAATTCCAGGATGTGTGAGCTGTATTCATGTTTCTGTTTCCCTGCTTTTTAATTTCAGTGTTCTTAGTTCATTTGCATGTGTTTTCTAAAAGCAAATAGTGCTTCCTGAGAATCTGACTTGAAAGTTTATTTAAGCAAGTGATATTCTATTTTACTCAACTCATGAACAGAAAAAGCAACTCCCAAAAGAGGCTGATTCATTCTTAACGAGGTATGAAGTGAAAGCAAAATTCAGTAATAGTGTTTGCATGTGACTAATACTTCTCTAAGTGATATTATTTTAGGCTGTTATTCCAAAATACTTTGAATAACACTATTGATTCTACTACTCAGCACTGAGAGCTCAATCATTGTTGGCTGAAAAGCTGAATATTGCATAAACATCCCACATCCATGAGTAGTATCTGTAAAGAAGAATTTTTCCCGTTTGGTACAGGGACCTCACTGAGAGAACGCAAGAAACAATGAATTGACTAACCCTGCTAGAAAATAAAGTTTTAAAGCCTTCTGCAAACCTGAAAGAAAGAAAAATTGGAGTGCTGTTTGCTTTTTATGATAGAATTACTTTACAAATTGTGAAATCAAAATGTTATGGAAAGACTGGTTAAATGAATACATAAATTAATTAATTAGATGTCACAGCTACATTGACATACATATATATATATGTGCTGGCTAACGCACCACCACTCCAGGAAAATGAGGCATCACTAGAATTTATGGCAATGATTAACTAAGATAGTTGACAAGTTGAATGATGAAGACTTGAGCAACAAATCCGATGCAGACAGGAAAATCTGAAAGCACTACAAAAGACGGAATGGTATTTATTTTAAATGAAATTATCACAAAACAACATTATTCTTACCAAAACAAATACAAATTATTAATATGCAGGCTTTATCCAAAAAACAGTTTGACATTGCTGGCAGGAATTAAGGGCTCAGATAAACAGAGCCCAAAATGTAAATTGTTAAAACTAAGAAATATGAGCTGGGGAAGCAAGATGAATGATTCTAATCACAAAAACCCTGAGTTTTAGAAAAGCACAGGACAAGTAAAAGAAATTTAAAAAGAAATCTTAAACTTTCTCTTTATACTGAAATTTTAAGAACCCCTGTAAGGTTGGTATTGGAAGACATGCTGTTTTTTAACTAATCCTGGCATAAAGCAGTGGGTTTCTCAAGTTTCAGAATCCATCTTCCTCCTAGAATTTCTGCAAGATACATTTGCTTTCTCAATAGAGAAGCAGTTAGTGGGAAATGAATGCTAAAGAGGAAACAATAACAAATATCTAGCATTCATGTCAACATGGTCACCACTTTATACATATAATAATCAAGGAACTGTTAACAAAAAAAACCCTTTAGATATATTTGGAATCTGACAAGGTTTTAATGGTTCTTGAACCCATTGCCAGTAACCCTAAATCAGCAAGTTACCCTCCCAAATAATCATAAAAAAGGAATCTTGTTGATTAATAATTTACATTAGCAATCACAAAATAAAAAAAGGTTTATAGACTAAGATGCATTCAATACAATCATTTCTAAAAAGTATTGAAGATATTCCCAAAAGCAAAAATTTCTCGCATATTCAAGACATCATGTTCTGTTATCTTAAAACTTGGAAATAATATTTCCTCAGGATAGAAAACATCTGCAGAGAACAACAAGCATTAGAAAGCAGGAATCAGGATTTGAGCTAAAAAGTAGTTAGAGTATTATCTGTGGAGTTTTTTCCATAACCTTTCCTAGCTTTAGTGCTTCAGGGGCTACAAAGCTTTATATAAACTTCTTTTAGTTAAGTAAGGCTATTATTGACAGTGAAAATAAATTTAAAAAAATTAACACAAGAATTATTTATTTATTTTTAGCTGTTATACAGATTTTTCCCTTGGCGTGTTAAGGCATTTATCTGTCTAAAAATCAATTTGCAAACACTGCAGCAGCTCCAATGAGATTTTACTGCGCCTCATCTTTCTGATTTGTTGGAAGCTGGCTAACTTTTAATTGGAAAGCTCCCACTCACAGGTATCTCCCAGTGCAAACTGCTTCATCGAGTAACCTGGTAGATTTTGATTTGAGCAATGCAAATTCACATTGCAAATTAGCTCTTTAATATTTGCAAGAGGAAAGGATGCTGGTGATGCACTGTGATTTTATTGCAGTCCATATGGAAGGTTGGACCATATCACACAAGATTATTTATCCCAAGCAATAACTTCAAAATATCAAGAATACAAAATGCCTTTGGGTAGTTCAGACTCAATCCACATATAACTCTGTGGAGGGCTGTCACAGCAAATCATTATGATAAGGTTAGGAGACCTAGCATTTTGCAATTTACAATAAATTATTGCTCCTGTGCACTGACTGTTGGACTGCTTCCATAAAATTGGATTTTCAGCATCCTGACATCTAAACTTCACTGTCCAGAAGACCATCTGAATTATTTTAGAAATGCTGTTGTACCTGAGAACACCAGCTGTACCTTGGGAAGCTGCTTAATAGCAGAGCAGAGATTTTGACCGTTTCAGAACTAATTTAAGACAGTCCATATGAGCATCCCCACACTGATAGCTTGTGTCCCACTGTTGCTCTGTCACCTTTCCCATTCTTCTCTCAGGTATGTGTATCCCAGTTAAAAATATTTGATCCAGTCATCACACTTTCAGGACCTTCCTTCTTGAGCTTATTTTTTTGAGCTATGGGATGAATGACTGATAAAAATAAGCTGTGCTTTTAGTCTCTTGGGTATACTAATATAAACCATATTGAAGTGATTCCACATTTACACCAATGCAATGGACAGTAGCAGTTTGCCTAAGAGTTACTATTTTTTTTTACAAAATCCATTTTGGTATTTCTAGCCTTGAAAACAACCAAGCATCAAAATAACCGAGCTCTTTCTCTCTGGCTCTTTTACTTTATTAAAGCATCAGCACTTTTAATGAGCTTTCTGCAGATTTAACTACCTCTCCCTCCAGGAAATAATAATTCCTGTTCTTATGCTCTAATGATATATTCTTGTCTTTCCACAGCATAATTTTTCAGACATTCATTCACGGCCAGTGGAGTCAAAAATATGTCTTTAAGTTCTGCATCCACCCCCATATCAGTGCCTAAAACTATTATCATCTGTATTTCTAGTTATGTACATATTTCCCCCACATCAGTTCCATTGCATTGCTCCCTTTGGATCAATGTAATAAAAGTAGTGTTTTTCGTAAGTGTTTACAAATTCTAAGAAGTTTTTCTCACATGAATTTCCTAGTGATAAACTAAATAACAAATGAGTGTGACCTTCATACATCTGAGATGGCTGCATACCCTGAAGGATTCCACCCACCCCGTGTATCCTCCAGTCTGAGCTCCAGCAAACCAGGCAAAGGCACGCCAGCTACAACAGCAGCACCAGATATTGCCTCTCTAACAAATGCCAGGCCAGTGAAGATGAGTGAGGCTGGCACCTAAAACTATGGATTTGGACGAAGTCTTTTACACTAGAGTTTGAAAGTGTGATGAACAGCTTGCTGGGATTAGCTCTTTTTTCACTTGAAAGAAATTTTGAGGAAAATGAGAAGGGAGACTAGAAATTTCTGCTTTGCAATTTTTCACACTAGAGATTTCATAAAAAATAATTTACAAACCATTGGCTCAGTTCATATCTTCGCTACAAGATCAGCTCACAGTCCCTTATTCACCATATAGTTTTGTACGTCTGGTGAATCAATATACGCAATCTGACCAGGGATACAGATCTATATCTAGCTTGCCAGAAATCATGAACCATTTTTAACCTGCATCTATGTATAAATATGGGTTTTACTTATATAATTTCTGTCTACCATATGTTCCATTTTGGCAGTCTTGTCATTTAAATTTGGAACGTGCCATTTCATAGTTACTGACAAGAAATGATGCATGTAACTGTATTTGACTATTTGTTTTCCAAACATACATATATATGGTAGAAGAACAAAAAATTTCATAATCATTTGCATTGCTTACACATGATTTCTGACAGATAAAAATTTGAGTATCTATAGTTTAGACACAGCGTGTATAGTATTATCACAGTAGTAAATGTCAGCATTTTGTGAGGATTGGTGTGCCTCTCAATGAACTGACAAGCAGATTGTAAGACTTTTTTTAATTTGACATATCACACCTTAGAAGGCCCATCTAAGCTGAAAAAAGTTATTGTGAGAAGCCTTTCACTTTCTGATGGATCAGAAAACACCTCTGCCCACTCTTTTATTTCATTTAAGTCAAAATCCTTTATCCACAACAGTCCACGACACTTATTAATATCCTACAAATGTAATTAGTACTAGCATCCCTTAAAATAAAATTTGTTGAGAATGCTTTGATTGGGATAGGAAATAATAGTGATAGTTGAAAAACCATGAGAAAAATTCAAGTGGAATTTTTGTTTTAAGGCTTTTTCTCTTTTTTCTGTGATCAGATAGGCAGCTGCTAGGAACTAGTGAAAAATAACAAAATACAAAACATTTCCTTGTTTTCATATTTTTCTCCATGTTTTCACCTAACTTAGTTTTACGCCCTCTTCACAGATGCATATATTTCTAATTGCAACATAAAATGAAAGAGTTCTTAAACCACCTTATTGTCCGAGTTCGACAACATTGTAAGGAATACTGTGTCATTACCAATAAACTTGATTTAGAAAATCAGCTACAGGTTAGATCTGTTCAAACTTCCAATGAGCAATACTGCATAAAAAAAAAAACTTTCTAGGCCTTCAGAAGACTAATCCTTCAGCAGAAAACACATATAGAAATGAGTTCAATTAGTTCTTGCCAGGGAGATATTCAGAATTTGACTAATCACTGGTTTGAAGAATTTTAGATTTTTCCCTGGGGCGTGCTTGTTCTTGCATATACAGTACAATCTGAGGAAAAGAAAACATTCTCCTGCATTAACATTGAATGAATAGAGCTTCTAACTGCACTTATTCTTTTAAAATGGATTCTTACAATGGCTGGGCATTGAAAGTAACCGTTCACTGTGGGCACTTCTGAAATCTATACAAGATGGAAACAAGTGCAATCACCAACCAGAGAATGGTTTAAGAGATCTGTAATGGCATTGAGGCCTTCTAGTTTCTTTGGATCAGACTTTCATCCAGTATAAATCAAGGTAGGTCTACTGAGGGCAATGGATACATATAGATTTACAGCTGCTGAAAATCCATACTTTCTGAGATGAGAAAAGGCCATGCATTAAAAAAATCTTCAGAAAAACACAAGCCGTAGAAGTCATCACTGAGTAATTATCATAGTAATCTCAGCAATTTACTTTGGACTCATCTTTTAAAAAGTCATCAATTTTTTTTTTTTTTTAAAGACTGAAAGAGCTGAAAATACTATGTCTCGGAGTAAGGGCTGTAACTGTTAATTGGAATAGTTCTCTACTACATTGTGCTTCAGTCCTGATCTAGATCATTATTGTTCGATATGATAGGTTTTTTGTTTTTCTTCCATGTCTACTTATCTGTCAGTGTTAACCTCACTGATGAGTTTTCAGTCTAGTTCTAATTATGGAAACATCAAAATCATAGAAATTTAAAGCATCATTGATACCCCAGGAGGCTGTTTCTGTTTAAAGCTAGTTCTTTCACCACAGCCCTGAAAATCCAATCATGAAAAAATCATGCTTGCTAGTCATACCGCTGTACAGCAACACTGTGTGTAATGCAATGCAGCTAAACTAGCAAAAGATTGCTTATGTCAGAACTTTGTCCGTTTAAAACAGTTAATGTAGCTATATCATGTTAATTACTTTTATCAACATGCACATTAGAGCACGTCCTACTACCCTAAAATGGCAAAATGTCTATCTTGTAGACAAGCTTTACAATGACTTGAATAAAGAAGAAAACTCTCTTCACTCTAACATAAATCGGCAGAGAGGCTTTGCTCTGAGAACAATCCAGAATTCATTTCTATGCTAGAAATGTTTGGAAAAAATGTGAATATTAAAGCCAAAATAATTCTCATGGAAATAAAGAATTCACAGATACATTTCTACTAGAAAGCTGATTTTCAAACTAATTATAATGTAAAAATGGAGCAAAAACAATGCCAAGCCATTTTATGCATCATCTTAGCATTCATCAATTTAGTGAAAAGGATTGCAGATCACAAGAAAGGATTGCAGATTAGAAGATTAGAATTAGAAAGAAATGCATACATTTATTAGATAAATTATTAGATATTATTACATGAATTATTATATAAAAATTATTTTCTCATTTCTATTATTTTTTTTTTTTTACATTATATTTTTCCATCTAAGAATAAAAGAGTATATGCTTTGGGATGTGCTAGAGGCCAGTCAAATGAAATTACATGTAATCTGGAATACAAACAGTGGCAGCAGCCTGTTTATATTCATACAAACTACATCTAGTAGACACCAACAAATGTTAATTGTTTTTTTGTTTTTACTTGAATCAATAAATGACTGGAGGTCTATTTAAAATTCTAGGACACAGAATAAGTATTTTAGGCCTTTAAAAAGATGCCAGCAATTTTTAATGGAATGATATCTTTTAAAAGGACTGTTATTAAAAGCAAAAGCCTAAAAAACTGATAAGCTGTGTTGTCTAAATTTTCTTTCACATATCTTTAAATTTGTGCTAAGTTGGCTAGAATTAGTGTCATGAGTTCCACATCAGGTCATCCCCACTGCCTTCCTCCTGCTGTCCTACAGAGAAATCCGGTTTAGGGAGGGATCACTAAGATTTGAACAGCGCATATAAAAGCTTAGAGAGTTTTCTCAGAATGAATATTCAACCTGATGACAATTTTTCCTTCCACAACACTTTCAATAGCAGCTCTAGAGCATAGATTTTAACACACAACTGATAAACTGGAAAGGTACTGATTGGACAACTGAAGCCCCTAAACAATGCTTTTTGTAAAAATGATCTGCAAATATACAAATAAAATGATGGAATCATTAGCCAGTGATTAAAAAAAAGTACAGACATCACTCAGAATAGTATTTTCTCTTTTGGACACTTCCTTACATCATCACACAGTAGGGTTATTATGCCATTTACTTGGATGACAGCTGGGCATATGCCTCGACTGTATTTAGCAGCAAGGAACCTGAGGTCAGAAGTCTGTTTTCACATCCTGCAAATATGCTGCTGAACTTGTGTTTAATTATTATATGTGTGGCCAAACGTACAGCACAAGCAGCAGACACAAAACTGAAGCAAGTAGATTATGAACAGCCGCATTATCTGAAAAGTATCTATCCCAACTATTCAGCAAGTATCTATGAATAATTAACATGTTGTTGAAATCAAGTCTAATTTGCAGACAGTCTGGTAACCAGAAACAAAACAAAACAGCGCAAAACAGATTTCACTTTGGGAACATTTGGGGGTTTTATCCTTCGGGGTCCTAGCCTGCTCCAGAGCAGCGTGAACTCCATTCCTTCCCGCTCCTTCCCTCCGAAGACCGAGCTGACCCCTGACACCAGCAGCTGCTCAGACTTCACGAGCTCGTTATTTACCAGTTTAATCAGCAGTGGTGGTGCACCCTCAGGCCTAGCACAGTCCCAGATCCCCTGATCCTTTCTGTGCCCTGCTGCCAGCCTTTCTAAATGATGTTGCTGCATAATTTTATCACAGAGCTCAACAGGTACGGGGTCTTCGCACTGGCCTCTGTACCACAGGTGATTTCCAGCTCAAGGATTAAAGTATTCTTCACAGCACACTGCTAAACATTGTCATTCTTTAGCCTTCAGCCTCTTTTCATGCTTACTCATCAATTTTTTGAGCAGTAGGTCATAAAAAAAGCTTTAAGCTGAAAAGCTTCCTTAAGCTGTTTAATTGTGATTTTTAATGGGTCATTATGTTTTCAAACATGCCATGTGCAAAGACTAAAAGAGAAAAAAGAAAAAAAATCTTTAAAATAAACTTATTCTTTGAGATTTAGTTACTGTTGAAATATCTAGCTAGAGAGTGGGGTGAAGTAAGCAGTTGAGGAGAAAGGACAGATGTCAAAATGCTTCAGCTGGCACAAAAGGATGCATCTACTAGAGACAACACAAGGGGCTCACTCCTGGATTCTTTCCCAGGTGATGAAGAGACTGTGCTCTTGTCCTAAGAAAAAGAGGACCTTGAGATAGTCCTATTGAGATGCCAACTTGTTTCCATTCTGCTAAATTGCTGCTATTTATCTTGAATAATTCATTCTCTAAAGCAAAGAGAGGTGTCCCTTGATACTACTAGGCACCTCGAGGATTTTTTTTTTTTTGGTTTCAAAGGAAGCCTTGTGAGTCACTTGCATGAAACCACATCTTTCCAGCTTATTAAGGCTTAAATACAAAGAAATTTTACTTCAGAACAAGTGACTTAAAATTATCATTCAAAGTTGAGTTACATGATAAAGATACATTTATTTGCCTTTAAGTAATGAGTTCTTCAAGCTTTATGCATTCATCCTAAGGAACAATATTTTTTCATTTGCATATTTCTTGAAAAAAATCAATTTAACTGGAACATTTAAAAGCCTTTTTTAAGATCTTAATTATTAAATATATTTGTTAAAATATATTTCTCTGCATACCAACCCTTTTTAATATCGTCCTCCATTCCCACTGAGGTACTCATGAAATGACAGTGTAACAAGGAAATGATAGGAAAGAAAGAAGGTTGAAGGTTGAAGAATTTTTTTTTCAGATCAATTTATCACCTGCTCCAAAGAACAGGTGTTTGGCAAACATCCTCGATTTCTGCAGAGCATCACCGATTTCCACATTTTGCTGTGCATACGGCAAAATATTTCATTATTTCAACAGAGTTTAAAAATCTTGTTCTCAGAAAAAGGAAGGTTTTCTTTTTAAAACAAAAAATGTTAACACTTTCTAAACATCATAAGAAGGCTGATATCTCCTGTTGTACATTACTAACGATTTATTTATATACTTCACACAGTTTATTTTTCCTCCTGCTGTAATATGATTTGACATAGACTGCAGTAAAAAATGTCAAGTTATACTAAGCATGTTGCGGTATTCCAAATTGAGGATGGGTATAGCTCCAAAGGAGAGTCTACATTACAATCAGGAATCAAAATTTGTCATTTTGGCATTCACAGCCAGCTGGATCTTGAAAAGTTTTGCACAGCTGACTGAATTTAAGGGCACCCTAACATATGCACACACACAAATACATCACTTTTTTAAAAAAGACATCCACTAACCAATTATGTAGGTTTAATTACAAGGAAAGATGTCACACAGCTGTGATAAATCTCCCTCCGCTGGACACTCAACACGTGGCTCTGTCTGGACACTCCATAGTGACCCTGGCGCTCTTTTGCCTTTATTGAACTAAATAGGCTGCAGTTTTCAGGAGTAGTCACTCCTCTCTCTCTCCCTCCCTCCCTGCCTTTCTCTCATTCTCATCTGACCAAACTTAGGCTGAATGAGTCCCTCTAAAAACTCTCTAAGTTTTGTTTAATATTAAACTGCTTTGTTTTCTTCTCTGGGGATTTCCTGCACTCCAAATTATTTTTTATAGACAAAAGTGGTCAAAGTATTTTACAAAGATTTTTGCCAATATGCTGTCCCAGTTTGTATACCAAATGTAAAATAGATTTTCCTTTCTTCTATATGTTAGTTAAAAACCCTATTAAAAGATAAACATCCAGTTAACAGACTTTTTTTCCCAGAAAGAAAGAAATAGCAAATGTCAGCAATTTCTGTATAATTATACTTCTAGTCCTAGATTCTGTATGTATATTACTTTCCCCACACTTCAGCTAAACAAATATAAACACGTAAATCTGAGCAAGTCTCTGTACAAAGTAGAGTAAGTCTAGGTGCCAGAAGGACATCAGAGAAGATCCTGACAGACCTTCCTCTTTAAACATCTTCTACTCAGGAGAGATGGGGAAAAAAAGAGAAATTAGTTAGAATTAATGGTGAAACAGAATCTGGAAAGTAGAGGAAGGAGATTAGTGGCTGAAGAACTAAAAGGAACTGGCTTGTATATGGAGTCACTGTGCATATCAGGTCTGCCCAGGAATTTTAAATGCTTGAGGACCCATTGGGTGTTCCGAAAAATGAGAGATAAGCAGTAGAAATGTGTCTTTCTCCTGTGCTACAAGGTTCCTTGTTTCTGTCTTGCAGTCTCTCCTTCCTGTCTCTCTTCTCTCCACAACAGGGTTTCAGACTGTTGCTTCCAATCCGGTTTGCTTTCAATACCTACCAGTCCTCTTGTCTTCCTCTGCCAAGTCTCCTCTGTCTGAATGGTCACCAGCTTTCTCTTGTGTCTTTTTTTTTTTTTGCTGCTGCTTTTTCTGCCATATTCAGCTGTGATTAAAGTGTTACCCTCGAGGTGATTCTAGTTGTTCACTATAGATCAGAATCATGAACTGGTGGGTGGAAAGATGTACCGGTGCTTTAATGCTAGCAGCCACAAGTTCATTAAGAATTAACATTAAGAAGACCTCAACAGCTAATAATTAGGGTGAGAGAGAAAGAAAGATATGAGTGTCTGGAGTGGGTGTATTGGTTTTAGCAGGAGTCGGTTCAGGAAAGTAAACAGAAAATATGATTGAAATATTGTTAATGCTCCATTTTATCTAAAAACCCCTTCATTATCCCTAGGTAGAGGGAAGTTCAGCTTCCAAATGGGAATAGTAGTTCATTTGCCAAGAGATCAACATATCCATGACACCAAGAAATTACCTAAATAATAATGGCTTGGTGCAGAAACTGTAAGAAAATGTCCAGCAGAAATATATATTAAAAAGAACTATAAGAAGAATATAAATAGTTGCATGAGTTCACCTTCCTTTCTCGGAACAGTGTGAAAATAGGTTGGTGTCAGGAACTGCATTTTCTGATGTGTCTGCATATAGCTCAATACATAGCGGACATGGCAAGAATACAAGTGTTAGTGAACAGCGAAAGATTTGAGACAGAGAAAACTGCAGAAAGTGGGTGCCTGGTAAAAGGAAAACTGTGATGATAGCTGTGATGCCAGTGTTTCTGCTTTTTCACCTGTTCATTAGAGGAACTATAAAGGGCCTCCAAGTCAACTTTGGTCAGTCTGTTCTCTAACCAGACTTTTCTCAGGTGAGAATCTATCATAACAACTTTTCCACTGAAACTCTCTGTCACCAGAGTTCAGTGGTGCTTACCATGTAACTGTGATAATTTCTACCACAGCAAAGTACTTGCAGTGCAGGGATAGTGGTATAACAATCTCATCGTGTGCTTACTAAGAAGCCATGTTATTCTGCACTGTATTTTGTTTGTCAGCAACCGTCTTTTGCATGAGTAAATGCAAAGTTTGCCTCTGGAGAGGAAGGCTTTCTTTATAGTTTGTGTGGGCCAAGGAGAGTCAGGAAGCTTGTAGTCCCTGCTTTGATGAGGGAGTACATCTTGTTATAACCTTCTGGAATTTCTTTAAATGAGGAAACTTGCATATGAGGTGTCAAAGGATACAGGGGAATGGAAGGAAATAAATTTTACTCTAATCTCCCACTGTTACCTGAAGGTTTCCCAGAACATCACTTTGTTTATTGTCTACTACAATTTGTCTCCATACCCCTGGCAGTACAACAGACCAAGTTAATACAGCCAGAGTGATGGGTTTTGCCAACATAATGTTTTTTATTTTCTATCTCATTACATAACACTATAAGAAGTTTTGGGAGAAGAATAGAATAACAAAACACAGGAAAAAAATCCAAGGAAGTTTATTTTGTGTTTTTTTCCTCTCTCTCTGTGTGTGTGTGTGTGTGTGTGTGTGTGTGTTGCAGCCTGCTATTGGTAAGATATATAAGATTGATCGATAAGAATTGATAAGGAACACAGGTTTTAATTAGTATCTGATACATGTTAGTAGCTCTTTGATACCTACAGACATGTTATAGCTATGCCAGGAATGCAACTTGCCTATTCCTGCGTAAACACTGTTATTTTTCTCATTGCCACTACCATGTTTCTTCTTGATAGCAGTAAGACTTCTTGACACTTATTTTCTAAACCTTCCCATTATCTTCATTTGCCACCATGAGGCTGCCTACCTTAATTTCAGGCACACTTTGCTGAATCATTGCAAATACTAAATACAGCTTTAGAATGCTTCAATTTCTTCTTTCAGAACAGTATTCTCCAAAACTTTTGGAGGAGATTTGTAAATCTCTTAAAAATCTCTTCCTAATAATTCTTTTTCTTGGTAGGAAAGGCTTGGAAAAGAGTGTACTGCTGGATATCAAAAATAGCAGCAATCTAAAAAAAATTTTAAAAGCTTAGAGCAAAAGTATTTTTTCACTGTTCAGTCCTTTGAGCGATAAGTGCTACAAGATCAGATGGATATTTACATAAGTCCTAACTCTCTTGCTCCTTCTGAAACATCTGTTGGTCATGGAAAAATTAATCTGCTTGTTTAAAGAAATATTTCACCATTACACGTAAGTTAAATATGATCAAACTTTTTTTCATTAACATTTTTTGTAAATGGGACATAGGGAAAAAAATAAACCTCTTTCTACCTTAATATTTTCCTTACTAGATGTCGGTTTATGGCTACGTAGAGCCCAGTTACAAGCATCCAGTGTATTTGTACTTTAGCAAATTTATGAAAAACAGTAGAAATTTTTATTGCCTAAATTATAACATTCTGCTAAAATCTGCTGGGAAAATGTCAGTTCATACCCAATCTAAATTGTGACACTGTTTAATTTTCTGCTAGGGAGAACAGAAAAAAAGGCTTCTGTTTGCTCCACTAGTAATCACAGAATGAATTCAATGGGGACCTTGTTTACTGATGCTGCAAGCATACTACAGACTCACCACCCAACAGAAAGCAAGGTAATAAAAATGCATTTCACTAGGTCAAAACCTTTAGCACAGAACAGGTAAACACATTCAGTTTGTGTCTATCAGAAAACAGTTTCTAATGGATCTTTAAAACCTTGGCATATAACACCTTTGAATCCTTAAAATTGCTAAACATTTGGCAGCATGTTATTAGCCCTATATATACTAAAAATATTGCTTTCTTATTTCCTCCCTGCTCCCTGAGCATGAGCTCAGACATTTCAAACAACCAAAGCACACGAAATAGTGATGCAAATGGAACGAGTTTAACACATGATGTTATTGTTAGCATTCTAGCATCTATGCATTCCTATTAACATTTATAGCAGAAATGCTGCAAGAGATATATGAGCACATTTTGAAAGAATAATGGAAAATGATAAAGTTAAAACTAATTCATGTTTTGTATTTCCTTTTGACGACACTATGCTATATAGGTACCTAAAAGTTTGTGCTGAAAATCTGCATGCGTCTTTAATTTTTGTTATTTCTCTCTACATTTGTTTTTGTGGATCCAAATAGTGTCTATTTCCTCAAAACTTGGCAACGCAGTTCTCAGTCAAATTTTACTGACTGATCATTAATGTTGCTTTTCTATGATTAAGACCATGGGGAGTTATTGCAGTAGACTACCATCTGAAACAGTCATTGAAATACAGTAACCTTTATATGGCAGTCATTTATGGTACATCTTAAAGATAAAAGGACAGTAGATGTGCACAGTGTTTTGCTGTAAATTCTGAGATCATATCCTTATGAAAAACTTCTGCTAGGCTCTTTATTTTCCCATTTTGCAAGGTACGCTTGAGATTGCCTAATATGTTTTTCAGACGTTGAAAGGAAATGCTCAAGAAACTATTTGAGAATATTCGTTATCCACTGCATCAGTCTGAGATATTGTTTGGCTGTGCATAAATAATTATTTGGCAAGGACACAGATAGTAAATTGGCCTTCTTAGTATGGAAGTTGGTGGGAAAGCACCACTGCATCTTTTATATTTACTTTTTACTTTACTTTTATTTTATTTCTATTCCCTCTAATTCTGGCAAAGTGGTAACAGAGACATAAATTAATAATTAGTTGCTAAATCGAAGCTGTAGAAAATGGATTTTAAAGGACAATCTAAACACCATTTGAATGCTGAGTTTTCACTGTTAAGTGTGAGCAAAGTGTATTAGTTCATACTGGTTTAGAAATCATACAAAACAGACCACTCTCCCACATTCTTTAAGACATTGCACTTTAAGTGTAATCTGTCACTTGGTGATTTCTTCAGTGCAGAAGTATTTCCAGATGGGGCTGTAGTTCTGTTATTCCTTTCAATCTACATTTGTCGAAAGGGTTAAGCATGGTTGAAGCACTGTTGGTACTCAGAATATTTGCCCTGGGAGTGTTATAACCAGCTAAGCACAGTGCGAAGGGCCTTGAGGCTGTTCTAAACTTTGCCTTGATTTGAATCAGTCCTTTGCAGTTTGAGGGTAAGGCACAGAAAAGAAAGTGGGAACAGGGAAAAGGATGTGGGTTTACGGAAGAAATCTGGAATCAACAGCTATTAGAATATCTGCAGGACTGTTGGATCCTGGGAAATATAAGCAATGTGGAACCGCCATTTGAGACCCTCATTGAAATATCTGATTCTGCAGATTCTGGTAGGTCATTACTGTTTGATTGTAGCCTTTCTTTTTAACTTTTAAACTTTTAAAGTTTCGGACATATCCTGACTACAATTAAATTGCTGTTACTGTGCAACTGTAGACATTCTGGATTTACACCTGTGTGAGAAGAATCAATACCTTTCCCAAAAGCTTATGGGTACTTACCTTCTTGCCAGCTATTTTGGGGTAAAAGTAACCAGTGAGGGACTGTGAGACTTAAGGACTCTATTACTTGTGTTCCTTGTGTGACAAAAATTGTTTTGAAATACGCAGCAATTGCTTAACACGTTACTTAAAGAAAGTGCTTAATATCTTGAGCAGAACTTTGTAAAAGCACATTTCTAAGGATCTAAACAAAACAGAGTCCTGAATATTGTAGGTACTGATCTTCAATGTGCCAGATCATGCTATAGAAGTACTACTGTGTAATAGATACTTTTGTTAGGTGGTGGAGGAGGGAGAAATTATGCCTTCGTGAGCTTTCCATAGTGTTGTAATTTGTATTTTTTAAATGTAGTCATTACTGTATGATGAAGTATGTTGTTTAGTTCATATTGAAAACAGACTTTGGGGGGAAAAATCAGAAGCTGTAGACTATTAATTCTTTAATAGCTACATTGCACTTAAAGGAAGAGGTCTGGCTTTCCCTGCACTTCCAATACTGAGTTGCTACATATTCTTTCTTCTTTATAACTGTAAAAGCAGTACCAATTTGCAATAGTGGCCTGAAAAATTAACTCTCTTCTTTATTGAACAAGGAATATTGAAAGCATTTCCCGTCATAAAGTATTCCTCTGGAAAAGCTGCTGGAATGATGACCTACCAAAACCACTTACTATACCTATTACAATCAGTGGAGTTTAGCATTTAAAAAAGAACTAGATTTTGTTTCTGTTGAAGTCAATGAGTAGAAAAGATTAATTAGGAATAAGAATTGCAGTACTATATTTGTAATTATCACATATTGGATGAAGGTCCAGACCAAGAAAATATAATTTTATTTAGAAACTTCCCAAACAGGCAATCCCATGAAGATGACAGATATATATTATGCAGGTGTCTTTTTTTTCTACACACAAGTTTCTGTCATTGATACCCAAAAGAAAATAAGCTGCTTTAATGCCACAAGCATCAGAGTTGAAATGGAAAAACCCACGTAGATCCTATCCTGATTGTCTTTACTGCGTTCTCCCCAATTTTAGTATCAAATCCACACTAACCTCAACCATCAACCTCATCAATAGAATTACTATATACCCAGTTACTTCAGTACATAGACAGAAGCAGGACACGATGAACAGAGAGCTTAAAGGAATACAGAATGCAACAGTAACTCTTAAATTTACTTCTAGATAGAAATAATAGCATGGTTCTGAAATTTGTTAGAAGTCTCTCCTTTTTAAAAGGAAGTCTGATAGCCATGAATTCTTTTGGTAATGGACATGATATACTTCTGCCTTTTAACCTCTGATCATTTACAGAGAAAAAATCTAGTTCCAGTCATGATCCCTTTTAAATTACTTCTCAGTTCACTGTTGAGTTACCCCCTGATGGTGCTTTCCTTTTCTAAGAATACTATGATGCTTTTTGAAAAGAAGTTTTAATCTACAGACAACTGATTTTCCAAGAGTTCAGTTGTCATTGACTATATGATCTGGAATACTGGGAAATATTACCTGTTTAATACAGAAAAAGAGGCAGCAATGAACCCTACTTTAATAATCTACTCTAGAAATTAGTGACACAATAGTAGTGTTACTTTGGATTGATAAATTATAAACAAGACCTTTTATTTTACCTTCACTGTTAGAATCATGAGAGGTTAGTTTGGCCTATAGACATTATGGAGCGATGTGATATCAAGAAAGAAGTTAATGGAAAAGGTTTTTCAATAAGCTTGATCAGTTATGACAGAACTAATCTCTGAAACTATTGTTTAATGACTGTGCAGGACATTCTCCTTCTTCATTGTGTGATAATCCTAATGATCCAAATAATTTTGAACTGAGCTACTTTGCAGACCTTTCTGTAGTCTCCACACAGAGTTAGCTGGTTCCTCATTGCAAGGCATCTGCTAGATATCTCACAAACAAGGTTGCTAAGAAATTGAACCAATTTTTCTGGCCTCTGTGTTAGCAGGTCCATAATCATTGTAGGGAATACACACTTCTCAGTTTGCTTTTAGATCTTTTTGTCATAAAAATACAGGAACCGCTTGAGGATCTTTGATAAATCATCAACATTTTTGACTCACATCAAAGGGGCTCAATATTAGAGGGAATTATCTGTCCATTTTCATAAGGACCAAGTACTTCTACGGAATAGTCTGTGCAGGAGTAACATGAGATCTGTTATGCAGAGATGTCTCTGGACCATTGCAAAAATTGCAGAACATGTCATTTATTTTCTGGTGGACAAAAAACACAGATCAAGGGGCTTTCTAAACTTGTGGTTAATTTATGGTTCATCTTTGTGATAAATAGTTGTTTTGTTTGTCAAAAAAAAATATTTAAATGGTTTGCATACTCTCTGAACACTAAATACACCAGCAAAAGCAAAGCTTTGTGCAATCTTTTTATTTATTTATTTATTTATATACTGTGTGTAAGTCTTCTGATTTATACCAATGTTATTTTAAGCCATCTATCAAAAAATAGTGTGTTTTTATAACTAAAAACTGAGGCTAACTGTACTTTAATTCTGAGAACCCACAGACTTCAGCTTTAGGAAAAGGACATTCTCAGATAGTATTATGACCTCTAGATTTGAGTTCCCTGTTGGCTTGCTGAAGCTTGAAATTTTTTCATCCTTAGTCAATGATGTGAGGTCTGTCTGGCATCTTAAACTGCTTCTGAAATGTGATTAAGAGCCAGTTGGGAATAGGTGTGCATGCTAATGCTGGACTTGGATGCTTTTTTGTTGCTCTAACTTTTTTTGTAAATGTATAGAAGACAGTCAATAAGTTCACTGAAAAATATCAGCTAATATAAAAGCAGAAGAATCAGTCCTTAATATCAAACATGAAATATGAATGTTTGGACTCAGATAGGTTACATAAATAAATTAGCTATACAAATACCCAAACTTAGGATAAATTTTAATGTAAAATACCCCAAATGGGGGATTAAATAGATGCAGTTGCATTGCAGCATTGCAATTGCAGCATTGATAGGGAGGCTTTCTAGAGTAGAACCATGATTATACAATGTCAAATTCAGTCATTTATCTTAATAAAATTGATCTCCTCCTGGGAGAAGAGGCATCTTTTAGAATTAAAAGTTGTGTCATATAAGGAGGGGAGGTGAGAAATGAGCAAAGAGAGAATAAGAGTTTGATAGATAATCTGCTATCTTAATTTTGGTGATTATATATACCTTAATAGCAAAGATATTTTCCATTAAGAGAATGAAAACTAAAAGAGACAGAGTAAAATATTGAGGTGTGCTCTCCTCCCAATTTACAGCCCTGAAATGTCCTTAATAACGCCACGTGACTTTCAGAAATGGAGAATTTTTAGAGAAGTAGTTGTTGAGAGGAATCATCTCTGAATGTTTCTTTCTAGACAGAAGTTACCTCTTCACAGTATAGAGACAGGATACAAACTGAAAAAATTTAAATGAAATCCAAATATAATAACGATTACTGAGGAGCTGTTGTTTACTCACCCTGCAGATGCTTCTATCTACAAAGTCAAAGTTATTCAGACCTCAGGAGAGGACTCAGAAGGAATTAATATTCCTATAACAGATTGGAAATTAAATTTAAAAATGGAATAGTACAGTGAAGAAAAATTGAAAAGCTAAAATGCCCAAGCGGAAAAAACAAGCCTGAACTAATGAAAGAAGGACTAAATTATTTGGAACTGCTCATTTCCATTGTTCCATAGATGCTGCATTTGTGAAACAAGAAAGCCAGACAACTTTCTTACTTTCTGACCTAATTGTGATTCAGTAATTTCCCAAATCAAGTGCCTTTTCCCACCACTATTTTATTTTCAAATTGGAGGTCAGAATGTGCTTTACCTTCATGTTGGAAAAGTAATAAAAGAACCTGAACAAAGCTTCAGTCAGTGAAGGTTAAAAGAGTTTCAAAAATATGAATTTTATTTTATCTTTACAGAACAAACTAGTATGCAAAATATATTATATAAGTGAAAATTCTTTTACTGCTCACAAATAATTGATAAATAGACTACAATTTTTTAAAGTTTTTTCTTTGTTATTTTTCCTTTTTTTTTATTGTTACTCACTTACATTCTGGAAAATAATTCTGGAAATAATTTCTGATTGTTGATAAGAATTTATCATTTGAATTGTTTTCCTTTCCTCTTTCCACTAATAAATTTCTGTTCTATGAGTGGATAATAATAAATGATAGGCAAAGATTTGCAAAGATGCACAAATACTTAAAACTCTGTATTGACAGCAGGCTCAACTACAAAATAAATCTTTTCAAGACCGTAACTATATCACTCAATTTCAAATGAAAATATTCAAATTATAATTTTGTATCTGCAGAAAATTTTGCAGTTATCTTAAAAAACATTGAATATTTTCTAAAAAAGAAATGAAGGGGATGAGCTCAAAAAGTGGCACACAGAGAATGGACTTAATCTTATGGGTACTCTGCTTACTCAGCTGCTGTTGAAGTCAGTGTGGATATGAAGGATGTGCCAGATGTGAAGGATCAGGTGTAAAGTGAATATGTTTAATTTTAAAAGAAATATTTATGCTTGTTTTCTTTTCTAGTAATTACATTATTCCACAGAGATAAGCAAGACTATGCAGATGAAAGTGCCACAAAATGAATTTCATTTAAACTGCATAGATAAGAGACTGAGAAAGTGTGACTATTTATCTCTTTATCAAGAGCACTTTTCATCTGTGATAGAAATGATAATGGAACTCCAGAGAAGGAAAACAATGATGACAACAGATATTTCACTGATTCACTATTGACTGTAAATGCATAACCCAAATGAGTTTGGTTATGTATTTAAAAGTCAGGATGTTGATCACAGCAGAGAAAAGAATCCAAAGAAGTGTGATTTATTTTCTGAATGTAAATATTAATTCAGTTTTTACAGGAGCAGAATGAACGGCTATTTGATTCAAAAGGGAACTTGAATCATTCATGCCTGCAGACACATTTATTCTATAAGAACAATTCAGCTTTGAAATGTTATGGCCCCTATTTATTTCCATTTTATAGGTAGACTGATATTTGTTATAGGGTCTTCCAAGCAAACTGAATTTTTAACTTGTGCCCATAACTGCATATGCATATTTACAAATGTAGGGTTTCTATATTTGCAAATATGTATTCTGGTTACTCAGAGTATCTAATGCAAACACATACCTTACTCATAGTCTTTCTTTAATGTATATTGAATGGTCTTCAAATATGGAACAATTTAAATATTAATTCCATAGATCCTTTTATCACTACCTCTTTATTACTGTCCTTGAGATTTTAAGGCATTCCACAGGTTGTGGAACTTGTAGGTAATGTTTTGTGGAAAAATCAGAATGAGAATAGGAAAAGTTACATGAAAAGTTGCATTATATGTGATAGGTGAAAATAGCTGTTCCATGGAACTTAGAGAAGTAGATGAGAAGCTTTGTTCAATTGTGAGCAATAATCGAAAACTAATGTTTAATATCTGTATATTTAGCTCTGACAAGAAGGTGCAGGCTTCATAGAAAATGTTTTCAGTCTCAGTTGTTTTTTACTCCGCTGTTTTTTATCCTAAAGGATACTTCTGTAAAGTTATTCTTTTATGTCTGATCTCTTCTGACTGGTTCCAGCCAACCCCTCCCCTTCTGGTTAAAATTTGAACATATTCCTTGTTGCATTCATCATTACTGCTTTTCTTGGTATTGTTACCACTTGGGGCTTTGGCTGTTTACTCAGAGGATGCCTTCGCTGGTGTGAGACTCTGAAGAGGCGTTTTTATCAAATGTTCAGAAGTTGCCAAGGTGCAAGTGGCCTCTTCTGTGACTCAGACTTCATTTAGTAAGTGTTAGACACGACACTGATTTCTAAAACTGATGTTCGGTCACACAGACACGTCTACTGAGCTAGGAGATGGAATTAATATGTGCCTGTCCATCTATATCACACTTCTAGTGTTTGATGCTAGTCTTGTTTATATGGATATACTGGCTGTATCAGAGCATGACTAAGCCAGGAGCACTAAGATACACCAATCACTGTAAGCCTCTACGATTATTTAAGCCATAGCTTGTCTGGATATCACACCTATTAAATTTGTATGTTCACCAAATGTAGCTGAATGAGGCAGAAGGAAAGGGACAAGAACAGATAGGTGGGTTAATGGAAGAAAACAAAACAAGTCACAAAGAAAACAAAAGCTGCTGTTGTTTGCTGCAAGTCTTGCTCCTCAAGTTTACTCCTCTTTTGATATGACAGGAAGGAAGACATTTAGAAGAGTCAGTGAACTTCAGGGAGAAGAAGGCAGAGGAGGGTTGCTGGAAGATGTCTCTGTAGAATTTTATGAAATGACTGGAGTCTGCAGGAAGAGCTGGCATCTGACGTTACATTTTTGTTGTTGAGAGTAGATGAGAAGAACAGAGGTTCGGGAGTGTCTACCCTTATGCAGAAAACCAGGATTTTTACCCTCCTCACACTGTGACCCTCAAAGGAACTTCACCTCACAGAAGCACAGCTTTATTTTCTATACAGACTCACTGAAGATGCTATTTTGATTGTGTGTCATCTACTGCACGTGAGATACAGAGGGAGATATAGTGATCATGAACATGACTGCTGACCTTTTTGCTACTATTGTATTAGTACCTATAAGCAGATTCTTGGGCCAAAGAATCTGATCAGCTGCATCTATGCTACATGCATAATGTTACATAGATGTAATGTTAAATGCTACATGCATGTATCTATGATACATGCTTATCTATTACCCATGAGGATAGTGTAGAATCCACAGAGATAAAGGCACTGATGTATTTCTAACATATGCACATTGCCCTTACAGACACCAGAGAGAACTGTATAAGTTACTTCAGTTTCTCTCACTGAAATCTTCCTTTCTTTTTGACCACTCTACAATATCCTCTCAGAGGCTGGTCACAGTATGGTTATAGTCATATAATAATCCAAGAAGAGAAATTAACTGGAGGAGTCTCATTCCACTATATTACCGGGAAAAAACAGATGAAGATTTTACTGCAATATCAGCACCAGTTCAGGCCACTCTGCATTTTCCAGTATATTCAGCTAGTCAGCTGTGTGTGATATTTTTCATTATTATTCCTCCCATGCAATTTGCCAGCTAAGCCACATGGTACTGTTAGTACTTTCCAGTTATAGACCCTAAGTTCAATTGAGGAAAACTTTCAGCTTCTCAGAACGTAAGTGGCAAAAAATCCAGTGTGGGGGACAACCACATTCAGAAATTTGGGGGAACATTCCTGTTCTACTTTGAACATGATGGAAAAATATATTGTGATTATTTATATAACAAGCCTATGTTAAAATTTATCACTGGTCCCTTCCACATGGACTGAGACATTCAAGGTATTTCTAGCCAGATCTGTTTGATTTTGACTGCACTCAGCAAAGACTCAGACTAAATGAGAGGCAGGTTCAAACATTTAGAGCTATATAGAGAAAAAGAAGCTAATGGTAATTCAGACAAAATTAAAGGAAAAGTTTATCAGAACATTTAATTTTCACTCAGCACAATTTAATTATGATCCTTATATCAAACATGATAATTTGTTTAAAGAAAAAGATGACATAGCAAGATAATATCGATAAATGAATATAAGATGATAACAAAGATTTTCTCATAAGTTAATGATAAACTATTTTCATTTAATCAGCAATAATTCAAGTATAGAAGATTTCTTTTTAAAGATGCAAGAGGGAAAAGACAAAGTAAAATTAAATAAATTTACATAGTTTAATTACCTGGAAAATATAGCCTAGAATAGACTATTGCCAGAATAGCATCAGCACACAAGAATCCCAATCACGTGATAATACTTTTTGTTCAAATATTCTACTTACTCCAAGAAAGTAAATTCTGCTTTCAGACATAACAGTGAGACTTCTGTAGCTTTCCCAAAACACAAAGTTTTTTTAACATAAATTTTGTTTCTTTCTTTATTATTGTTCTTTAGATCTGGCATATTCATCATTGCATGTTGATCATTTCTTTTAATATAGTCATGTATTATTTCTCAGTGTTTTTACTTTTTGCCTGGGGCTTTATATGTTTTCCCCAGGTAGAGCTAAACTTTGTTCCCTCATATTTATTTACATTAACTGTTTGTCTTGAATTTGTCTGGCCATACAGTTGTGGCAGGCCAGAAATTAATCAGATACATTCAAAAGAAGTTACTTAGCAGGGTCATGTTATAATGTAGATAACAAATGGGGTATGATTCAAAGGTATTTTTAATCCAACAGGTTTAACTCAAATTCAAGAATCTTCTCTATGAATTTATTTGGCTTTAGGCCCATTTAGCTTTGGGTTATGTATGTTGACTTCTGTCTTTTTATGAATATCTAGTCTTATTCCAAATAGGGCCTATGCAAAATCATTGAAACATATGCTTTGAAGACTGCTTTCAAATAAAAGCAGTCCCACGATTTAAAAGGTTTTATGCAATATTTTGATTTTATCACCAGCCACTTGAAGAAACCCACAAAGATCAGATTCCTATGCAGATCAACAGTTTTTCTAGACTTTCTGAAGTTTGAACTGGTTGGTTTTGTTCTCATTTTTCTTTGTGTTTTGTTTGGTTGTTTTCTTCAGGTGAATCTTTTAAAATTATGTTGTAGAGAGAATTACCTGTGTACCATAGTGGAACTTCATTTGTGTTGGCTGTTTCCACAGAATCACAGAACTGCTGAGGTGGGAAGGCACCTCTGGAGATCATCCAGTTGAACCACCTTGCGCAGAGCAGAGTCACCTGGAACAGGTTGCCCAGTGCCATGTCTAGTCAGGTTTTGAATATCTCCAAGGATGGAAATTCGCCAACCTCTCTGGGCAAGCTGGTCTTGTGTTTGACCACGCTCGCAGTGAAAAATGTTTTCTTAAGTTCAAACAGAATTTGCTGTGTTTCAGTTTGTGCCCGTTGCCTCTCATCCTGCAACTACACACCATTGGCTCTATCCTCTTTCCACTCTCCCATCAGATATTTATATATATTGATAAGATCTCCCTGAGCCCTCCCTTCTCCAGACTGAACAGTCCCAGCTCTCTCAGTTTCCCCCTTATATTGCAGATGCTCCAAGCCCTTAGTCATCTCTGTGGCCAGGATACTGTTGGCCTTCTTTGCGACAAGGTCACACCGCTGGCTCATGTTCAGCTGGGTGTGCACCAGAATCCCCTCTGCAAGGCTGTTTTCCAGTTGGTTGGCCCCCAGCCTGTGCTGGTGCCCAGGGTTGTTCCTCCCCAGGGGCAGGACTTTGCACTTCCCTTTGTTGAATTTCATGAGGATCCTCTCTGCCCATTTCTCCAGCCTGTCAAGGTCCCTCTGAATGGCAGCACAACCATCTGGTGTATCAGCCATTCTTCCCAATTTTGTGTCATCTGCAAACTTGCTGAGAGTGCATTCGGTCCCATCATCCAAGTCATTAATGAAGATGTTAAACAGGACTGGTCCCAGCATTGACCCCTGGCGGACACCAGTGGTGAGTGGCCTCCAGCTGGACTTTGTGCTGCTGATCACAACCCTCTGAGCCCAGCAGTTCAGCCAGTTTTCAGTTCACCTCACTCTCCATTTATCTAGTCCACTTCATCAGTTTGTCTTTGAGGATGTTATGGGAGACACTGTCAGAAGACTTGCTGAAGTCAAGGTAAACAACATCCACTGTTCTCCCCTCACCCACCAAGCCAGTCATCTCATCACAGACAGCTATCAGGTGTGTTAAGCACAATTTCTTCTTCATAAATCTATGCTGATTATTCCCAGTCACCTTCTTATCCTTCATGTGTCTGGAAATGGTTTTATTCCTGTATTTGCTTCATCATCTTCCCAGGGATTGAGGTAAGATTGATGGGCCTGTAGTGCCCCTGATCCTCCTTCTTGAACCTCTGGAACATAGGAGTAACATTTGCTTTCTTCTAGTCCTCAGGAACCTCCCTCAATCTCCACGACCTTTCAAAGATAACCAAGAGTGGCCTTGCAATGACATGGGCCAGCTCTCTCAGCACTTGTGGGTGCATCCTATTAGGTCCCACTAAATGTTTTCACTAAGTGTAGTCCATGTACAGATATCTAAAACACAGACATCTACCCTGAGATACTCTTCGTAGCCTTCCTTCATATTGAATGGAGAACAGCTAATATTTAGAGGACTTTATTAAATTAATCCTAAAGTAAATAGCATAAATAAATGGCATTATAAAACTGATTTTTTTCTCTCTCTTCACAGTATGACTAGCTCAGATGTTGATATCCACTCTTGTTATGCTAGTTAAATCTCATGCTAGATGTTCAAAAATACAGCTGACTTGTTTTGGAATACAGCTTAATGTCCTCTCCTCCCTGTTTGCTAATTTTCTGTTTCTTTTTTTGAAGTCAAACTGTAATCATAAAATCATAGCGAAATTAAGGTTGAGAAAGACCTCTGAAGATCATATAGTCCAGCCTCCTACAGTCCAAGCAGTACTAACTTCAAAGTTTGTTTCTCAAGGCCTTGTTCAGTTGAGTTTTAAAAAACTCCAAGGATGGATATTCCAAAATGTCTGTGAATAACCATTGCCAGTACTTAACCACCGTGACTTTTTTTTCTTTATATCTAATTGGAGTTTTTCCATCCAGTGCAATCAATCTATGCTTCCGAGAAGAGTCTGGTTTCGTCTTCTGTATAATCCCACTTTAGGTAATAGAAAATCCCAGGAACTGCTGGGAACAACCTCCTTTTTCTGAAAAAGTATGTTCTTAAAATCCTTTTTATTATAGTTCTGTGGTTTCCAGCAGTTTGCTTCTAAAATCTTTCTACATCTACTTAGACTTTCTGCCTGAGAAAGATCTCCATATCAGTCACTGAAACCATCTCCATGACATTTGTACTTGGGGAAGCTTCAGAATTACCACTGCTGTGAAACTTTAGTAAAACCGAAATAAAAACAATTAAGAAAACAAACAGGTCTTACACAGAAGAGAACCAAAAAAATAAGATTAAGAGCTGTCAGGTGATTCTTTAATAAATCAGTATTTACGTCAAGGATGAGAGATACATGCAAGAGTTCTCATTGTGTTTTAGCATGACAGTGTTATATGACTTTTTCTCTCCTCTGCTATTCATTGATTCTAAAACAGAAAACAGCAAGCTGGTACCTTTCTTCCTGCCCACCATTACTGTAAAGACTTCTGTTAGTACACCCTCATCTCAAGCTGCCTAACTATTTTGCTGTTCATTCTTTTGCATGGAGCACCATGCTAAAGATCTTAAGTTAGCATTATTTTACTGAGAACAGTAAAATAAATAAATACAAAGTTTGTTTTTTAGTCATCTACTGACTGTATGAGCAGAGATTTAATATCTATCATGATGCCAAGTAATTACATAAATATAGCTGCGTGGGTTTAGACCAAATGTTATATCAGCAACAATACTGAAAGGAATGAAAAGGAAATAATATTCTATTCTTGCTGTGCATCCTGCTGTACTAGGGACAAAAAAGAGTAATTAAAAGAGTACGGAAATCATTTTAAAGCATTTTTAGCTACTTAGTCGTGTAAGCATAATATTGCCAATCCACCCTCCTCAACCAGCACAAGACAAATGACTAATTATATTTTGTAGATTAATATGTAGAGTAATCATGGTAATCAACATAAGGTTGTGTTTGCTAGCTACCAGTACTGTCAGGATAATTCCTACATTTTTCACTCAGAAAGCAAGTTATTATCATTAACAATTTTCCATTGTATCAGATATCCTGATATGTAAATCACTATCAGATTCTTTAGCTTCCTTTTCAGCTGAATGGTAATTACTTAGTCTTAAAGTTGACACAATATGTTCTCTAAGAATCTTTTAAAAAATTACCTTTTCTATAACCACATATAATATGTGAGATTCCATGTGAGGTTCTCTTTGATGGATCACATGAACAGCAAATACCACAGAAACATGTTTAAATTGCAAAGAGATTATTAGAATATACCCCTTTTACAGTGCCTGTCAGAATATTGCCTGTCTTGACAGGTAATCCTCATTACAGGAAATTTCATGTTGTCTTATTCAGTGTGTGTAAGAAATTTGTAAAGAACTGTATGGGAAGCATTGTATACATACAAGGTGGATGTTGTTATAAGGAAATACCCAACTTTAAAACAAATTGTATTTTGAAAACAAAAAAGAAGAAGGAGAAAAGAAAGAAAAAAATAGAATAGGTAGCTGTTATGCAACAATAGTAATCGCTTAAGTCTGCCAATGAATCGTACCATACAACTCAAAAAGCATTCATTTTGAGTAAGGGAAGAGGAACATGACTCTGTGCTTTTTCAGTTAGTTATCTGTAGCACTGTGGATTGCAGCTACCTCCAAATATGTCAAGGCAGACTAGAAGCTTGCCATATGCTACTATCTTTGTGTGGTACTAACATATCTGCTCTTCAAAGGTGTAACAAGCTAAATTGTCACCTTCACTGGTGATGTATGCTGCTACTTCTGCTTCCAACCACAAGTGGTTTATTGACTAGGTCACAAGCAAAATATTTTCTCACCTTTCTCCAAAATTTTAAAAAACAGATTTTTAATCTCCTCTGATTTAGAGTGTTCAAAGAAAAATGTATGTTCCAGAATCTCGTAACAAACTGTTGTCACATACAGATTGTTCAAATTTTCTCTAGAGGGATTAACATCCGCTCTTTAGATCCTGCAAAAACACCTGCAGAGGGTGTTTTCTATTATTTATAAAGCAAATCTCTGCCGTTCAAAGAAGAAGGAAGAAGAGACAGTAGTGCTCTATAGAGCTATTTTAGTAGTATTCTTGGCTTTCTAAATTTGGAAACCAGCAGGATACTTCAGAGAGTACACTATTAGCAAATGGTGCCTAAAAGTAGACAGGCAAAGATGATTAGGCAATTCAGGGTTGACAACTCTGATTTATATAAGTAAAAGTTAGAGGAGGCTGGATCTCTCTTTTGAAATTAGAAGGAAATACTAAAAGTAGACGACATTTCAGGATGTTATCTAAAGAAGCAATGTCATACTTCCTCTTCATTTCCTATTGTGATTATCTTTCCAAATCAGATACAGCTATACAAACTTCCTCATAGCCCATCTTTAAAAGTCATCAGTATAAGATACTTCAAAAATAGGAGACACAAATTGGAAAACTTATTTATGGGTCAAGCTTCTGCTTATCTGGAGAAAATTATTAATTTGTTCTCCTGATCATAAGATTTAATGACTCTTAGATATTTTCTCCTTGTAAAATGTTGTGTTTTAATCATCCATGTTCATGTCCAAACTTATTTGAAATTATTCTAAGCTGCTGCCTTCAATATTACACTGAGTTATGTAGGCTGTTTAAGAATCATGCAAAGTTGCATTTCTTTTCATAACTTTTAAATTTCTTCTTTTTCTGTTTCCTTGGATACTTGTTTATTTTAGTACTATAGCACGTAGAAAGAGACCTTTTATAATCCATTTCAATAATTTATATACTTGTATTTTGAAGTGTGTAAATCAGTTTTAGGCTCCTCTGATACTTCCCATTATTCTAACATAAATCTCCAAACTTTTGATCCCAGGGTGAACGATAGCTGCAATATAATTGGATTCTTATAATCATCATTATAATACTCTGGATGTTATCTTGATTTTTGCTTATATAGTTTAACACAGGTTCTTTTTAATCACTGCTACTCACTGAACAGAAGTTTACACTGATGACAGCATGGCCTTGATATTTTTTTCCCAAGCTGATTCAGCTAATTCACTTTGATCAATGTGTATAATTGTTTGAATTCCTTTCTCCTGAAGTATGCTGCTGTGTTTTTGCCACTAGTGAATTTTGACTATTATCTCATTTCATGTTTGCTTACCATTAAATCCTCCAGAAGTCTTTATAGCCTTCTATCACTAACATATAATTTTATGATGTGCAGTTTTGTCAGATAGCTGCTCACGTTTCTTTTCTAGATCATTAATTGCAGCTTTGATAAGACCAATCCTAGCACAGTGTTTATAGAGAAGCCTATATAAGTCTACTCCTGATGTAAGACACGATCTGAAGTGTTCTTCTTAATAATGAAGGAAAAATTGTTCTCAGTGCTGCTAATTCCAAGTTCCCAGGCAAAACCTACAAGGTTTTGCCTGCAAACCTCTGGAGGTCCTTCACAAACTGGTAACTTGTTTGTCACTGGTCCACAGGTCTATATGAAACGTTACATATTCTGTGTAAAATATGAAGAATATTCCTTGACAGTAGCACAGTGGCAATTATCTTTCTTCACTTCTTCACTCATCTGGCCTGAAGCACTAGGTGTCTTACACACCTTATTATATACATACACACACATAGTGCATATGGTACATAAGTGATAAGACTTGCAATGCAACCTTAGCCAAAATAGCATAGAAAGCAATTTCGTAAGTAATTTCTCTTGAAAAAAGCACCAAACAAGAATTTTTTCTCTATATGTTGGAAGAAAATTATGCTAGAAAATTAGTTTAATTTTGTACAGATTTTTTTTACTCAAAAATCCATCAGTGACAGCTGACAGTGATCATAATTATACTCAAAGTTTGAGCTGAAATGAAGTGTGAGAGAGGCAAAGGGTTCCTAAAGTCTGGGTGTGGTTCTTGCTTTTAATGTACAATATTTGTAAGAATCCCAGTCGCTAAGAGAAAATGAATGTATTTGACTCCATATATTGTCTTTTAACACTACCCTTCTATTGAATTTCAGTGTTACCCAAAACAAACCATAAATGCACTGGTGTGTGCCTATTCATGTCCTCATCAGTGCAAACACCAATCAAGGAAAACTATGTATATACCCATGAAAATCCATTACCTATTTTACACATTTGCAAATCCAAATAACCCTTTTATTTCCTTGCAGGTTCCTTGCTTCTGATATAATTCACCAATTTCTTATTAGTTGAGTGTCTCCAGACAGTTATTTGTTATTCAAATTCTCTCTCCACTGTCGCAAGCCTCTTTCACATTTATGTGAACTTTGTCTTCTTATATAGCCTTAGAAAACTCAGTGACTAAATCGTCTATATAAACACTTGGGAGTTATATGTGCCCTTCTAAAGGTGTGTAAGACTGAAAAAAAAAGGTGCTTAAAAGGGAAAAGAAACATGACAGATTATCTCAAAAAATAAAGATCTGCTATTAAAAAGGTAAATCGACCAATTCTTTCTTCATCTTCAGATCAACCTGATTAGCTGTCAGAACTAAATCAATGACTGCAATATACCTTTAGATGTATTTTATTGATATTCTAGATTCTAAACAGAAGTTAATGAATGGACTTCTATATTCTATTCTATATTCTATTCTATTCCATATTATATTGTCAGACTATTATTTTATTTATAATATTTTATTATTTATTTTATTTTATGAAGTAATTAAATTATTATCATTTATTATACCTCTTACTGGATCTTAGACATTTTATTTATTAAGAAAAATATTGGGGAAAAATAATTATTGAGATTATGTATCAAGAAGTTATTTATTAATAGATTTATTCATATTTTGCATATCATAATATTCTCCTTGTAGACAGGAGAATATTATGCAGGCAATATTCCACTGACAAAATACATCTAAAAATAAGGAGAGTTAAGCACTGCTTAAATCAGTAGATTGCCAAGGGAAGGTGTGGAGTCTCCATCACTGGAGGTTTTCAAGAACAGGTTAGACAAACCTGTCAGGAATGGTTTAGGTAGAATTTATCTTGCCTTAGGGCAGAAGGAAGGATGCAATGATCCCTTGAGCTTCCTCCCAGCCCTATTTTCTGTGATTCCTAGCACTTTCAGCAACACTCTTTCTTATAACAGCAAGATATATTCAAGAAAGTGAGGTGACCTATAACAAACATTGCAAAGATCCTTTCCAGAGTCTTTATTAACTATTAAGACGATCTTTCCTTGGAATCCTCAGCAAACAAATTCAAAGAATAGGTTGTTTATTTACAGATGCATACATACATACTTTCCAGTAGCTGCTGGCATTGAATAAATTATTCTATATATATTTAGTCTTCCCTTTATATTTCAAGCAAGGGGAGCACCCACTACAGAAGAAAGCAAGTTTATTCTGATGTAGCATTTCTGTTCTGTGGTATTAACTGTGCTCAGACTTTTGCTGAAGATAAGGTATTGTAAGACGGTCTCAGAGGTAACAAAGGGAGGAGGCATGTGCTGCAGCAAGCCAACTACTGCGCTCCTTCATGGGATGCATTTCAGAGCTCCTGCGAGCCAGGCGTGGTGCAGTCTCTGTGGCCCTGTCCAACATGTGTGGCCTCCTGTCTCTAGGAGCTCCAAGCATCTCCCGCAGGTCACGATCTGCTCCTCTCGATACCCAAACTGCCATTTTATCAACCTTTTATATGCAGCAGGGAGAAGGGGAGAAGTATTACAGAAGTATTTTAATAACAATACAGAAGTATTTTAATAATACCTTTACAGTCCAAACATGTCAGCCTCCCAGAAATCCATTTCTTTTGACTGAAACATAGTCTTTGCTCTAGGTATTTTTAATCCTTTTTTGTATCAATTGGATGATATTTTCAAACTCGTGAGTGGTGCCTGGTCACTCAACTCCACTGACTTTTAATACAAGGTGGGCGTGTAGTTACCCAGAGTGCTACTGAAAATTGCCCCAAAGTCTTTGCAAAACATATGCCTTCCTTTATCAGTCTCATTCACCCTCTTCTTGTACAGTGGCTTGCCAACATAATTTTTTCCAAAAAACTTGAATTTCATCAAAACTAAACAGAAGACACAAATGCAGAGGTCAGCAAGGCCTTCACACTTACCCACATTTTTCTGTCAATTTAGTGTGAGATTCATAGAAAAGCATGCTCTGCTTCTGTAGATATCATTGCAAAAATTCCTTTGATTTGAATAATGCAGGGTCAGTCCCATAAAAGGAAAAAATCCTCTTATAAATCACAGTAATAATGGCTTCAATAGTTTTCTCTTATTAATTGATGCAGATCTTCCATTAGCCTTATTAGCAATACCATATTTTTAGTAAAAGGGAACAGCATATTAAAATTCACCATGCACTTTTCAGAAATTGTGCCCAGTTCTGCTTTACAGCCTATCTTGGAACTGAAAAGCTATCAGCATGAACCTTAATGGTAGCTTACAAACTAGTCTGGATAAACAGGAATGGGATTATGTTTGTATACCCAGGTCAACCCAGCTTAAATAAATTAGAAGGAACTAAATATAAATGTCAGTTAAGAACTTGAAGAGTTCCAGGAGAGGATAGACCAAGGAAAATGAAATTGTTTTATTTAGCGGTGATCCACTGAAATGTTTGAAGATCACTGGCCAGCTTCAAAATAGATGTCTTCTAAACTTTAAAGAAACCTGATATTTGTTATTTGGGGCCCGAATGAAGCTGGGTAAACAATGGGACACTCAGTGTTCGTTGAGTTCTTTGAGAGATACCATCCCAACTTGATATAATTGTTATCTCAATTATCAAGTGTTGCTTAATTTTATTATTCTTCATGTGGTGCTCTGAAGTATAACTCCTGCAGGGAAGCATTAGGGGGAATAACAGCATGAAATAAAGAAATGAAGACTTAGAGAGAAACATCAAAAAAAGTTCTGTCAGTTCAAGATTCAACAAGTTGTCTCTTAAAGAAAAAAACAGAAGTACTACTACTCCAACCATTTCAAAGAAAAAGGGATACAATGCTAAAAGAGTGTTTATCAGCCATTTATTTGTTTCACTAGACTTAAATATAACAAGATACTAGCACTACAAGGAATATTAATATTTATTAATAGTTCTGGTTATATCATTTACCTTGGCTACCAAGTACAGAATCTTCATGTATTGTTGTTGCATGTTCACTGAGAACAAGGTTTTTTTGTAAAGTTAAGTCAGTGGCTGTAAAAATCAAATATCAAGCAGCAGTAATTTGGAAGGGCAATGATCTAGACAGCACAAAACAAAAAGCATTTTAATTTTCCTGACTTTGACTTTTCAATGAAATATTTGACAAACTTCAAATTTTCACATATATAAACTTAATAACTGAAATTGCAAAAATTCTATTTTTGCTGTAATGGAAAGGGCATTTTTGAAAGTCCTAGTTCTGTGTTTATCCTAGTCAAAATATTTGAAAACAATTCCAAAATCCAATGAGTATTAAAAGACAACACACCAAACAAACCCCCCAACATCTGTGATTTATTTTGTTTACCCAGAGGTTTTATTAGTATTTTATTGATTCTAGTCTTCATTTAATTTCTATCTCATTTTAAAAAATAATAATGAATCTCTTTTATTAACCTTTCATCTTTCTATTCGGAATAAAAATAAGTATGGTTTGTCATGTGACAAAAAGAGTGCTGCCTAAGGACAAAAATTCCTTAAGAGTATTGCTTCCATTGCTAATTTCTCTAGTTCCTGCAGACCTTTTGCTTTGAAGCATGTATGCTCCCTGGAGCACAGCATACTGATTTTGTTTTAGGGCAATGATACTATAAGCACTGAGACTTGCTCCTCTTGAAATTAAGTTGATGGGAAAAAAAAAATCTATTGATAGAACTGTCTTTTTTCCAATGAAAATTTTTTATTTTGAAACATCTCTTTTCCATTAAAATAACAGTAAAAACTTACTTTGGAACGACCGAAAATGTGAAAAACAAAGAAACCTGAAACTCTATAGTATGTAAATTGAACGGTAAATCTTAAATATTAAAGTGGTTCTTTGAATTGTTAAACTAATATTAAAACTGGACAATTTTAAGTTTGCAGTCTTGCAATGGTTTATTTAATTCCCCCATTGCCAATAGCAGCAACTACACATAAAATTTTTATCAATTTGGTATCTACTAAGAAATCCCCAAATTACTGATTTTAATTTGTTTCTCACTGAAATGAGTTTATTTCCCTATAGAAATTGTCATTTGCAAATACTGTTGTGTGCTTTTCACTATGCAATTTTCAGTACAGTGTTGAGCAACATAATGTAACTTCTTTCTATTTAGTTTATAAAACAAAAATCCACACTGCTGTGCAGGGCAGTAATGTCCAATAAACCTACCTGCCTACCAGTTTACTGGTCCAATTGATTTTGTGAGGAGGTGCACATCACATCTTGCTTTGAAATTTGGGTTTGTCGCAACACTCAGCAGATGAATTTCCACTGACATGTATAAGGTACAGAACAGGATACTGGCATACTCTCAGTGGAGAAGAGCGGACATGTTACCACCTCTTAATATTTGCTTTCAGCTTAAATAACTACCACATTAAATATAGCTTTACATTTCTTCTTAGGCTTCCCTTTCCCATCCCCATCCTTCCACACTGTCTCTAGTTTCTATTGTACACCTTACTCTCTGGTCTCCCTTTTTAACTGAATGGGAGCCAAAGGCACTTATGTTCAACTAGATGGAAGTCGGTGGAACTCTGCTAACTTGCAGTACTCTCTATTCGCATTTGCAACTGATCCGATTTAGAAATAGTGAATCTGGAAAGAAACAGTCATTGCCATTATCACCACAGTGGTTTGCACACTGTATGTTTCAAATATGGTAGTAGTCATGGACATCTTTGCTTCCCTAGCTAGTTAGCAACCACTTGAGACCTCTGCTTTTCTATTAATTCCTGGAGGGCCTGTGTTTCTGGTATCCTGCTTTTCATGGGTTGACTTTACATTTCTGCAGTTTGTTGGCACTATTTCTAGTATTCCTCTGCCAGTATCAAGGCTTTTCTCATTTCCTATAGATAATACTATCACTGAATTGTTATGGTTTCAACAGACCACAAGGCTAGAAGGAATATCTCTGGTCATTGAGCATATGTGGTGAATAGCCACTGATGGGCGAGTGAAGAGTTAACAGGACTGAAGTTTGTCAATTGATATGCAGAAGAACTGATAGCACAAGAGCTGACGTGCACAAAGCTGTTGAACAGAGGACTTAACAGGACTAAAGTCGTCTACCAACCGATATGCGCAAGGACTGATATGCGCAAGGCTGCGGAATGATTAACAAGACTGGAGAAGTGAAGTCTGCCACCTGGGATCTGCACGGACCCCCGGGGAGGGAAGAAGCAATACGGAGGTGCTGTGGTCTTGCCTCGCTAGCAGGGTCCTCCCAGCAGACAAACAGACAGTCCTGTGATTGCGAAACTTGCTAAAAGTCAGCAAAAGCAGTGTTTGCCCAGAGCCCCAGCCGTATGAAAAGAGACTTGGGAGCCAGGAGAGTTTGAGCAGGGACGGGAACGTGACCTGACCATCCTCTCCGGCTGGACCGTGAGTATTCCCCCCCCCCTCCCCTTTTCCTGGGACGCTGGGTTAAGGGAACTCCTCGAGGTTGAGAGCCCTCTCACTAGGAGAGTGAACAAGAAAGCTTTCAAGTAGGGATGAGCAGTGCTTCCAATTAATAACGCAGTAATCGACGGTTTCAGGTTATCCTTTCTAAATTAGTAACTGATGGTTTTGTGTTATCCTTTCTAAATTAGTAATCGCATTATTTTAAAGGATGTTACTAATCCAAGAACTTGTGTGAGGAAATAAACATCTTTTTTATTATTATTATTATATTATTGTCTCAGTCGTTGCTATCGAACCTTCATAGCATGACAGCGTGACAGCCACAAAATTGTAAGCAGGTACTTGCTGCGTTAAAGTAAGAGCAACAGTTGAACTATGCCATATATTCAGAAAATTTCTAGCCTGGATTCCAGGTTGCTAGATAGTCTATTTCCCTTTTCACCATCTCCAGAATAAAACTAGATATGATCCAAATGTATCCCTTATCCATTAATATAATATACAGTAGTTAATGTAAATAAAAATAATATTTAACACATAATTTTATTTAGTGTGTATTTACTTTTTGCTGGAACATTTTCTTATTCCATATATTTCCCATTTGTAGGCTGGCATTAACAGGACCAATCTGACCCAACTTCTAAAGAGAGCAGAAAGAAATAACTTCTAGTGTATTCAGTCATGCTTTCCTTTGCCAGAGCCCCCATCCTAATCCTACATTACAGAGCATTTTCTTTAAAATAGGGCACTAAAACAAGATAATTGTACTCTGAGCTGGAATTTTTAAATATGCATATTTTTAAGAAAGCCAAAGTTGCTGCTGACAACTTCATCATGCTTTGTATATTGGTGAAACTTGCTTGTACTAGGAGTGTGAAATTATTTTTCATTTCAAATAGCAATGTGCCAAACCAACACAGATGTTCTGTTCAGGATGCTGCACTTGAATTTTTTCTTCAAAGAAGTACGGTGTAATTTTCATCTTATACAATGAAGAAGAAACATCTGTCATACAACATGCTTGTTTTAAACTATATGCTGTATTTTTCCGTGTATTACCTAGGCAACTTGAACTGCAAGGTTTAACAGAATATACACTAATAAAGTTATCAGATAATAGTAAAACTATTAACTTCTTAGAGATGGGCCTATGAATCTAACTCCTTCTAAGACTTCAGATCCTTAAGGGAAGTCTAAATTTCTTCTGCTGCTTTTCTATGCATAATTGTGTTTTTCTTCAAACATATAGCTACTGTTCTTCTACTGTCATAGTTGAAGTTTCATTCCCTAACCTCAGTACTGGCTGACCGGATTACCAGTTTCTAATCAGATTATTAGTCAGTCTATTTCTAAATGCTGAATTGTCTCTACCTGTTGCAGGTATTTAGAATTTTTTTAGTACTGTTTTCAAAGGAAAAGCTTTATTGGTCAGTGTTACTCGGACAGGCTGTGATCTCTGGGCCCTAGTCCCCTCTTGCTGGAGAAGGGTACTGTCCCCTCTTGCTGGAAAAGGGTACAGTGAAAGTAACGGGCCAATTTATGTTGCTGTAAGGGCCCCATTAGAAAGAGGTGCTGCCCTTAAAATGCTCAGGGAGCCTGCCAGTTTGTGAGACATGCTAGTGCAGTCTTCAGAAAGAAAACAAATAACTTGACCTTAATATTCTGATCGATTTACTGCCTGACATGCCTGACATTGGTTTCTATTTCTGAGTTAGATTGCTAACAAAACAGCTTGACAAGATGAGATTTCTATTGGAGTGATTCCAATAGATCTCCTTGACTTTTGTCTGTCTAGATGGACACAAAAAATCTTCACTGGTTATGATTTTCCTCAAAATAAACACCAAATACAAGACAGGATGTAATCTGATCTATCAAATAACTTTGAAGTCAGTGGTTATCAGGCACTGTTGCTACTCTGATAGCTCTAGTAGGAGTATTAGTTGCTTTATTAAGATGTATTCTTTTCTTGTTCTCTTGAAGAGGCTGGGAAATTAGAGTAGATTCTCTTCCGCAGACAGAATAGGCGTTTCAAAGATAGTTATCACCCTTTCTACTCAATGTTTTCAGAGGACAGCTAGCAGGATTAGGGTTAAACATGGGCTTATCCTACAACGCTACTGTTTTGTGTCAGTTTCTTTTGTCTTGAACAAGGAGCTTGAGGACTTTGGACAATATAACTGTGAGAATATGTCTATGAAAGCAAAGCTGTTAAAAAGAAATCCAATGGAAAGAATAGTGACTTTAACTAATAGTGAATTTAGCTAAATGACAGTCATCCACCATTATTTACCTAAATCTGCAGCAATGGGATTATGTTGACTTCAACTGTGTTACATTATAGGAGTTCAAAATGTTTCCTTCATGTTGGCAGCTTGTTCTCCTAAATGTACTTTGCTCTCTGTGACTTATTTCCCCTTAATTAAATGTGAGATACCTTTTGACTGAAATAAAGGTAGGATGGACATAACAGTGCATTTAATGAGATAGGGGTTATCGTAATACATGACGTGGTGAGTACATGAACACCAGAACGCTATGAATTGCATTTGCTCTTTGATGGTTTCCATACGGATGCCAGTGACAGAAATTTTTACCTCTCAACAGATTTTTTCTCTCCAAGTCTAATATTGCCATAGATGCAGCTGGCAGGGGTTGGGGGGGGGGGGGAGTAGTTTAAGTTCTTTTAGCAGTCAGTAGCTTTCCAGGAGGATCAGGGACCCTGAAATGGGCTTTCATGCTTTTAGCATGATTTTGCTGACATTTGTTCCTTATCTGTTTGGGAAGAGTAGTTTGGGGTAGGTAGGTGAATTTTCCTGCACTTAAGTACTTAGTGGGCAGTAAATTTAACTGTAAAGATTTTGATGCACTGATGAAAGAGTTATTATTCTATAGTAGCTTACTGTATTTAGTAGTTAGGCTTGGTTTTTAGATTTCTTCTGTCAAAAGCAATGCAGCATGTTATGTATCTAGACAAATGCACTCCAGCTCAAGCATGCCATAACTTCGCTTCCTTTATCTGGATTATCACAATTTCACAAAGCTCACAATGTAGCAGTCTACTTTTTAAAGAGTGTTGGTGTATTTGTTCCCCTGATACCCCCTGAAGTAAAGGGAATCTCTTTTCACTGCAATAGGCATATAGACAGACTTCATCTTGACTCTAACACCCCTTTTCCTCCAGTCTGTTCCATCTCTTATGCTAATAAAGGCAGATGAAACTAGACTGGATAATGATTGTGCATTGTAAATAGTTGCAAGGATAAATGAGATCTTGTGGAGAATCATTTATCAGAAGCACTATTTTTTATTTCAACCTCAAAATGGCTTGCCCTTTGGTCAAAAGCTTTACTATACAGAAATCTATCCTTTTACAGTTCCAAATCTGAGATGCAGCAGAGCCCAGGAACTGAAAAAAATAGTTAGCAACTTGCAATAAAAGAAAAGAAGAATCTTTTATCAATCAAACACTTTCCAGAGAATTTAATTAGTTAATCTAGCACCTTTTAGCTTTTGCATTTTTTTCCTGTATTTATTATGCCTTTTTAAATGGTTATTTTCTGCCAAATGATTCATAATAGGTTTATAGAAGAAATGCCATGGTTATTTTTTATGTAAATTGTTTGGAGGAAAAGGACTGAAAAGATGGTAAGGGAATATAGAAGTATCTGTTTGCTTGGAATTTATTTATTTTTTAACTAATCAAAGAATCATGTCATAAATTGGCAGGTGAGTGAGGCATAAGCATATTATGGATCTTCAGCATTCCCAGAAACTTATGTTTCCAAGCTAAAACCTTTACATTTGCTTTACTTGCCCTACATTTGAATCCCAAACAGTCGTATTAATAGTGACCTTAGGAGACTGTAGTCATGCTGCAGAGCAGAAGATTCTTGCTAATACCATGTAATGATTCAGCACTGTTTGTCGACTCAGCCATGCAATATCTTCTTCCCAAATGGGCAACCTCTGCAAAGGGTGACACCCTTACCTGGTTTACTGAAACCTGGGAGTTCACTTCTAATTAGAGCTGACTAAAGCTTGACATAATCAGCAGCACTGGGAACTGAAATACAGTTTCTGGAGTGTAAAAAAGCCTTCAGTTCTTTCCTTTTAACATCATTAAGAGCCCTGAGGATAACAACAGAGTGTGAAGGAAGGATAATATGATCAAAAAGACAGAATTCTCCACAGTCCTTATCTGTGGCATGAACTAGGTTTTAACGAAAGTAAATTTCAGGAGCTGGTACAGTAATGTTAAAAATGAGCACACTTTCATATAACTGAGGAGATATTAGATAAAATGATGCAAATGCAACATTTCATCTAAAAAAAAGCTCATTTGCTAAATATGTTAGAATAATAACAAAAATAAATCAATACATTGTCTACAGTTTGGATGAAGTAGCTGTATTGTTTGTTTAGAATTATTAAAATTAAAATATATAACAAAAAGGTCTCAGACAGCCCTGTACTTGCAGCAGATGTAAACTGTCAGTCACCTTTTCCACCAAGACCTCAGATTTGAACTGTATATATGCAAAGTGCAATGTCTTACTCTTCTATAGTTGTTTAATGGTAACTACAATGCCATGACTTAAATGTTACATATAAATAAATAAATGAAAGTAGTAAATGTGTATTAGACAGTTAATGTGCTAATCTTTAAATGTCTCTATATTTAATCTAAAAATAAGATTCATTTGATGCTCACAGATTACGTGTACAGTTACCCACATAGTAAAAAGCAGTAACTCAGTTGGGTACATGATGAGCACTCATTATTCTGCCTCATACGAGAGAAGAAGAGCAGAGGCTATTGTCAGCTGTCGAAGCTCTTTTGGAGAGCTCTATGTGCAAGGATATGAAAGCTCAAGAAGAGGTCATGAGATGCCATGGACTCAGTGTTGCCAGCATCCAAATGCACAGATCTGTCTTTAGCACTGTGTTTTATTACAAATGTCAAATGCTTTCAAGGTACAAGCAGTTAGCTGAAAAACATCCGAGTTAAATTTATTACCAGTAAGGTTAAGATGGTATAGTAGGGAGGAAAAGGCTTGAGGAGATTGTCAAGCTAGTGACCTCACAGGAACTTAGACCTTGATGGTTGTCTGATGTTTCAAGTAATTGAGCTCAACTCTGCTTCTAAATGCATAGATAGGAGCTTGAGAGAAATATTTTTGATCGGTGCTAGCTGCTGGGGGGCATTCTTGTTGGAAAAGGACTTACCAAATTAATTTGTGTTGCTCTAGAAAAGTAATGCTATGTAAAAAGTAAATGCAATGAGGCATCATTAAGCTGAGTGGCTTGCATTCATATATGGTCAAATGTCAAATGTAAGGCACATGCTTCGTATCACACCTCACATCTAGTTCAATATAGGATTAGGACAGGGAACACAGGCCAGGGGAACCTCCTGAGTATTAAGGACAACTCTTGGTAATGACAGGAAGTCATAAAGTATACATCAAGTGCATGGTACTTCTACTCAAAATGCCATCAATAGAATAATCTTTAATAACTCTGTTGGAAAAGCGTCATGTCTTTATTAAATGGGTTTTTTTTCGAATAAGTCTCTTAGTCATCTGTACTCCTTATAAACTGGAACAATTAGTACTTGGTTTGAAGCAGTGACAAGTAAAGTTTCTGTAAAGGACATTCACCTCTGGATTCTCTTACTGAAGAAAAATAGAAGCTATTCTCTGAGCACAATTCAAAACAGTCTTTTATTCAGCAGGCAAAAATACAACCATTTAACAGATGGATATAGTAACCATAACAGGATTTACTCTATGGAGAAAGCGGAATGTCCTGGTCTGTGAGCCAATTATTCTATCTCCAATTATTCTATGCCTCTGAGGAAGACTGTTGATTCAGGAATTCAGTTCCCACTTGAGATTGTTAATCTTCAGGCCATTTTCTAGGGTTTGACCATTTCGTCAAATTCCTTCAAGATTAACTGATGTTATAGGATTATGTATTGTTGTGGGAGATTTATTATTTCTATCTGCACACAACTGTTTTATTCCAATTCTAAATATGCTTCATGGCAGTAAAAGAACACACTTTGGAATGCACAGAAAGTGAATATTTTGATTCTCTGACCATGTGAAAGGGAAAATGTTGTCATCCTTTTGATTCTGAGGAAACAGAGGAAACAGCTCAAGAACCAGGGTGAGAACATGAGGGAATTCGTCGTGATAGAATAAAGGCACCAAAGGAAAACTCTCATTCCACAACTCTAGGGTAAATCACACCAGCATCTATACACCTGTCTCAGGCGAATCTGAGTCAGTGTCTCTCCCTGGGGGGCAGTGCAGAAGAGAGAATTCAGTCTGAATCAATGTTTAGAAGTACACAATGCAGAACTGAAGCAAGGCAAGTGCTCATATGCACTTACAAATACGCACACATGCACACAAGCTGTTAAAAAGTGTTTCTCGTTAATTTGCTTGTCTTGATCCCCTGTTGTGCTTCACTCTCCAAGTTGGCAACTTAGCACTGGCTGTTGCCAAGCTTTTCTTTTTCTTCTCCATTTTAATCCTTTATTTTGTAGCTATGGTCTTGCCTAGCATTTAACCTTGCAAATGACTGACTCAAGCATTTAGATTTGACAAACCTTTGCAGAACCTCCATTTTGACAAATCTGATTTTCACGCTGGAATTCTCTTTTTAAGGAGTAAATGTAAGATTTGTTTCTGGAAATAAGCATTTAACTTCCACATATGCAGGCAGAACTACGCATATATATAAAAGAGTCACCTGATTCACTCTTCTGTGCTGTCTACCTACAGGCCATGAGTGCCTGTGCATGTTAGGAGAGTAATCAGCACAGGCCTGTCTAGTACTACCACTCCTCTGCATGAGTTGAAAAGTCAGGCAAGGGAAACTGGGGTCTACTCCTTAATGCATAACATGTGTGGATGTGTCAAAATATGCTACTACAGAAGGAGACTTAGAGAAGGGCTCTTCATACCCAAAGCAGAGGAAACACAGGTTAGATTTTGACTGAATTTCCAGCCGACTTCCTCCATTTTCGGTGAGTAATTTTGTGTTGTCCTTTTTTTCTGAGAAAATTTCTGCTAATTATTAGGCATTGGGAATGTCTAAAAAAAGCAAATAAAACTACTTGGTGCCTCTAAGGGTAGCATTTTCTTGCTCTGAAATTTCATAACATTACTCAAATGAATGCAAAATATTTTTTACATATCCTTTAGTTAGGGAACGTTTGGGACTTTTGAAGTACATTAAATATTTTGTCATTCCGCAAAGAATGAATTCTTCATCAAGATGAGCTGTTAATTTGTTTCCAACCTACAAGCTGCTAAAAAAATGTAAGCATTTAGAGGATAAAAGGAGAGATTAATATTAATGCAATGTGTCGGCAATATTTGACACCCTACTTAGCATGACCGTTATCTACTACAGTCTACAAAATTTATTCTTCATGCTCCCACTGTATTGCTAGAGTGCCATATGGCCATGCTTGTTTTTCTTCAAATAATTTTTACATAAACAGCTGGTGAGCTGTTTTCATTGTAACATGGCACATATTTTCCAAGACAGTTAGGAAGGATTGATGTAACACTAGTATTTGCCATGATTTTCATGTCAGGTTGCAAGGAGACTCATGTATTATTCAAAAACTCTAAGCTCATTCTGTGTTTGGGTTGAGGGTATTTTTTCAGGGGGGCGGGAGGCTTTTTTTTTTTTTTTCTTAATAGACTACTGAGCAAAAAGATTACCTTTTCCCACTTTTATAGATATAATCTCTGAAATAAGAGCTGGTGCTGATAAACGCTTAGCCACACAAAACAGTCAACTTAGAAAGGCTTGTGGAAGTTCTCTGATATTCATTTGAATAAAAGTTAGAATCCAGCTTGCCTAAAATTTGACCCCGTCACCTTACATAAAGGTATGTCTGAGCTGATTGACATCAGGAGTGTTATTTCACTTTCATAGTAGCCAGTTTACTTCATTTACTGTTTCAACCCATGTAATTTTCAGGGAACAATACAGTGTAAATAGTAACAAAAACTGAGTTGAAGATGAACTCAAGATAAAATCTTTACTTTAAATATCAAAGATTTTTTTCAAGGCCATGCCCCAAAGCCAGTTTCAGTCATTGATCACTTTCTAGTGATATTAATGTAGTTTGCAGCAAGTTTTATATAAAAAGTAAGTTTCCCAATGGATTTACCTGAAAAGTTTTGCAGCACTCATGTCTCTTGCTTGTAAATAAAGACAAAGTATATGGCAATTGTTTATAAAAACAAAAGAAAACCCACAACTTCAAGAAAGAGATCTAAACAGCGAGAAAGAACTTTACAGATTTACTCTTAAATTAAAGTTTTATGTTGTTTCCAGAAATAGGAGGAGTGATAAGTTTTACATATATTTTACTAATGGCCAGAGAAAGTATTTGTCAAGGAAACACAGGCCACTTGGTAGCTGACAACTGTTGAAAACGGCTGCTGGAGATGTGCATGGGATTCTAGACTGGTGATGCAAACCTTCAAACGAAATGTAGGGCGAGTTTCCCTCCCTTATGTCAGATCCTAACAGTGGTTCTCATGACACCAGTAGGATTACTTGTGGAATAAAGGTGTGGGACAACAGTCACACAGACATTGGATTGCAGCTTATCAAATTAGTTCCTGTCAGCAAGAACCCATAACAAACTCTACTCAGCCTGAGGATCTGGTACTTGATTTTTATTGTCTATGGAGTTTTTCCTGTCTGTTTGTATAGACATTATCAACACATTAAAGCAGTAAACTGATGGATAAATTTACAATACATAAATTTACCAGCAATAGAAAACACTCCTGAAAAGAAATTAAAAAACTCGACATCCCCTTTATTCCCACCCCAGACTCAGAGAGCCAGAATATTAAGTGACTATGATGCCAATGGGCACTAAGGGCAATTTTCAAAATGATTTAAGTAGATTGGGTAACTTTCCCATGAACTTTTTGTGGCACACTTACAAACGCCTGATAAGCATGTCCTTGCGTTGTTTGGTCTGTGGACTAGCTACTGTTACTGCTTGAAGTAACTTTATTATAAACAAATTTCAAGAATTAATCACTAATTCTACCTGAACCTAATCATTTTTGGTACACCATCAGTGGCTAAGTCAGACAGTTTGAAACCTGTTTTGGCTGGCATGGGCAGACGTTATTCAACAGCTAGTTAAAAAAAAGTGAAACAGCAAAAAATGACAAATTGGGTTTCCAGGGAGGGAAAGTAAATGTCCACACTGTTTTTGTTTTTCACCCTGCTCCAGACTGCTAGAACCCTGGTGCACCTTGCTGCACACAGATCCATACCATGTTTTCCTTGTCAAAGAATCCACCCAATTCTCTCCAGACAGGAGCCTACAGCAAACTAATATCTTTGTTATAAATGAGCAGGGGAGTAGGGCTCTGGTTCATTAAAATGTGATTGCACTGCAGTACCTAAATAGTCTCTGCTACCAGCAACCAAGCAGCTGGCTTGTACATTAAAAGAACTCCATCTCCTGGATCTCTTGTCTGTCTAAAACCTCTACCAAATAAAAGGAAAAAGTGGGCCCCATCTCTCCCAGCTGCACAGATTCCTGATCCAGCCTAGGAGCACCAAAGGGAGGAATGAGCTGTGAGAACGACAAGGAATCTTACTAGCAGGACGCAAAACAGACCCAAATGGACCTTCTGCTCAGTGGGTAAGTGTCTGCAAGTTGAGAGCATAAGGGGGATGAGGATGCCAACTGCCTATTCAACACACATTATGTCCCAGTTTTCTCTAGTGTTGCAGTACATTGTCATAACTGCTCAGTGTAATTATTTTGCCCCATAAAACTGAATTTATCCGGTAATCTGTTGGCCTAGTTTGTTCTTTTCTTTCCGACAAGTTATTACATATTTGCTATATTTTCTTATTGAAATTGTGCAGTAACATTGCCCTAAAGTGGTAATAATGATTTTGTGAAAGACCACTTTTCTTTGTTAAAACTGCCTTTTTATGACTCTGTAACTGTTTCAGCCTGACACTCATATTCTGTAATTTAACTTGTATTTGTACATTATAGGTATTACTTTTTCTGTTACACCATGCCATCTAGGAAAGACTTAGGGCCCAAGAGATCAAAATTCTGGCAAACAGTTCATTACAGCTCTAATAATAATAATAATAGTAATAATAATAATAATAATAATAATAGAAGAGCTTAATTCTTTCTTAAGGAATGGAAAACAATAGCTATAAATGCTTGTTGAGGGAAATGGTGGATACAGGCAAGCTGAAGTAATTTCTAAATACTGAGTTGTAGGCCAGATCGGATTTGCATCCTGATACCACAAATTAATTTGGAAAGTAAGAAATATTTAATCTTTGAAGAGCTGCTTTATTTATATGAGGTGTTATATTTTTAACAGCTAAGAGCTATTCTGTTTTCTTGAGCCTCTGAGTGATAGCTGAATTGTTACTCTACAAATTAGGGGGGGGGGAAAGGGAAGGTGAGGGAAAAAAAGTGTTCACTTCAGAAACTCTTTAGCCTTAGCTTCAACCAGGAAATATGTATTTAAGATGATCCTTTAAATGTACCTACTCTTATAAGCCTGTAAAAATGCAACTTTTAAAAAAAGGTGCATTCCTTGAATAAATATTTTGACACATTAGTCAGACATCAATCAAACTGGTTCTTTCTAAATCATCATCTAAATACTCTGCTGAAAAGAGGGCAAAGGGATTATAACTACCACATAGTAACTTCTCATTTAATTCCAATACCAAAGGAAAAAAAAATCTATTATGGAGCTGCAAAATCCAAAGTCAGAGTAAAGATTAAAGCTCTCATCATTGAGCTCATACTCTCATCTTGCACTAGTAAGCACTGGAATTGCTGCCATTTAGCATCATTGGAAAAGAGTTCTGATTTTGATTAGGAACAATATATATTTGTGAACAGTAGGAAAAATTACTTTTTCAGAAAGAAATAAAAGCATTTCCTCTATATATATCTTTGAGACATCTATTTGCAATTTTTTCATGCGTGAATATCAGATGGGAAAAGAAGTGTATACAAAAATGCAAATATATAAGCTCCTCTTGCTTTATCTGACAGATATTAATCTGATATTTTTAAAGTGCTTTTCACTGATGGAAGATAATAGTCTACTTACATCTTTGGTAATTCTGAAAAAAAAACACCAATATTTCTCTATGTAAGGATATTTGGGTGCAATTATTCTTAGTAAAATTAAAATACCTCACTGTTTTGCCTGTAACTACTTTTCATGACAACAACTCACATATTCATGGAACAGATAGTTGTCATGGGTGTTTGCTCTTGGTCGGAGGTCAGAATATATTTATAAGGAACCATCTGAAAGCATGACTCAAGTGTCATGTCCCTGAGACAACTGAGAAGCTAAACTAATGGGGAGGATGGATTTTTAGACCTGATTATGATATAACCATTCCTCTGTCCTACAACTTTAGAAGTAAATAAAATAAAGAAGAAGATATGCACTTCTATACTTGAGAAAATTGAGGTGGAAGAAATGTTTCATGATCTTATTAAAAAGGAGCTAAAATATTTTGTATATTATGAAAAGGAATATCAGACATAATAATTTTAATTCAAATTTAATTCTTTTTCATATTTAAAAAATGACAGATTTAACCAATTTTGCCTCAGAAATGTTTCAATCTGTGCTTGTTTTACTTGCACCATATGTTTTGGTGGTTGAAAGATACTCCAGATTTAATCAATGTTATAATAGAAAATGAAGTTGTATCAGCTTATTAAGCAGTAGGAAGCTGGGTTTCTAAAATCTAATCAAAGCTAAGTTTCAAATTGGTTCACATTAACAAGGTCATATCACACTATTTCTGGTACATTAAATACAAATTCATGTGGGTGATATAATGAAAGTCATTGGATATTCTGAGCTTTGAAGCAGTGGAGATACAACAGGTAGTTGAAGTAACAGCACAGGAAGGTTCTTAAATCAGCTATGCCCAGCTTCTTACCCTGGCATAGATACCTGCCAACCTGAATGTTTTTGACCCTTGTGCTCTAGTATACTACAACAGGTGTCATTTGCCCTGTTATACTGTTATAAACAAATGGGGCACAAACTGAAACACAGGAAATTCCACCTGAACACAGAAACCACTTTTATACTGTGAGGGTGGTTGAACCCTGAAACAGGCTGCCCAGGTTGTGGAGTCTCCACCCTTGGAGATATTCAAAACCCAAGTGGATGCGGACCTGGGCAACCTGCTCTAGCTGATCCTGCTTGAGCAGGGGGGTTGGGAGTTGGACCAGGTGAACTCCAGAGGTGCCTTCCAATCCCAGCTACTCTGTGATTCTATGTGAAATGCTCCACTGGTGTGGATGGACAACTGTTGGGATAATAATAACGCCTCAATTAACCTGGAATTCCAGTGAACTGCAGTTTCCTTGATTACTTGACCTGTGTATTTTCATCTTCCTTTTTTTCCATCAGAATGAACATAAAAATGGCTGCATAGGGTCAGACCGAAGGTTTATCTAGCATAGTACCCTGTCCTTAAAGTATCTAGTTTCACATTTCCAGAGGAGCATGCAAGGCCAGGCTGAGCCAGCCCTGCTACATCCCTCTCAGCTTCCAGCAGTCTTCATCTTCGCTTCTTCCAGAGCTGGAGGCAGTAACTTTGAAGACATCTACCTTAGCACTGTGGTGTGGATCAGAAGTAAGCGTGTGAAGCAAATCTCTTTAGCACCCTCAGCTGTCGCGCAGTGGTTCGCATTATGCAGCCATCTCAGCATGCGAGCCAGTTTCCTTTCAGAGGAAACAAGGTGGGAAACCTCTCCAAGAGGATGCCTGGGATGCTCAAGCCACTAAGGGGGTAGCTCCGGATTAGAGTTTGTGCAAAGTAAAAAGCTACTGCAGTGGTTCTGGTGTGGATACCAGGGCCTTGGCATCCACTTTTGCATTTTGGAGACTCATCTCCAACAGCACCACAGCTCAGTGCACACTGACCAGCTCTGCAACCTGCCCCCTACTTCCAGCTGCATCCGCACCAGCTCTGAGATGCTGCCACAGGGCTGGGCCCAGCCATGGGGAGCAGGAGCCATGGGAGCCTTGTCAGGGGCTGCCACCTTGGACCCAGCCCTGGCCGTGCCAGCGAGATGCCCGTGCCAGCCTCAACCCTGCTGCCCCCTTGCCCGCCAGGACCCCGGATCTGCCCCGGCCCCACGGTGGCCCCGGTTGCCATCCCTGGCTCAGCTCCATTCGCTACCTCCAGGCGCAGCAGGATGGACCCACAAATGATCTGTCTCAATTGCTTTTCGCTACATATTGTTTCAACTAGATTCCTGTAGGAAATCGGGGATTGGCAGACAGTGAGAGAGAAACAGCCATTTATTGCACTGTGCTCCCACCTGAATTTGAGTATCAAAGGGCAAAAAGTAAAACCCATTACTACTTAATTCTTCCTTTCCACAAAAATTTGGTAGCCAGCTCTTGAAAGGGGACTTGCGATCACAGACTGTTTAAATTTTCAAGGTGAAAATCTGTACCACTTGCAGTAGTACACTTCAAGAGAAAAACTGAGGGATCCTGGGATGTATATGAAATGGGCAAGTATCCTGGGAGAGTGTTGTAAAGAAAAAGAAGAGCAGCAGTTCCTTTTTCTTCTTCTTCTTCTTTGCAAGTAGTGTTCCTTTTCACTCATTCTCATGAACATGATATGCGAAGGCGAAGCCTTGATGGATCAACTTGGGGTAATACTACATGATGATCTGAGGCAGTAGTGATCATGCCCACCTACTATGACTTTCACAGATATATTTACTGTTCATTCAAAAGAAAAAAATTGCTAGGATTTATGAAAAGTGTTACTTTTTAAAACTTGATTGTTAGTATGGGTATATAAAACAACAGGAGAGGGAAACAGTCTCTGAATGTGGGGATATTCACATTTGCAAGGCCAACTGATCACTGTATTCAAGAGTCAAAGTGGCTGGATAAGCTTTTCTTTATGAGTATTGATTCAATTGAATTAAACAGTCAGAGAAGCTGGAAACAGCTGGAGCAGAAAATAACAAGAACTATATGACTAGCACTCAGTACATCGCCCAATCCATGCTATTCTGGGTGGAATTTATTCCCTTCCCACAGGCCAGTAATACTTCCAGACAGTGATTTGGGGACAATTCTGTAGGGTTTGTTATAAAAAAAGCAACATCAAATCAAATTTGATTTTGATTATACAGTTTTAAATCTAGAGCAACATATGGTTTTCAGTTGATTTAAATCTGTTGAGAATCTAGAATAACATTGTGGGTTTATATGAGATTAAAGTGCTTTTTAATGAAATCATTCAGCTCAGAATCAGCCTATCAAAACAAAAAATCACCACAAACTAAGAGGCTAGATATAAAAATACAGGACAGTATAAAATATTTAAGAGAGAATAGAAATTGAAGGCATTTTGACTTTAGTTTTATTCTCTCTCAAAGAGAAGCTTTTGCTTGGTCTGAGCTAAATAAGGAAGTGTTTGTAGGCCACTGTAGCTGTGTATTTTTTTTTGTTTGATGTTAAATCACCAAGCCTTGCTTTTTCTCTCTTTCTTATTTTTGCATGAGCCACATTCTGTAGATCCTGTTTATCCTTCCATTGCCTGTATATTTTTGTTTGTGTACCAGCCAATGAAGGGAAGGATTTAGCTTTCCTGGAAGGAGAAATAGAGTTTGCAAATTAAATGTGAATACCTTTTTATTGTTAAGATTGGCTTATACTTTGTGAGTATTGGAACTGTTTATTTCTGTCTTCAAACCATTTTTTGCTCCTAAAAAGATTAACTGCGTAAATAGAAACTTTTGTTAAGGTATACAGGAAAAGAGAGAACTGAAGCTGTAGCTGGCCACACAGTTTAAGAGTGTTTTGTTTTGTACAGCATCTTTTATTTAAACTGTGCTTCAAGATAAGTTTCACAATACATTCATGCAATTGTTGAGCTAAATAAAATTAATCAAAGGAGAAAGAAATTGCAAGGAAGAAGAGTTAATCTTTAAAAAATATTTTCAAAAGAGAGAGAGGCAAGAAAGAAAATGGATAAAGAAAAGTTGTTCCAGATTTTGCATACTGCATAAAAGATGATCCATGAATAATGAACCCTGCAAGACTTGGGAATAGGCAAAAAAGGGGAGGATGTCAGGTGTAAGCATTTTTAGTCACTGTCATTGGAAGTAGACTACACAGTTCTTGAAATCATGATATTAAACAAAACAAAAAAAAACCATGCAGCAGTGATCAATTTTTCCTTGGCTGTACTATAATTCTCCAAGGATCCATTGACTTGAGAGATTTTCTCTTATTGATTGATGTAATGGGGTTGTAGATTAGTCTATCAAAGTTTACAGAAGAGATTGAACGAGAAAAAAGTGTGAGCTCAGAGATCATTCCTAGACAATTAAGAAAAATTAACAAAAATTAAGCAGCAAAAAAGCCAGGCTGTAACAAAGAATGATGTTAAATAGAGATGCATTTTTAAAGGAATCCTTCATAACCACAGTATGACAAAGTCAATGTGCATTAATTGATCGTCATCTTGTATTCTTGAAATAATCAGAAATTTGATCTATTGCTTTTCCTCTGCCCAAATCTGTACCAATAGCTGCACTTCTTGTGCAGCTATTAGACAGGATATGTCTAGGTAAGGAAGCTGTGCAGATCAACAGATGTGAATCGAGGAAAACAGTGGGTGCTGAGGACGAAGCTATAGGTCCTCCAGGGGTTTTGGACTAGCTCAGCTCTCATCCCATGGATTAAATGCCTATTTGTGGCTGGAACTGCGTGTGCTCTTGGAGCATCTTTTCTAGTATCATTTCATCTGAAAGGAATCCAGTTCACATGTTCCATTGCTGTTCCTCAGTGTGAACAAGTGCAGAGCAAGTGGGGAAGATGTGAAGACTTGCTTCAAAAGCTTATTCCTGATCTGCACTAAAACATCAAAGTAAACGCAGTCTTATAGCACCAGATGTGTGTGAGCACAGTTTTGATCATGTATCTATGGGAGCTTTCTCAAGGACAGTGAGCTGAGGGCTTAAAAACAGGCAAAGTTTTTACTGGGATTGGATGGGAAGTCTCATCTTCTCTCTCTTTTCTTTCTTTTTAGAAATATGACAGCTGGAAAGTAATTCATCTAATTGTGGATATCTACAATGAGATGCTCAGTTTTGAACCAGCCACCTTAGCCATAATCAGTAGAGAGACACAAGTACTTTTATAGAACAGATCATCTGGACTACTTTAAACATCTATTTTAGAATAAAATAATCATGTCCTATGTCTCTCCACTGCTTGTAAATGGAGCATGAGAATTTTCTTGTAGGTGTTAGCCGCATTTGTTCAAATGAGAATAAATGAATTACATGCTAAGTGTGTGCGTGTATGTACTTACATCTTTACAAAGAAACTTTACAGGTAAAAGGAAAACACCAAGCTTTTATTTTCCTTGAAAATATTCAAACCCCTCAGCTGTGCTAGTTTTGACATTGAGAAATAGGTTTTATTAACGTGAACTGTCTCCTCTTATTAATACATGTTAATGCTCTTGAAGGTCAAAGGGAAGTTGAAAAAAACTTTTCTGAAATATTTTTATGTTCTGAACGTTGTGTTTGAACTGTGAATTTATTTAAGTTCTGATGAGGACTGGCAGCATTCATCCTTCCTTACAAATGGAAGAATTTATAATAATGAACAATATTTGAACAAATAAATAAATAAATAAATGTGTACCACAGCTAAGGGGAGGAAGCTAAAGGAGAGAAAGCAATATTTATCAAAAAACTTACTGACAAAAAATCCCTGTTTTTTAGCTGTCAGAAGAGGGGGATCTAGAGAGTTTGTGCAATAGAGGAGTAGATTCAAAGACATAAAATAAATAATAAATGTGCCATCTGCGTTAGCAGTGACTGTTTTTCTGACACAAAAATATGAGAGGAGATAGGAGCAGAGTTGTATTAGAAGCACACATGCCAATATGAAGAACTTCATGAGTGAGAGCCACAACTAGTGTTATGCTTATGCAAGGAGGAGGCAAACAGAACAGATTTGATTTTGTCACTTATTGAAGCACCAGCCAAATGGAAATCAGCTGAGCACAAGCAGAACCAGTCTGGGAACAGTCAGGGCACCACTACCTCTCGGGGCAGTAGGAAGAGAAAGTGACCTCTGCTGTTATCACAGGCATGAGGATGTGTGCATGGCTGTCACAAGAGGAGTCAGGAAAGACCCTGGCCACATATTTCATGTTTCTCTTGTAATGTAGTGCCTTATATTCCTTCCTTTTTTCCTTTTTCACTTTTTCATATTCACAAAAATAAGTTTAGCTCTAGGTTAAAAGTAGAGAGACTGCAAACCTGTTGGTGGACACTGTAAATAAACAGAAGGAAATTACAGTGATGAGACAAAGGTGACTACTGAAAATGTGGTATCAGGAACAGGATTTTGGACTACAAGCAAAAATCCTGACAAGGACAAGCCCAGCAGGCCAATACTTCCATTTTCACAGTAGCTGCAGGAGCAGAGGCAAAAACAACCTAACAGCTGCACCAGGGACAAACAAATTAACGTTTTAACTGCAGCTACAACCTACACAATAGATATGCATATCCTTTTCTAGTCCCTAAAAACTACAGCATCATCTGTGCTGCTTTCTGTCACTGTTCTGTACTGCATGCATTTAGATTACAGATGCTGCCCCAGGCATCAATGACAAAAATGTTATTTTGTATGCATGTATCCAGGCAAGCCTACCTATATATAGGTAACCTATACTTGTATAAAACATATATCTACATATGTGTGTGTGTGTGTGTTCTGTTTAAGATTTAGATAGGTCTTGCTTTATATTGAAAATCTGAGCACTTTTCTGCATGACAAATTGCATATATCTGAAAAATAAGCACATATGCGCACACAGAAAGATCTGCTTTTATTCAAAATCTGATGCAGGCTGGGTTTCCCACTTTCCCTCAGCAAGTTTAAAGTTACAGGCTTCCTATTCATGTCTTCAGGCTTCAGAATGAGCACTCTCAAAGTTCATTTACTATCAGCAGAAGTCTACATTATGTGTCATTCCATCTTTAGAGACAAATAAGTAAAACTGTAAATAAAACTGCAGATAAAAAGAATGTAAAACAGCATGAAAGCAATAATGTGAGAGGGGAAAAGTAGGTGAGATAAAGGAAGTCTATTTGCACAGAACAGGCACACAACTCTGTGTGTGTGTGTGTGTGTGTGTGTGTGTAAAATCCAATCATATAGAAGCAGAACAAATGAAATCTAATCTATTAACACAGTCATGTGTTTGGCTCTTAAGTGATGAAGTGAGCAAATTCAGAAAATAAGGCTGACATCACAATTTTATGCCTGGAATTTTTTAAGAATGACAAGTGAGTAGAAAAATTTGTATTTATTTGCTTTATATGTCTCATAATTCTTCATAATCACAGCATTTATTCAGTCCCTTGGTCCTCCTGTAAACTCTTTTATGTATTTTTTTGCCTCTTTTACTTACAAATGTTAGAAAAAACAATTGTTATACTTAAGTGCATATACTCAAGAGATCTTTTTTTGTCTCTTTTAATATCCACTTTCATTATCCTATAACTTTCACTACTTGCAAAATCCAGCAGCTCTTCCTCCTCTTCCTCAGACTGTTTTCTTCCCCTGTAACATTTATTTCTTTGACAGAATTCTAAAACAATATGTGTGTTGGAGGTTTAAGACTTTCCAAGATCAAAAGAATCTAAAATAATACAATGATTGGGGATGGAGTGGAGAATGAGTTAATTGACTAGCAAAGCATAAATCTGTAGGAAAGCTTCACAGGTTTTGATCCATCTCCCTCTCGGGGTGGCAGAAAATACCAGTGACTTTGTAGAAGTTAGATCTGATGTACAGAGGATGAACACTGTGCTGTGAATCATGGAGGTGTGAGTGTATGATCAACAACGGAGAGTCATTCACAGTTTCTCATCAAACAAGAACACTTTATGATAATTAGATGATTAAGAGGTAGGGAAGGCAGTTTTTTTGCCAAGTTTGCATGTAGGAAGGGAAACTGAATGAACAGAGTTTAACCACAAAGGGAACAACAACAGAAAGCAAGCATCAGTGTTACAATTAAAGCCATACGAATTGTTTTCTTCTCAGGACAAGAAGAGACAGACACTGGCAGGGAAGAGAGACACCTAGGACTGGCAAGATTCTGGTGAGAGCTCAGAGAGAGACTTCATAAGGCTTAAGAAAAGCTTGACTTGGAGAAGTGAGTCCCAAAGAATGGTTCTGGCACTTCAAGAAGGCAAAATTGCTCCAGGGTACAAGAAAGTTGAGCCAGGGATTTGCGTGCAGATGCTTCTTACCTTGCCAAAACCAGTATATTCTTTTTACTGCCTAAATTACAGTGTGATTTCTGCTATTGTTGCTTTCCAAAGCCCTCCAAAAACAACCATCTCCTTGCTTCAATTGTGAGATGTGGGTGTGTAGAAACACACTACTAGCCATGTTTGAGGCTCCAGGATTTGGCTGAAGAAGCTGCAGAGATGTCAGTGGTGATCTTTGCAGGTCTAGTGCAGTTGGCTCACAATCTCCCTCTGCCATTAAGGGGAATTAAGAGACAAATCAATGCCTATAAACTGTGCCAGTGAATTACAAAAGAAGGAGATCAGCTTAGACTCAGGAAACCTTACAAACAGAGCTGGAGTGTTAGGTACCACAAAGAAATTTGGTAATGGTCCAGGAGAAAGGGCTGGGCCAGCACTTAAAACAGACATCTGCGATTAGTTCCTATAGTTCGGGGAAAATGGGGGATGGTCAGCACTTTGCATAATTAGATATCTTTCAAAGGGCCCATCTGTAGCCTTTTAAACCTGTGAGATATATTTGTGCACACAGTTAGCTTCTGATGAATTTTAAATTGAAGTATTTGTTCTTGGGAAAAGCCGCTGTGCCCTTAACTTGGCAATTTAGCTGATATGGCCTCTTTGCAATTCATCCATGTAATCACGGTATAACAGGTGAGAATTAGTGGATCAAAGTGAAATATTCAGGAATGCACAAGCTATCTTTTGAGAGAAATAAAAACAAATTGCCTTCCAGCCTAGCACCAACAGAGATGGCTGTGCTTTATACACTGTCCAGTGAACTGCATGCCCTATTTAGCAAAGAAAGTATGTTTAAAAAAATCTCGCTGTGGGAAACATTATTTGGCTACTATTTGATTTAATTTCAAAAAATAAATAGCAATTACTATTATGATAAATTGACTCACATTCAGCATCTGCTGATGTCTCTGTACAGTGCTGACTTAAAAAAAGAAAAGCTCTCCTGGAGTGGATTTTACACCAAATTTGCTACTTAGAAGTATTATTCCAGAAAATTAATGTCTCACAGATTTTTTTTATTGAGAGAAGCACTTTCTCTAGGCAAAAATGGCTGATTTTCATTATGGACAGAATAGGAATTTATTCCCTAAAGCATCTATTTGTAGAGGGATAAAGAAAAGTAAAGAATTCAATATAACATGCAGAAATTTCAGTATATTTTCAGTATTCATTATCTGGTTTCTAGCTTCAATGTTCCATGTTGCATTTCAGGAGTCAAGAGAAAGTTATAACGATTAACATCTTATGCAGATTTTCACAGTGTGTGTAGGTAAGTAAAATAGGCTATGCATATATGTGAAAAGATTTAACATATTCTATATGAATCACTTTAATTTCTAAGTATGATATATATTCATGGGAACACAACTTTTAAGGTTCTTCTTTGCTTTTAGCTTAAAAATCTGTTCCTTATGCTCCTAACTGCGAATGGCTTTTACAAATGTAATAGTAGCAATGGATAGAAATTGTGTATCTGATGATCCTGTGGTGGAAAATGCCCTGTTAGCAAAACCGAAATATTCCAAGGAAAAAAAATTGCTTTCTGGAAAACAATCATCATTTGAGAATGCGAAACATTTTAAAAATTATAATATCTGCTGGAAGGGTTACAGTTTTTGGCCAGATACATAAATAATATCATAAAAACATGTCATTGCACAAAATGAAGCACAGAAATAAACCTTCTGCTGCCCATGCTGTCTTCCTTCAGAATCAGACCTCCTTGATCTCATATTTGAAATATAAATTAGCTAAAACAGTGCAAACAGCTAAAACTGTGCAAACTGTGTCATTCTCCACAATATAAACACAACACATTTTAAGTAAGGTTAGAATTCAGCTGTTCAGGCTGAAACAAAAATACTTGAAATAAGGGAGGTTTTTAGATTTTATCCTGAACTTTGGCTCTTCACCTTTCCCTTTGGCCTTGTTTACATAAAGTTACTTGATTTTTTTATCCATTGCAAGGTTTGCTCCAAAGTACACTAGATTAATAATAAGAGACAGGATTTTAAATGTTATTAATATCCTGTTCTGCTATTTTAATATTCTTGTACTATAGCTGCTGAGGTTGATGAGAAAGGAAGTAACAGTGAATGTTTTTTTTTTAAAAAAAAAAAAACTTTAATACCTGATTTTCCACAGCTTCAGTATACGTGTGTAGGCCCTGCTCAGGGTCCCTATTCGTCCTGCTTGGTATGCCTCCATGCAGCCTCAGTGATACAGCTTCATCAGTTGCTATCTATACCTAAGGTTTCAGAATGCTTCTGTCTATACATCTAAACCAAAAACATGACGAGAAAGTATTTAATACAAACAGAGGACTTCATGGCCTGAAAGGCTAATGCTGAAAACGTCCTATGTAACACAGGCCCAAGAATTCTGCAATTCCTCCTTCATATCTTGTGATGGAGGTAGAGTTATCTCCTAGAAGGACATTCCCTTTTTGATTTAAACACTTCAGATAGTAAGGGTCCATTCAATTAGCCAGAAGTCAAATATCGGATTAGCAAATTCAGGATCAAACTCAAGTTTTTCTTCATATCTCTTCCTGTAATTGATATACAGATTCCCATTATCTTTCTACTACTGGTACAAGTCATTGTCAGGCTATCAGCCACCCCTCACAGGAACTGTCAAGTACTACAGAGAAGAAAAGAGTTTAAAGAGGCAAAGTTAACCTTAAGAGACTTTTGAGGGTCACTTCTTTTGAAATCTCTCTTGAAAATGTCTGACGTCAATGCCTTGAAAAGCAGTAATCTCACACCAGAAATGTATCATGTCTAAAAAGGTCTTAATCTCCAATTTCTATGCACAGCAAAACATATTCATACTTTACTAACCCCATCTTGCATCTCTCTAGTGCTTATTGTTGTACTTTTCTTCTGAAATTACCTCTTATTGTAGCTCTACAGTAATAAAAGGAAAAATTTCTACCTATTTCAATGGACTCAGGGTAGGGTCATCCCCTATTACAACACACACAGTAAAGCCCTACTTTGGCTGAGCCTCTAGATGCTATTGTAATATAATGGAAATGTACTTTTAAATGCCACATATGCAGTTTTTACCCTAATGACTCCCTTGCTTGGTAAAGAGGAAATATTAAACATATCTAAAGCGATATTATAATTTTATATGAAGGAATTAAAGTAAAAGGGTTTGATGTAACTTTGCATTAGCATTTAATGAAGCAATACATAATAAAATTTCAGAACAAATTAAGGATATTGAGTTATTTTCAAAATTTAAGAATTCTTCAGAATTCTCACAAAATGTTGCAGCATCTACAGCTGGGACTTAAGAAACTACAGGACACTGAAAATCAATGAACTGCTTAAATTTTTGGTACATTCATGTGGAAATCATTACAGTGCTATTTTTGTAAGGCAAGACAGTAGCAATTAAGGAAAAGAATTTAAATACGGAAAGAAAATTCAACCCATGCAATTAAATATAAAAGAGTATTCAAGAGAACATCCTACATTAGCACAAAATCAAAGTATGTTTGCTAATTATTTGAAGTATAAAGAAGGTGGGGTGCATTTATGTCTTGTTTTATATCTAAGTTTTATTTGTGCTTCTTGGCCTGTTATACCCTACACTGAGCTAGTAATTAGTACCAGAAGTCAATACATGTGCTTGAAAACCTATTCATGTAACCTAAAAATAGAAACTGCAACTTTGCTTCTTTAGTGTTATTTAGAAGTATCTAGTAATAATGAGTGTTTGCAGCTGCGTTAGAGAATCAAATTCATATGGGAAAAATATTAAGTTCAGAAGAACCGATACAGTCTAGGACACTTCTGGTCATCAAAGAATGCTGTTTTGATAGTAACGGTGAAGGTGAGGGTGTACATCTGTTTTCCCTTGTTGCTTTCTCCACACAAAAAAATCTAACCTTGTCCCTCCTGACATCTATATTAACAACCATTTCAGGAGAAAAAAGTCAATTAATTTTAGGAAAAATCGTAAAAATTATCAGTCTCTGGTAGAAACCTTTCCACATAATTTCAGTGCCAAACTTCCATACTGCCTCTCTGAAGTTTCAAATCTTGGCAGAGATACATGTCTTTGCAGTCTTGCAGAAATAAGGATTTCACACTATCCGCTACATATACAGGCAACTGTATGAAGACTGCAATGGACCACCTCGTCAATCTGAAGTAAAATTGTCCACTTTTTTCTATTCAGAATATAAAAAAAAATAGTAGGTATAAAAAGACTATTGATTTAAGTTTTGTTCCCAGTCTTCTGAGATAGCCTACAAAACAGAAACTTTGGCATCTGTATTTGACAAAGTAGTTCAACGACTATTCGGTTTTAGACTTTATGCATCTTGGAGCCATTAACCCCTATCTTCTTTGTCCAAAAAAGCTGGTCAAACCATCAGGCCTTTTTTCTCAGGTAGCGCTCCTCCTCTCCTAAGGAAACTGAACAAATATGCAATGAGAAATTTCAAACAGAACAAATATAGAAAAGTCTGACTTTAACCCAGCTGTTAACATAATTATCTGCTGTGTTCTGTGACTATGCTAACAGATCCGCAGTAACATGCATTTTACATAATTTTTTCTTAAACCAAAGAAAAAATTTCCAATGATGGGTTTGAATTTAAATATAAACAGAATTAGGTGATTCTGAAAAGTGGGGAGAAATATTTCTTAGGACTGGATGGATTTTATGGATCTAGTTTCCCAATTTACACAAAAGCAGGATGTGCTAGTTAATAAGTGCTTTGATTCTTAATCTTTTTTTGTTAAGATGAGTCTGTCTAAAAATCAATAAACAGTTTGCTAAAAAAATGATAAATTATTTACATACAGAAGCAATTATATAGCTTAAATTATATTTATCCAGCTGTTTCAATTTATCCATTTTTAATATTGAGAAATGTTGAATTAAAAAAAATTATAGATTTCTTTTTAACTAATGATTTTAATCAAAATGTTTCTGAAATGAAATTGGATTTAATTAAAATTGCAGTAAAAATAATCTAAGATTTGGTTGCTGTTACTTCAATAATACTGTTAAATGTGCTGGATACAAAACAAGTGCAAAATATATCCTGCCTTAAAAAGAGCTGGAAGACTTAAAAGAAAACATTAATGAATTCAACTGTTTTTTGAGGGAGTTGGGTTATTTTAATTTTTATCACCACATAATTCCACAAATCTGAGGCCTCAGCATTTCATACCTACTTTTTATTCATGGATCAAGAAAAGGAAAGCAAGCTTTCATTTTTTGTGTGTTCACAAGAAGCTTTAAAGCTAAAAAGAAACAAAGATCATTTCTTCATCTGAAGAAGAGACTACAGCTTTCAAAACTTTTGAGTTGTATAGTCAATGAAACCTTTTGTTTACCAGGTTTATTTCTTTTAAGCTATGGTGGTTTACATGCATTTCTTGAATACTATTTTTGTTAAATTTAAGAGTGTATTAAGGACTACAGAGTAATCCTAGGCCAAAATACAGTTTGTCATAATTTCTTTTTATTTTTGAAGTATTTTTAAAGAAAATTTCTGTTTAATTGAATTTAAAATCTACTTAAAAGGTTTTTGTCTGTCTTCCTATATATTATGTTGATTTCAAGCTCTTTATTAGCAATGTTCATATTGATGAACATGTTGTAATTATTTGTTTCATTTTCTTCACTTTTCCACTCTAAAACTTACCTGTGCAACATTCTCAGTTGAATGTAAATAATAGAAATGAAATTCAGAGGGTCAATTTAATTGCTTATGAAATGTGTAAAAGACCATGAATTTACTGAAATGCATTGCAATTGTGTCACAGGAGTGAATAATAGTTCTCTAAGAATATGGCATCCAGATCAAAAGAAGTGAATCTAGGTCAAAAAATGTGTAAAATTAGAGACACCTTGTAAACCCACATTGCATCTGAGTGCCAGTCTGACTATAAATGTGTAGATGGTAACACCGGAGAACTTCAGATTTGAGCCCTGCTGTTCACTGTAAAGTCCTGCCATCTGCTCAGGCAATATGGGAATAAAGTGTGCAAGACTCTCCTTGGATGTTGAGAGATGCAGCCAACTGTGTGCGGGAGCAGCACAGAGAGATGTGGCACAACTCTGTGACACACTGCGTGCCAATGTAATCCTCACACCACTGAAGATCAAGCCACAGAACTGATGGTTGGAGCAACTTCAGAACGTGTTTTATCTCATCAGTTTTACGCACTGGAGTTTTCTAGGATATGGAAATGCTGTGGGCCGCTTATATATCTTCAGCTTTTAGGCAGAATGTGCACTATCTTTGGTCACTTCAGAAAGTGACTTACTTCTATATGCTGTGGAAAAGAAGAATCAAAGGAATACATTTCTCTGTGAAGAAAAAGAAATTTTAATATATTAGAATATAAGTACAACTGAATAATCAATAGTATAACTGAATAAAGTATCAGCTAAATCTGAGTCCTGTCCCTGACCAATATTAAAACAATGTCAGGGCTTCCTGGGAATGTCCATGTTCTGTTGGATCATCCTCCAAGGACACAGCAATTCAGACATCCCTCCTGCCTTCACACCACGGGTGTCTTGATTACAAGAACCCAACAGTAGTCGTCTTTAAAAATGAGACAGCTATTGCTTTGAAAAGGCACCTCTACCCTTCCAGTAACTCTTATGACCTACAACACCTACAATAGAGGTAAGCATCTGCCCAGCCCTGGTCCATCCACTCCCTTCATCTTCCCCATGGCCTGTAGGTAGCCAAAAGCCTGTCCAAATCCTCCAGAGCTCACCAAGCCCCAGGCCAAGCATGGACCTTTCACAGAGAGCAGAGGAGAAATCATTTCTGACTTTGCAGATGAAGGAGGAAGAATTCCTGAATACAGGTGTTTCACTAGGGATAGGACCCAGAGGAGAAGGCATATGAGCTGAAGAACCAAACAGTGTTGGTAATTACCAAGCAATTACTAAATCAGATATACTGTCAGAGCAAGGAACCAGGGGGAGGAAGATTAAGGAGAGAAAGAGAGGGAAAAGATGGATTTTATCTCTGAAAGCAGAAGAGGCAGAGGGAATGAGGGACCTGCAGCCATCACAGCTGTGGGGCAAGATAGGCGGTCCCTCTGACCCAAGCTGTGTGCAGAGTCCTTCCATAGGAAAGTCTCACTCAGAACAAGCCTTTTGGCAAGCCACCAGCTCATACGGACCTCTGGCAGCTTGGTGAAGAGAAAACATGGGCATCCTGGCCGATATGGGACACCTTTCTAGAGAGGGAATCCCTAAAGGGAGTAAGTTACAGTGTGACAAAAAAAAAATTGTGATGCTATTACCTTATGCGACATGTATTCCTAAATATGGAAAGGTCCAGGTATGGTTATTCCAGGGCCTGTACAGTTCTTGAGTGAAGGGAGAGGGGTACATAATAGGACTCACAAGGCCTGGTGGTTTGTGCTTGTATGGAGCCCCCAGCTGTACTCATGAAAACCCCACACATACACAAAGATGAAGACAACGCAGATGCTCATGAAATTTGGCTTCAAAGGTGCTTACAGAATGATATAGACACAACAGAATGCCTGCAAATTGTGCCTCTTAATAAAAGTTTTCTTCTTATCATTATTATTATTTATAGAAGGATAGATCAAATGAAAGCACGTTGGTCCTGGCAACTTAATTGCAGCAATGTCCTGAGCCAGTAAAAAAGTAAGGCCAAAACTTGTTATTGTTTTCATTTTGATTTGGTTTGGTTTTTTTTCTTCTTGTAGCACTTATATCTTCTATGGGTGAAAAAAGTAAAATATCTACTGAAAGCTCCAGTAAACTTCGTCAGTAATTAGCAGGGACTTAATGACTTCTGTGGCTGAAATCAATTTTTCCTCTGCTACTGTAATCAGTCTGGTGGAATCATAATTAAGGGTGGGTTTCACAAGCATGACTAAGGTCCATAGGTTTTTCCATATTATACATACATATATGTTTATACACCTCTTCTCCCATTTTTACCAGGGTCTAAATTCAGCAGTTAAAATTAACTTCAGATAGAAACTTAAATTATGAAGTTTTTTCTGTCTTTTGTTGGGTTTTTGAAATTTCATCCTTGCTCTCTGAACTTGCTCTCTGACATTCTGGCCATTTTTAACAAGAAGAAAGAAGCCTTTAAAATTAATTCATTCTGTTTAAGTGATCATGTCATTCCAACTTAGTTTTAAGCTAATTAGAGCAAGTCATTTTGTAGTGAGAATGTATTTTATCATTATAATTAAAAATAAGGTAACAAAATGTAAATACAGTTCAAGAAATCAAGACATTATTTCATTTTGAAAAGTTCATGATGATTATTAGTGAATCAGACTGATGCTTGTGGGTAGCAGTGACATTAAAAGAACAGAGGTGTCATTACAGTAGCACAGTGTGTGAAAAAAATTCCTTATTTCAAAGAAGTGCCAAAGAGATTTTGCAGTCCACTGCACAAAAAAAAAAAAAAAAAAAAAAAGGAAAAAAACATTCATAAGTGTATATTTGGAATCACTGTTGGTCACTAGCAATGTCAGTCATCATAGTCAGTGATCTATGAATATATGAATCTTCTTACACTTCAGTCTGACACAATATCAAACAGCCTAGGCAAGATCAGTTGCTGAATAAGAATTAATGATAATGGAGTCTGCAACCTGAAAAAGGGAATCTTTCTTAAATTTTAAGGTGAAAATAAAGCTGATGACAGAAATGTCATTTTTTATTTAGAAGTTGGGAAAACTTGAAAAACTGTTACGTTCAGCACTTCTATGACATATATTATGAAAGGTGACAACCTCAACAGCTGTAGGTGGAATGTAATTAGGCTTTATTATCCCCGTTTTATAGATGGCAATCTGAGACATACAGCAATCAAAAGCTAGACAATGCACAGAGATTAGAACACAGAATTCCTATTTTCCAGGATACAAAGAACTTCTACTGACTTTAATAAGCATTATTTGTATCTCACAGCGAAAAAATGAGCTTTCAGTTTTCATGGCCCTCAGCCCTACACTAACTCCTCCAGTAGTTTCCACTGCCATTCAGGTGAGTCTTCTTTAATTTATCAGCTACATCCGAAGTAGACTGTTAAAAACACTTCATGTGATATAGCATAAACAGGGTGATCAACAGGGGTTCCCTCTTGGGTCTGGGTATCCCACAGAGCTGAATTCCTAAGGAGTGGGTAATTGCAAGTTCCCTTCTGTCTGGTGGATCTAGGTGTGAGAAAAGGCAACTAAAGCTGCTCTGTGATTCACTTAGTGTGGGCAGATGTGTTCTGTAACCTTAATGAGCCAATTAAGGAGGTTCCTGAAAAAGGGAGGTTTGGGTTGCTTTTAAAGGAAAGGATGGTGCCAGAGGGAAGATAGCAAGGCTGAGCTTGATAATATCCTGAAGCTGTACAAGGCAGCTGTGTACAATAGGTTTGTTTTGATCCTGTTTGTTTTTATAACCTTAAGCCTATTTTCAGTTTTGGAAGATACAGCTATGATATGTTTGAGACAGTTTTTGGTTGCTGCTGTTTTGTTTTACTTCTACCAATTTGGGAAGGCTCTGCAGGTTCCTCTCAGCAAATGGTACAATGCTTACGTAGATCTTTATCATGATTTGACTACTAGAACATGATCCCTTCTTTTAAAAGAATATTTTCCAAAGAAAAGTGTACTAGTTCTGTTATCTGATACTTTGAGAAGAGAAAGCTGCTTTTTTTTTCTTTTGCATGGAAATATACATTTGGGCCTGAGCTGTCATCAAAACTGTTGCATCCATTCAAAAACACACTTCAAGCTTTCTAGTAAATATATGCTTGCAGTGTTCCTCTTTACAGTTATACAGTACCCATAAATAGTATGTCTTATATTTTAAGAGACCTTTGCAGTTTTTTTCCTTTGCTTTTTCTTTTTTTGGCTTTTTTTTTCTTCTCCTTCAGACTGAGTAAAGCATAATAATAAGATCTCTTCACTCATTGCTGAAATGCAGCCACCCTTAGAAAGGAGATGCTGTTCAACAGTGCACAGCAGTGTTACTGTCAGCTGGAACTGGAGGTAGGCTGAATGTAATTGCTCGCACTGAAATCTGGCAGACACCACAGACCTACTACGCCTTTTGTTTTGTGGGAGCCATATTATGAAGAGCATCTGAAGATGATATTAACATGTTTTTCTTCTTATTACTGCAACAAAAATTGTACTAAAGTCTTCTTATTCCTAAGGTAAGCTGCCCAATACAAGCCAAAGCATGCTTCTGGCAAGTATTGTCTGCTCTGCTCATCCCTGCAGAGGTTTGCATCAATTTGGAAAAACGACCCTTGTAACACTCCAGCTACCTCCTGTGCCTCTTGGCAGCAATAACAGCTACTTTACACCCTAGCCTTTGTCTTGTTAGATGCAAATCCCTCTCTTTAGATGAGAATAAAAAATGAAAATTAGCTCTAGTCTAGTTATTCTTATTAAAAGTCTATCAGAACATGTGCTTACTGGCACAAACTTTCCCTGGACACTCCAGTGCAGATGCGTTCCTTACTACCATGCATAATTCAGGAATTTCTGTGGAAGAAAAGGGGTTCTCCAAGAACCAGTGTAAGCCAAAAAAATTAACAGAACTTAACCAGCCACAACACTTAAAGGCAGAAGTACTTGTTATCATTTAGATATGCTTGAGAAAGTCTTCAGAAGCCGAGCACTGTGTAAATACCAGTTGTTCTGCTTAGGGATCACCTAATATTGGCCAAGTACCTTGCAATCACACTCAACTCAATTTAGACCAGGTAAAAGTAAAGAGGGGAAAAAAATTTGGGGTGGGGGGAGGGAGCTTATTTACCAAATCCAATTCAAAACACAGTCACAAGATTTTATAAAGCTACAGGCAGCACAAATGAACAAAGACATTTAATCTTCTATTTTAAGGTCATATCTAAAAGTTCCTCCCCTTCTAAATTTACTTGAGCTTCTACAAGATGTCTAATATAGATCATATTAATTCAGTTCTCCTAGATTCTGAAATGTCAACCTGCGTATCTGCAGAGTCAAACTTGTTCAATTTCTATTGCATGGGTGTATGCCTTTTTCTATCATTTGGGGATTCCCCAAGCAGGTGGTCAAGTCTGCTGACTGAGGTTTCTCACCTTCTGGTCCTGAAGTTCAACCCTCTCTTCCTTTTTCTCAGGTCTCCTTCATATCTTTCCTGTTGCAGGTTGACCTTTATCAAGCTGAATTTTCTGGGGCTCACCAAGGCCCTTAAATTCCAGTAAACTTGTATGCCAAGTTTTCCTTCAGGCTCAACATCCCACTTAATGATGCTGTGATGAACGTGAAATCTGAACAGGCCTTGGCCAATTTTGTTTCTCTTATGAAAACTTCAAATGATGGCAAATATACAGCTCCCTTCCTCAACACTGATTGTCCCTTAAACTGATCTTGTCATCTGAAAGACCATTGCACTGTACACTAAGGTAAGCAAAGATATATTAACGTTTCTCTTTTCCCATCCCAACTTCAGTCTGTATTTCATTTCTTCTATTACAGAACAAAACAGCTCTGCTTATTTCAATTTGTTTCTTGGTTTCATATAGTCATTTGCATGTGAATGGTCTTATACCTTATTAGTTGAATTTAAATTTCAAGACTGTTATTTAACTTCTTCATATAAAGATATTTAAAGATATTTCTTCTTTGGAATGTTTGCAACTTTACACAATTAGTTATGCCTTTCTGTATGCAAGTATTACTATAATGTCATCACTGACAACATCAACTAGAACTAGAGGTGCAGAAATCAGCTTCTGCCAAAGGCAGCACCAGGAAACTCATTCAAGAATTAAATATTTTATGGAATGTCTAGATGAGTAAAATGTTCTGGAGGGATGCTGAAGTTTCCAGCAGCTTTTATGATTCATAATAGAAGTTTGTCATCTTTCAGTTTGAATTTTTGAACTTCAAACATTTGTGGTTTTTTTTCTTTTGAAGGATTAGTTTAAAATATTTTTAATACCTGGACATATAATATAATTAGCATTTGGTAAACATTCTTGAATGAATTAAGCCAGAGAAAAAGATTTATCTCACTTTTCATTAATTATATAGAATATCTCTCACTCTAGTCCTGCCTCTTGCTTTTTATGGTCTTTTAGCAGTTTTCATGAAAAATATATACAACCTGAGATTGCACTTAAAACTGCTATATTCAATTATTGCAATATTTTGCAGTAATTTTTAAATACTGGCAATAAGAAACATTTATACCAGTTATTTATCTCTGTTATATCTCTTTAATACAGTTGGATAAAAATGAGCCAGACTTCAAGCTTGTCTCTTATCAAGACATTGATCTTCAGGTTGATGATCCCAAAAGTTTGAAAGAGTAGCCTAAGAATATAACAGACAACAGCAGTTATCACTCCTGTTGTGTTACCATTTTGCATCCATTGTCTACTAACAGTAATAAACTTTCATCCCTTCATATTTCTATTCAGCTTTCATTTTCCACTTTGTCTGCACCGTTCCCAGCTGCCTTAATTCAGGACCTGAAACAGATCACAAATTAAACTATGTATCTTCAAAAATTGCTGTTGTTTACTCAGTGAATGGCCCTGGAGTAATGTGGCTAATCAAGCACTTGATTAAGCTTGATTCAAAGTAACTGTGTTTTGTGGTCCCTGGATGCAGACTGCAATGCCCTTCTCTATGTTCTTTGCTCTAAGGATTACTTTTAGTTCTAGTTGAAACTCTGTTGGTTTCTGCAATTACGGTGCCCACGGCAGTTACTGTTGAAAAGCAAGCATAAAGAATAGTTAAAAGGGGTGTTAATAGTCACTTATTAACAAATGTGTTTCCGATATGAATAATGCCTTTGCGTAACATTTTGGAGGGGAAAAAAAAAAAGGTATTGTCCTATTACTGGATTTTGGCAACACGGTGTCCAAAGGGCAATGTTCTACTAAAATTTCTTGTTTTCATTAGTTTAATAACTCAGTAGAATTAAAAATGTTAATTAATGAAATCTGATACTTTCTTTATATATATATATATATCCACACTTGGGGGGGGGAGATTTCCTAGACATACATAAACTAAGACTATGTGAGGATATGTGAATACTGAAATATGTCTGTTTTAAATAGAAAAAATCATTCATATCATAATTCATATGCCAAAATAATAAAATATCTCTACTAATAAGGATATTGTTGAAAGAATCTATCTTTTGCTTTGTTTTCTTTAGGGGGATGAAGAGGCTTAGGAAGTCCCTTCCTCTATTTTTATGAAAAGAAATTGATAAATGTAGTGGTTGATTAATACTATTATGTCAATAATCACGTCAACAGTTAATAGTGGTGAAGCATCCAAGTCTATTGATGATATATTAGATACATGAACCAGTGAAAGAAGATGGAGAGAGAAACCTCGATAGAATTTTTTCTCTTTCAATAAATACAAAATATATTTTAAATCCAGAAAATTCTTGTGAGGAGCTGATTGACCTGACACTTTCCTTTGGATAGCAGGATTTTTGGGGAGGAATGTCTCCCAAGTCAGTCCCTGTAGTCCTACTGTTAATATGTTACTGTACTTTGTCTTGAACACCTTCTTTACTCCTCTTTCTCCATGACAATGTCTCTTCTGTTAGCATTCTCCACACCAAGCTCCAACTTCATTGAAGGCAACCTACATCCTTATGTCGATTTACAGCTACAGATTAACAAAACATACCAAGTATGAACCAAGCTCTACGGACACCACTCTTTGACAATGTTCATAATGCCCTCTGAGGTTTTTATAATGTCTGCTCTGAACTGGAAAAAAACCTATTTATTCTATGATAACCAAGTATGCATACATGTATGCACATATATATCACTACAACACATATACTTAGATTAATTTCTGTGACTATACATAAATAGTCACAGTGATAAAACATTTAATAAACATTTTAACTTCAAGCTAATACAGAATTCTAAATACAGAAGTGCTTGTATTTGAAATGAGACAATTTGAAGTTACATGATATTTTTCTGATATGCAGGGGAACTGAATGTAAAGAAAATAGACGCACAGATTTCAGTCTCTTTGTAGATTTTTATTGCTTCTTAAATCATAATGTGTGATTGAGAGGTTGCACAAGGATAGTTTCAGTGAACAATGCCTCTGTTCACTTACAAGTATGCATTGTGTATTTCTTCTGCTTTCTAGATACACCTTTCTGGGTGTTTCTATCCTTTCTTCATCCCCCTCTAACATATATTATATGTCAATAAATTCAATTTTTATTAAGTGCAGTTGTTGAATATTCAGCAACATATTTGACAAGTTATTCTTCTATACAAGCTGTTTGAGGCTGCTTTAAGTCTGTACCCAAGAGACACAAAGGCTAAGTGGCCTCTTACAGCTCAGGGCATAGAGGCTCACAGAAACTTAATAAGGACACAAAGAGCTTTTGAATTAAAGTCTGATTTTAGGAGCTTATTGTATTGTCTTACTCACCAGACTTTCTTTCACATTCAGGAATAATATCAATTCACAATACAATAAAAAAAGAAACTGTTGAACTTGTTACAAGTTATACCTCAGTTCCTTTATATAGGATATATAAAAATGAATGATGCTAGCTATTGAAATAAAACAATAGAAAGGAGTTTGGTCTGATAGTTTGCCTCTGTGTTGCTAGTCCTTCGTTCTAACATTCAGTGGGCTGATTCATTATGTGACTTCAGGCAAGTTGCATTACTTCATACTTTCCTCAATACGGCTGTAAAACTGAGAAGCAAGACCTCAATGGAAAACCAGGTGCTGCATCTCCATTAGCATTCATGGATATATAAAATAACAAAGTGGGAGTCAGAATGCCTATGTATTGTCTAAATGTGAAAGTGTTAAGCTAACAACTCAGTGTACTGATATATAATCATTAAGGGATATGTACTCAGATTAACGGCAGTAGAGTTCAATGTCACTAAAGACCTGAAGGAATTTTTAGCCCTTTCATATAGAAAAAGATCAGGCAAGGATGCATTTTTGTGATTGGTTCTGGGAATGCAGTGTAAGAAGAATTCCCAAATTATGATATTTTATATTAATAGGAAAGAAAATTAATAGTGACTATTGAGAAATGCTTTGCCTTTGCAATAGAGCAGCTAATTAGGCAATTACAGCGGTTAAAAACTGACATAAGACTAATCCCAGAGGAACTGCATCCCAAATCTCAGAAAGAAATAACAGAAAAAATAAGGCCTTAAAGAATGATTTTTAGTTACGTCTTTGGATATCAACAGACTAAGGCCATCTTTGTGTTGCCTGTATTAACTAATGTTTATGGAGGACATTATTAGTCCAACCAGAAGTATAAAATTTTCAAATTCCACTAATATATGTTTTCACCATCATTTAAAAAATATATGCTGATGAAAAATAATTTATTCACAATATCCTATAGCTAGAAAATAGTATGAATGCTTGAAAATTTTCCTGGTTTCTTTTTGATTTTTGGTTTTTGTTTTTTTGTTTTTTGTACTGCTGCAGAGACATTCTCCATCACTGGAAGTCAATGTTTGTATGGTTATACATTAGGTCTCGACATTAACCAGAACGATAAACTACATTTGCGTGCTTTTTGATTCTGAGACTAGTTTTGTATATGGATGATGGTTAGGATGATATTTATTGGTTTGCTTGGAATTGAAAATTGCTAGTTTCACAATTGTAAGACTAGCAAAACATCTATTTATGCTATGTTTGAACCTACATAATCTTTTTGTATCAGGATACTGCATTTTCTTCTGCATGGAGCTTTATGATTTTTCCACTGAAACCTCAGTCAGGTGCATTACGTCCAGGAGCAGCGAGGGTTGGCTTCCCTGAAGGCAAAGGGGAGCTGGCAGCCAAGCGAGATAACAAGTGGAGACCTTGCAGACTCACAGTACTCGAGCAAGGTGGGCGGGACAGATCCAGTGACGGCAACCATGGGCAGCTTAGAGTCAAAATTGCCAGACAACTCCATAGTAATGAGGTCAGTCCAAGGCAAACTGGGAGGGAAGTCAGTCTGTAGGTCCAGGTCTTGGACACATCGTGTTTCAGGTACCAATCTTTTATCATTGTGTGAGCCATCACAGTTTGGACACCTGCTTGATTTTCCTTTCAGAAGCCCCATAGAGAGGATAATTAACCAGGCAGGCTCCTGAAGCAAAATGTTCCTTTAGTAGTGTGTCACAGAAAGTAAATAGACACATAAATATTTTCTGTAAGACAATAAACAGCTTGCTTACATGTTTCATTGCTATTCTTATCTTTCATTATAAGAGAAAATTTCTCTTTAATTTCAGGACTCCTCAAACCCAATTTCTATTATTTTAGAAACCCAAAACTAAGGAATGAAGACTTCTTTTTTGCCAACTGGTCAGAGGATGCTCTCAAAGAGGATGTTTCTAATGTGGTTGCTGCATTATTTGGGAACTCAGGCCTATTCATTTTCAAAGAATTATATCCACTGTCTGACTGTGCCTTCCTAGGCAGGGATTTTCAAAGTATCTGAACAAGTGTGATTCTTAATTGCCTGTGTTATTTTAAAACATGTACTATGGAATCAAGTGTATACATGTACTAATATCTCAAAGCGTTAAATCAGTAATGATATTCATGAAAAGATATTATCACAGGTTATATAACATGCCTATAGCTAGCTACCTATCATGTGTTCTCATCTGGACTAAGAAAGATCCACTTGAAAGTAAGCATGACTTATCTTAACACCTACTAAGCAGTATGTAATGTTTGTTTTAACTATACTTTCATAATGACTGCTCAAAGATGTAATTAACAATCACTTTGGCTAATCTTTAAAATTTAGTATCGTGGTTATTATATACAAATATTTTCCCCCAACATGTAAACCTTTACTGTAAACAATATGAAAATTAATGAGCACCTGTTTACTATTTCAATATCAATGAAAGCTAATTAATGTGTACAGACCTACTATAAATGTTCATTTAAATGGCTATCTGCTATGTCATAACTTTTTTTAAAAGATACCAAATAAATTTTAGTTCTATTGAAAATCAAAACATACATCTGATTTTTAAATCCCTGACAATCTGAGGTTTTTAACAAAATGCCATATAAGGGTGGCATGTGAAAGCCAGACAGAAGCATCAAAAATGTGTCAGTAAACTTCCTAAGGAACTATACTAACTAATTAGATAGCAAAGGTTTACTTTCGGAAGTTGAAGAGTGGTTTAGTCTGCACACATTTCAGGAGAAGTTTTATCCAGATGTTTCTTGGAATACAGGGTAAGCTGTCAACATATTCCCATGTTCCAGCTGCAGAATTATGAAGAATATTTATCAGTTTAAAACACACTTTCAGAGAGCTAAATACACAGATCTTTCTGGCAGCTAGATTATCAGAGTTACAATTAATCTGTTGGTATTTAATAAGAAAGCATTTATTTAAAACTTGTATCTTCAAATGCTACAAGGATGAACTAGTGAATCTTCATGAATCTTATGATTTGAGTTGTTAAGCGTGACTACTACCTTTTATGCCTACAGTAATTTTGATTATTAAATTCAATGGCTTGACAAGGGTGACCCAGAAAAAAATCAGTATCGGAGCTGATTAGATTACAAATAAGGTTGTTGGCTGGACTTTGTTCATCCTTCAATAACATATCAAGTTCTTTCCTGTGCTTTTTTCTTTTTTTTCTTCTTTTTTACCCAAGTGTAACTGAAAGCATGGTTTTTCTATCTAGTTTCTGATTGGCATATACTCTTCTATATCCAAACATCTTCCTGGATTAAGAGAGAGCTGCAATTTTTTCTGAATGATAGTACTGCTACAGGGATTTTGCATTTTGCTTTTGGTGTAATCTGGAGTGAGTTCTATAAAACTGGTCTGCCCCAGCCATGGGAAATTGTATGGCTCAAAACAGTTTGTTATTCTTTAGTGTCTTATAGGTGTTACATATGATAATGGCCAAAGGGAAAGAGCTTGCACAACTCTTTCATAAAGTCTGTGGAGGTCAAAATTTCAAAAGTTTACAAAATCAAAATACAGTTTCCTTGGGTAAAGGCTCATTTGGTTTGGAGGGGACTTCTGATGAAATCTAGTGTCAACATACACTCTGGAAAAAAACAGTTGCTTTCCTTGTAATGATTCATTCAGTAAAGTTTGAGAGCACAGAAGGTCTTACAAATGCCTTGATGCTGTAGACTGAATAAATAGGTTGCAATTTGTTGCAAATATTGGTGGAAATCACAAAAATGAAATAGCATCTGGGAGGCATAAATATGCCATGCAGTCAAGAATAGATATTTCTAGATGCATGTTGGGTGGGGATTGCCTCATCATGAAGCAAAATGGTTCCTTTTGGAACATTGTCCAGACTTACCTAACTATATTAACTCCTAGTTGGCATTGCTGCATAAAGTGTCTGGGCAAAATGACCTCTCAGAGGCAGGCCTCTGAGATATGTAAAGCAGTGTTTCCACACCATTAAAGTTGACTTTAGGGAGAAAATTAGAAATTGGAATACCTCAAAGAAATAAAACCAAAAATGGCCTTTCAGAAATAGGATTTTGGTCTAAATCCTTCTCTTTGGGATTTATATTATAAAAAGGATAAAGTTTTTTTGGCAAGAATGAACATTTCAATGAATCTTCCAAAAGCTGCAAATTTAGAAAAATTAAAACATTAGGAAAGTTTTGGAATTTGAATATCTTTTTTTAAAGTCACTTACTATTTGTTATTGAAAGGGAACTTAAAGAATATAGAGTAAATCTGGCTTACAGCTGGGAGTTTTCTGTGTAAGAATGATTGAATATATCATTCAAATGTAAAAGTACTGAGGAGAAGAACTCTGTGCAAAAGTCATTCATCTAACACTTTGCTTCTAATAATGGAAATGTTTCACATCACTTCGTTTCACAAGGTTTTCCTCAGATGATGTTTAATGCAGTTTTAGTTATAAGAAAAATGGTATTCTAACTGTATTAAGCTATGTTCCATTCTATATCCAGGTCTGATACAGGAATACAAAATAAGTTGCTCCTTCTTTGCATAGTGCCATTGATGCAAAACTACATTGGTTGACTCAGATGCATGAATCCAAATCCAACTTTTCAACATTTTTTATTTTTGCAGTGATTTTAATATAAAATCTCCTATTTTTCACTTGTCATATTGAAAAGCATTATTCCATAAAAAGAGTGAATAACGACTGTGAAACTTTTTCAGACAATTTTGTTCCCGTCATCTTAGTCATATTTGGTTTTAACATTTTTTCATAGTTGTCTCTGAAGATCTGAACACAAACAAAACAAGAAATATAAATGAAAGTTTCTATTTTTCTTTGAATCACATGTATACTTAATTTTCATTCTTTTTAGACATGTGATATCCATGTCTTTATTGAAGAGGTCCCAGGTGAAATCATGCTTAACCAATCTGAAGGCTTTCTATGATGAGATGACTTGCTTGGTGGATTAAGGGAGAGCAGTGCATGCTGTTTACCTTGACTTTTAGTAAGGCTTTTGACACTGTCTCCCATAACATCTTCATAGACAAGCCGATGAAGTACAGATTAGGTAAGTGGTCAGTGAGGTGGATGGAAAACTGGCTGAACTGCTGGGCTCAGAGTGTTGTGATCAGCAGCACAAAGTCCAGCTAGAGATCAGTCCTTAGTGGTGTTTTAATCAGAGCATAAGCAAAGGTCTGAATCTAAAAGCTGAAAACTAGCAGAGAATTGAGAATTAGGAGAAGTAAAAGATGCAGAGGAAGTATAAAAGGCAGGGGAAATCAAAGTAAAGAGGCTGGAAGAACAATTAAGAGGCTGGAAGAACAGTTTTACTTATGCCATTGATGATCAACAACCTTGAAATAAACAAGGTAGAAAACAAGCTATTCATGAAATTTCATGGAGGATGCAGGAAGTCTACATATAGCAAGTCCACATATAGCAATAATGTATGACAAAACTCCTCCAAAAGGCACAAAATACCACCACTACCAGTGGTCTCTTCTACTGAGTCTCAAACAGAAGATATTCTTGGGAAAGATACCTCAGGTATGCTTTAGCTTAGATATAAGCTATACTATTTCTGGCCAGTGTATTTGGTGGTCAAAAAATGCACACACAAACCACAACTGAATCAATCTGCTGGACTGCCAAACATAGTTAATACCTGTCACACCTGCCACATTTTATTTGTCCATATACTTATAGATTGCTGACTGAAATAGGAAGATTCATCAAAACATTAATATTTCAGTCATGTTCAAGAATACTCAAGTATATCACCATTGCTGAGACGTTTGCCAAAAACCTACATTCCAGCTACAGTGCTTACATTTTATATATGTCTTGGCTAAGACTTATTTATTAGTGTATTCACCAAGGCATAACAAGGTGTTTTGTTGAGCTCCAGGAATAGGACTATGCAAGAAAGCACAGCAAAGGAAGCCTTTTTCTGACTAGTAGATCTTTCTTAATTTATTATAAGCCTTACATGGCTGCTTGTTTCATAACCAGCCATACCAATGGACAGGAGAGCAAACCAATGAAAGGAACTTGTTTCATCTGTCAAATAATGCATGCCAATATATATTTGCATATGCACAGTGAGAAGCTGCATTATTCAGATAATACTTAAATCATCTCTCTGTAACATATGAAAATAAAATATAAGAAGCACAAAAAGTAAACACATTTAGAGTGGCAAATTATACAAGTTGTTGCTTTACATTTTTTTTTTTTAAAAGGCATAAATTCATCCAAAACACAAAGTGGCTTTTTTTGTAAATCAATATAGTGCTTTTAATGATCAGCCAATAAATGCGTTTTCATTCCTGAATGTCACTGAGGTCAGATCTCCTTGTAAATCTTTTGGCTGTAGTACTTGAAACACTACATCAGAAAGCCAGTATCTAGTATGTCTTAGATATTATACCAAGTTTGATACATGTATTTATTTCTAAATGTTATGTATCAGATTCTCTCAAATACAGTGAAAGAGTCACATTAGAGTTGGGACTGAATATAATTCAAAATATTATCATTGTGCAGTATCTGAGAAACAAGGCTACAGGTTTGATAAATGACTCACAGAACTTCAAGAGATCTGTATATACCACTTTGTTCTATCTTTGCCCTGTCAGCACCAAATTTTCATGCTCCAGATAAATCTAAATGAGAAAGTCCTTCACTGATTTTCAATGCATTTGTTGCAGGACCCTCTTCTGCCTTCTACCTGCCAGTAGTAGATACAGATGAAGACAGTAGGGGAGAGATTCCTGCATCTCTCTTTCTTTGACCTAGGTAAGAGATCTGTAGCACTTTGGACTCTATCCCTTCATCTTCTAATTTATAATATTTTTCATTGTAGATTGTACCCTTAACACAACAGTTGTACATGTAATACCTGATTGCTAAGTTTACTTGCAGAGTCCTCATTCAGATCCTTCCTTGTGATGCATGCCTGCCTACCAATGGCTACAGCATTGCTGCGGTTATTCGGGTTTTGCTCTGTATGTGTCCAATTACCCTGAACAACTCAAACGGTTACCTCATGGAGAACTGTGGGAAAATGTGGCAGTTCTTCCAAGACTCAGTGTAGACCCACAGACAAATCTCATTCAGTGAGATGTTGCCACTGCCTCTGTATGCAACCTCCCACAAATTTCTAGTTTCCAAAAGGGAAGTTTTGAATAACCATTGTTTCAAAGAAATTTTATTGTAATTTCCTTCTCCAGTTAAGCTTTACATTTAACATATATCCCCTCCAGTTAATGAAAACAAAACTATACTATTCTGCTTGAGAAAGTGAATTTTGCTATTTTGGTCTCTACAGATGAGAAGCATGGTAAATCTTCAAATCATGTCAGTACTATTTAAAATATTTCTACCATTCACTATTTTCTTATAGTTAGTGACCTTCATGCGACTGCCATTATATACTTTAGCCACTTACCCTGGTCTTCCTTTCCAATAAAACCTCATTTGAGCTGGTTTTGAAGATAGAGAATATGTTCTCTCAACTACCCATCTGGCACTCTGAATGCTTATCTGAAGCAGGAAAAGCTTTTCTTGAAAATCATGTTGACATACACAATGATGTTCAAGATTTCTTGACTTGTATGTTTTTCAAGTATTCTAGAGAGTTTGTTCAAAATCACCATATCTCACTTAAATTTGTATATTATTTGTCATTTGAAACAAATTGTTTGCTATTCAGTAGACTAATGAAATCTAGTTTTCTATGGATTTGTCTCCTTTGCCTCTCTGCCTGCTCCCTTTTCCTTCCATACTCATGACACTCAGCAAAAGTCAGCATGTGCCATGGCTAATACAGACAACTGCAGACTACAAAGTCTGCAAACTGCTGCTGCCAAATAAAGGGCTGAAGATTGACAAGGCACTAAAAATGAACTGATCTGGTACCTATCGGTTGTCACTTTGTTTCATGGCTAAAGAGTTCTCACTAACTGTGAATCACAGACACTTGTCAGTCTGAAACATTTATCAGTATATGTTTTAATCAAATTAAACAGAAATGAGTCTTCTCTATTGAGCAAAGTATGGCCTTTATTAGCTGGATCTTTCAATTAAAGAGCTTATTTCAAAGGCTAAGAAATTTGGGGATTTTCAGCTTTCTCCAAACATCAGGAGATATTCTGCCTAAGGCATACCAGCACTTACCCTCCACTGTCCTCTTGCTTTGTGTCAACCAAACATTAGAGTTGTGCTGTGACTCAGATGATAAAAAGCTAATTCCCATATTTCTGTGTGTCCAGTAGAGACACTGCAATTATATCTAGGTTTAAAGACCATAAAAGTTAATATTTGCCCATGTTAAATAAGGCCATGTTAATCAAGAACTAGCTTAGTGAGAACTCATCTGCCTAAAAAACCTCATAGTAATAATTTCCTAAATAAGACAAGCTGTTTTAATCTTTCAAACGTGGGCATCTGTGTCTTAACTGTAGCAAGAACTGCTCTTATCAGAAAATGAACTATTTGTTTGTCTACATGCTACAATGTGCCTCCTGCCATCCTCAAGAACAGCCACCCACACTGCCTTGATTTGAGAGTACTCCCACCAGGATCACTTGCAGGGAAAACCTAGGAATGCTCTTGCACACAGGCTCAACAAGATGTGTTCCAGCATATTATCTGAAATATCTAAGTCCACCAGCACATATTCTGCTATGTCCTAAGGCACCATTTGCAAAAAACATCCCTAAAACAACAAAAACCAAACTCTGCATTATACTCTACATGTATAGAGTGTGCAGACCTCTCATTTATAATACTGAACAATGACTGAAGTACAAGAAGCCTATCAGGCACTTATTACACAAAAGGAGGCAGATATAGTGTGTAATCCTGGAATACTTGCACTAACTGGCTATCTGGAAGACATCAAGTTAGGAGCAAAACATTCTTGTGTGACATGATCTTACACCTATGTATAATGATTAGACTACATATAGCAACTGCATATATGTTATTACAGCAAGCAAGCAAGCAGATTGTGTTATTCAGCTCATTGAGGATAGCAAGTTTTCTCATGTTTCTTCAATACAATCAAAATGGTTGACAGGAAATGAAGGACCTCTTTGTCTTCCACTGCCCCTCCTGAACAGCAGGGCTGTTGGGGCCCTGACACAGTGTGCCAAGGAATGGTGGCACTTCTGGGAACAAAAGCTGATGGTCCTTGAGGACCTCTTTTTACAGCATAAGAAAGTCAAGAGAAGGACTAGGAATAATTGACCACTAATTTTAGAGGAAGACCCCCCACAGGTTTTTTTTCCTTGATTGTATGGCCTTGGCTGCTAAAGCACCTGTGTATCATGTAAGCTTAGAGAAGATAATCTCGCAGACTGTTTTAATGATAGTTTAGTGACAGTCAATATTTGAAGTTCTAACTGAACAGGGCCATCTACATTACTCATAAACATTGATGGGAGCAAACTGAGAAGAATTATTGACACTATACTAACAGAACAGGAAGAAGAGCACTTGCTGGGTTTGGATTTGGCCTAGAGCCTCATAGGGTAGCTGAAGGCAATAGCTGTTTTTTGTCCTCCCACTGCAGAATATAAACACCATTATCTTATGCCTTCTTAGCCATGCTCTCTCATGAAGACAATATCCTGAAATTATACTCCTGAAAGGCTGAGCAAGGCCAGCCCGTGAGAGTTTTGTAAAAAATCAGGCAAATAATGGAAGCAGGAAGTGCTAAGGGAAAACGGACTTGGAAAGTATATGGAAAATATATGTCTTCATTTAAGTACTAGACGGTGGCACAATTCTCACATTTCTTGCTTAGGCCAAAACCTGAAGCTACGGCATAATGAGTGAAAGAAGGATGAGCACATTAGCTGAGTGTGAGGATGGCTGGGGGAGCTTGCAAAGTCATGTGTGCCTCTTCTGATGGACTGCTTTCTAAGGAAGCTCTACCCAAGACACACACACAATATTTTGGAAACTGAGTGACCCAGATGCTGTGGTGGAGTGGAGGTTTTCATCAATATGATGGAATGAGAGAAGGGTCTCTATTTGCAGTGAAAAAGAGGAGGTGTACTTTCCTGGCCATGCCTTGTCCCTATCATTGCAGTCTGTCTTGCCTTCTCATTAAACTCCATTTCTGTTTTCCTGGGTGAAGGACTCTGTTTTGTATGTATGTGTGTGGCGAGATCCATATCATATTATATATATATATTATATATATATACATACACACACACACACATACATACATTTTATAGCAGACCTTTATCCTAATCAGCAAGAGAGGAGAAAAGCATGAGGCTGTTGTTGCTGTTTGTGTCTCTGTGTTTCCGTGTTGATCTGTGTGGCTGGCTGGGTGTATATGTATGTATGTGTTGCATACATATGTTTGTGCGTGTGTCTATCAAAAATACATGTTCTGGCTTGCTACTGGCTGGACCTGGGGGTGTGGATCTGTGGCAGCCTCACCTCTGTCAGGCTACCACTAGGCATCTGCAGAGGACCTTTATATGACCAAATATTAATTCAGTTGCAGCAACTGAGGATACATATAAACTTCTTGTGGGCATAATAAGGCTAAGTATAGCATGGCAATAGGGCAAAGTATTATCACTACTGATGCAAATAATCAGGCACTTTCTGATCCCAGATTTTGGTATAGTGTAGAATACTGTTCTCAAGCATAAACACTGTACTACTGAAACAACTGTCAAGCCCAAAGAGATTAGCCAGCACTGGTAAGCATAAATGGCCACTTGTGAGTGATGAAATCCTGGAGTCCAGTGGATTCCTACCTTTAAAACCATCTAAAATAAAAATAATGGCAAGCCTGCTCGTCCATACAATGAAACGAATGGATTTACAGTGGGTTTACTGATGCTAAACCATTGTTCCACAAACCTATGAATGTCTAATGAGTCTGAATTTCAGAAGATGCTGATTACCCTTTCTGAGGCTGTAGTGAGGTCCCAGAAACAAGTATGCTGCTGCTCCTGAGCCAGTTCCAACTCTAACACCCGACCTGAAATTAGTTGTGTGCTGTTGCTCATCTCATCTTGGTCAAAAGCAAGTAGGTGCTTTGATGCACGACTAGAACTGTAAAGACATATCAGGACTGAGATGAGTGACAACAGAATCCAGCAGCTTGGCCAAGCCACTAATGAAAAGTTGAAGAGCAGCAAAGTATTGCTTTGTCTGATGGCATTAATGATCACAGCTGGTGAAAGAAGGTGGTGACAGGCATGGCAGAAAAGAGTGAGAGGATATCTTTCAGGTTTACTTTCTTCTCCGGAGCTCCCTTTTCCCTTGTTCACCCTTTCTCAACCTTGTAAGATTGTATAAGTACAGTGTTGGATGGGGTCCTTTATGAAGTGCTGTATGTCAGAGTCACAGGGATAAATGGTACAAATGAGTAAGAAGCTGGGGGGCGGGGGAGGTGAAAGACGGACTTCTTAGCACTGCCACAAGGTTCTGTAAAATAAGCACTGAGCTCAGCATTGCCACATTTGCCACACATCTATGTTTGCTTTAACTGGGGCAGGGGGAAAGCCTCTTACAATGTGGACATGACTGGGTACTCTAGCACAGGGAAGCAGTTTTGGGGAGCATATAGACAAGGTCATGATATTTCTTGAGGTCACAGTCTGTGATACGCTGCAGTAAAATTTGCTAAAAGTTGGCAGTTTTGCAAGCTATGAATAAGAAATCCCACTTGCCTACACTGCCACAATATTTGAACAGTCTGTTCTATACATTTCTTCAGTCCTTTGTACTACCAGATGCCATACATATATTATTTTTGTAAAAAATACGTTCTTTTTATAGAGGTGTTTCCCATCTTCTGGCAGTGTTAATTGCAATACAATATTCATCATTTATTTAGAACTTGCTTTTTGGTATTTGTATACTTTTTCTGTGTGTTTTTTTACTGATTTATTTTAAAGTGTGATAAAGTCTGGAAATTTGTTCTTTCTTCATCGAGGTAGATTTTAGTACTTTTATTTCCATAACTATGTAGTTAACATGAGGTTTAAAATATTTTCTTGTGCAATAGTTGTAACAGACGATATATGTGTCAGTAGAACTAAAATGGGTTCAATGAAAAGATAATATTCTTAAATAATAACCTGATATTGTCAGATAATTTAAATGTATTGAAAAAATAGGACATATTTACCAATTTTTTAATTAAATCCTACAAAATAGAAGATCCCATGGCTTAACAGATACTGTATTTTTAATACCTTCTTCTGACTCAGTTTCTCAGATATGTTACTATTATAAAATGATTTAGTTTTACTCTTTGAAGTAAGCACATACATTTCCCTCCATGTCACTTACAGTGATTCAATGGAATTTTCATAGATCTGTTGTAGGTAGCATGCTTTTGCCTTCCTGCAGCTTTTCCTACTTATTTCCCTGTGAACATACAACACAACTAGAAGTCATGCTTTCCTTCTACTGGAAATGGTTTGACTGTCAAAGATCTCAAATGAAACTTTAAGTAATTGAATTTGGAAAGCCCAAAAGTCTTATATTTTTTTTCTCCTACTGGAAAGGTGGCCTTCACCTTTACTATTCTAAAACTGTTTTATCTGTCCCCCACACTGCATTAATGTCATGTATGTCCACTGGTAACTTCTTAAATTAATGTTCAGTTCTTGGGAGGAAGTTCATTTAGGCTAACAATGTCCATTTCCATTTAATAACTATGCAATGATATAGTTATATGACAATATACAAGTATATGCATAGAAATATTAATCTTTGTAAGAATTTTCTAACATTCAAATTAATACAGCCATTTTTATGCAAATTTCCTAGAGTATTTATGTTAAATAGTATCATCAATTTGAATTTAACGAGGAAAATATCAGTATAGTTCTAATTAATAATTTTGTAGTTAATGATTTGACAGGAAGGGAGAAAAGAGACATTTTTTCTCTTTTTGATGTAATTACATATGATTTTTCTATATAAACAGTTACAATTAAAGGATTCATAAAATACATCAATTTATTCCTAGTTAGGGCCTCAGAACAAACTTTTTAAAAATAGTATAAGATAGTAATTTAATTTGACTCAGTTAAAGACCTTTACTTATTTTTTATGGTATCCATAAAATGAAAGCTATCTGTATTTTTAACATGGCAATGTTATCCAAGCAGTAAATCAGAAATACTAAAGAAAAATGTCACTGCAACCTCCCCTCCTCCCTGAACTGACTACTACTATTTGCAGTGGGAGGATTCTTTTCCTTGAGGTCTGTTTCTGAGAAAAGGTGATAGATATTCTTCATTCTTACTGTTTCAAAAGAGGTAGGGATACAAAGTCAGCTAGGTAAAATAGACAATTTCAGTTTTGTAAGAGGGTATATCAGCCTAATAAGTGCTCACCACCCAAACAGATACATTTGAACAGAAGGGTTTTTAGCCCTAGCAACCAGTTAGCTCCCACTTCCTTTTTTCCTTCCAGTTAGAAAAAATAAAATAAAAATCAAAACTCCACATGTAGTTCAGCAGTGGAAACAATTTCTGCATTTCATTGTTTCCAAAATTAATGGAATTCATTCTTCAAACCTTGTTCAATGTTTCAAGCTCTGGGATTTCATACCCATTCTACAGCTCTTCTGAAAGCTTTCTCTGTAAGATGTCATAATATAATGTAGTCATTCTAGACCTTGAAACTTGTATCTAGGGTTCCCCAAGGTCCTCTAACATTTCCAAACTTCCTTCAAAGTTCTTTCTTGATTGTGGATGTCTCTGACTTAGTAATTTATTACTATTAGAATAATGTAACAGAAAAGGAAGAAGATTAGGCTTAGCAGAAGTTCTCATTTTTACTGAATTTATTCTTAAAGCACTTGATTTACATCTCCTTGGAAAATAGCTGCATGAGATTCACTGCCTCCCCATATTTCCTTTATCTTACCTGACCTCTTCCTGTAAATGCATAGTTCTTCAGTGATTCTGACTGTGGAAATACCAGTTTCTCTCTCTCTTTTTTATTGAAATATCATGTGATGAGCCTCAGGTAAGACCTTCATCTTTGAGCCTTATTCTTAAACTCCCAGTCCAAACCGTGAAATTCTCTTAAGATCCTTCCCCAAATATGTCCATAAGAAAGCGTTTTGGGTTTTTTTTTCCCCCCAAAGAGATGGAAGATTAGTTTGGATTTGGAGATCAGTGCTCTCAGACCATGATTATGACTTTTGATATTGGTTCTCTGATACTGTGTCAAATGTTTTTCTTAAGGAGAGAAACTGTATGGAAGGAAACTGTCCATGGGCAGGTGGAAGTTAGGAAAGCCCCTGCGGTAATTGTAATTTTTAAGGAGAGAGAAGGGAACAGTGAAAAAGGGAAGTAGGTTTTCTACCTCTTAAGAGTTAGATATAAGCTAGGAATTGCATACTAAAAGGACTGAGCTCGTACTGACGAGAAAAACATTATAATAATGGTGGTGATCATGATGAGAAACGTCTTTGGTGTCTGGCTTTATTCTCTCTCTCTTTTTTTTTTTTTTTTTTTTTTGAGTCTTTAATATTAAAGGCCTTAATTTTGTTTTATAGTGAGTCAGAGGCATAGAGGTGTTTTGTGGATATGGGAGGACACACTATGGATGTTTTATGACTTTTAAACTAAGCATCTGTTGATCTACCAGCAAGTAGGGAATCAGGGCACTGGGATAAACTTCCTACAGTGACTCATATGGCCCTTTTTGTCCTATGTTCTTATCTTTTTGTCTTTCACCATTGTGCAAACTCAGGTAGGGCTTAACACCATCCCTCAGGTGACTTATATCCCACATCTCAGTCCTCCCAGATACTGATCCATTTATTTTTGCTTTATTATTCATCATTCTAGCTTAACTACTCCTTTTTGCTCTAATTCGTTTTCAGAAATATGCTGTTAGCAATGTAAAGCTCTCATTCCAAAGTTTTTCTACATTTCAAAATTAAAAGAATCATATAAAAGATTGTCTCTTATACCAGAAATCAATTTTATTTGATCAATTCCTTCCATCACAAACTGGCAGCATTACATTTTTCAGGGAAAAAGTCACATTTTGGCTTTACTTATCTTTTAAATGAAAGCTTAGAGAGATGATTTTTGTGGAGAAAAATGCACTGTGACTTCTTCTGTGATGGAAATTGAATTTATTATCTGCAAATTAAGTAAATAAATTTGCAAATATGCATTTAAACAGTTGTTGCAGTAATTTCACTTATGATATTTTTACATATTCAAAAACTCTTTGAAAAGGATGAAGTTTTTCTCCATTGAAAGTTTTCAGGAGATAGAATATGATGCAGTGTCCACTGATGCTTACCAGACAATGGAATTAGAGTTCAGTAGAGTCTGAGGAACATCACTTTACACATTCACACTAATCTCTTGTTTTACTTTTTGTCATATTAAAAACTGTGGGGGCACTGTAAGGTTTAAGTTGGGTCTGGTATCCTCATATGAGATGAGCAAGAGGCAATCTGAACAAAATTTACCGTAAACAACACCAAAACTAGACGAGATGCTAAATAAAAGCTCCATTGCATGAGAGAAAAAAACATCTTTTTGAAATAATGGGGGGAAATAGTGCTAACAAGGAAGGACTGTTGTAATAAAAGGGGCTGACAAAGTGTCTCCATCAATAGGCAGAAGAGGAAATTTCGGCAAAATGGGGAAACTAATCAGAATTCACTACAAATGACATATTCCATGAAAAAAAACAAAAGAATGGGCCAAGGAGTATTTTTAGGTGACATGCACTAATCTGAAATAATTAGTAAATCAATAGCTTTAAGGAAAATAAGAAAGGTTGAACATATAAATGGTCTTTCTGTAGAGCTGAGTGGAATGACTGTGACTGAAACCTCTGATAGAGTTCAGCTATGTCTGCCAACTTGAAATTTATACTATCTATACAGCATTCATTTATTTCCTGTGAGCCTTTATGCCTTATCAGCCAGACATGTCATTGACATAATAATATTAGCTCTTTCTTTTTCTGGTCATAAGGACAAAAATATGCATTGATTTGGTTTTGAATTTTATGTAAGCTTGGATAGTTACAAATATGAGTAGAGCTAGTAGTGTTCAAACAAACACATTATTTTAGAATAATTAACTTCTGTGGTCTTCTATTTGAAGAGATAAAACAGAAGAGAGCACAGCAGGTTATTTTGTCTCTACAGTGCTTATGTTAAACAATTAGCTGGTATTGTTGATTACCTCCTTAGAAATACTCAGAAATTGTTACCCTGTACCACACTTCTGTAGCTGTTCTCATGTAGAGTATATCCCTATGGTTTTAGAGCTTGGATAGAGACAACCTGTTTTTCTGGCTGTTCCAATATCATTCCTCCTTCTGATCGCAATAGAACTGCAATATGTGCCAGTACTTGCTGTTGTGATGAGCTTTGGAGCACAGTTTGTGCATGCCTCCAAGAACTGGAAGATGTAGCCATGTATAGTCATGAGCCAAAAAGTCTCTTCCCGAAGGCTCTTACATGACTGAGGCTTCCGCTGCAATGAAGTACCATGTACAGGAGATTATGGAAATGATTTCCCAGCCTCTCTTTCACTACCCCTGAATTACAGTAAAACTTTGCTAAATCATAGCAAAACCCTATGGCTCTGTTTATAAAAAGAGAACATGCTCTTAAATGGTAAAAAAAAAAAAAAAGCTATACATTCACTGAAAAACAGAACTCATAGTTATATATCAAACAGATAAAGAGACAGATTAGAGTGCCTTATATCGTAAAAAAAAAAAAAAGAAGTAATTCTGCTTATTAGAGATGGAAAAGGGAATCTGGAAAGGAGCATCCACTCTTTGAAAATGTCTGTGTGATAATTCTTGCTTCATTCTACAGTGAAATTGGCCTCCTCATGGGGGTAATTATCCCACACAAAATAATAAGACCATACTTTCCATGTATACATGGAAATGCTACTAGTATTATTGTTACAGTATTATAAAATAATGAAATAATAGACTCCTCCATCCATTCCCACCTGTGATGTGGTCACAGAAATGATTTTGAATATGGGTATATCTTTTTTATATATATACACACACACTACTTTATATATATAATATATATATTTGTGTGTGTGTGTGTGTGTATACATGCATATATATGTATATTTTTTTTTCCTTTTTGTGTATTCCTTTCTCTCTACTCTTACTTTCTGTTCCCCATTGCCCCATAACTCTACAGGTATCTCTGTTGCATGAAGTACCACAGTATCTGACTACCTCAGATAGATAGATGGCAATTAGAACTGGCTTTAACTGTCCATAAAATAATCTTTTTTTTTTTTTGGAAAATGGCTTTTGATCAAAATAGAAATTTTTATTAAAAAATGTTTGTTAACTTCAGCTTTTTTGTGAGAAAAAAATGTGGAAGATATATTTTCAGCCTTCAAGTTCTTGACACATATCCTAAAAAAATTCCAATAATAAGGGATTAAAATTAATGATAGGAAAAAAATCATTTCCCAACCAGGTCTAAGAAGAAAGTTCAGGCTATTTCGCCTTTCCCCATTACAGAGAGAAACAGAAAGAAAATCTGAATGGAGACTTTCATTCTTTTCTTTGTTTTTAATCGTAAATGCTGAGCTCAGCAAAATAGAACTATTATTTTTATTATTAAGAATACTTTGAAAGCTCTACATGCCCATCCAATGACATATGGAAGACTGTTGTGAAAGACTTGTTTGTTTGTTTACTTTTAAAAGGCATTTGAACATTCTTCATCTTTGACAGTTTATGTTGTGTTTGGTCCTGCCATGTATTGTCAGAGGAAGACAAGCCATAAAAAGTAGCAGAAATATTTATTCCTCCACTAGGAAGAAAAAGAGAAAGTTAGGGAAGAAAGATGAAATGCATAACTCATATTTAAAGATTAAATATAGTCAGATATTCCTTATATTCTAATATTCCATTGTTCCTCATAAAGTTTGTCTGTGAAGCTAAAACCATTGAGATAAATTTGTATTACTACTGTGTAATCTCTACAAATTTTAGACTGTAACAACTGAATTTAGAAATTTATTAGGATGAAATTATCTTGTTTAGGGTAGCAAGCTTCATTTAAAGTGGTTGTGTTTGAGCCAATGTTGTCACACAGTCAAATCTAAAATCCACTATATCAGTGGAAACATCCCAGTGACTTCAATGGGTGGTAGGTCATCCATCAACCTTCATGATAATCCCCCTGCCAACTAATATTGTCTGTACATATTCCTCTTAACCATAGAAACTGGCAGCTTGAGTTTGTAGAAAATAATAGGAATTCTTTTTCTAGTTTGGTTTCATGCAAGTAAATCTCCCCTCAGTTGTATTTTGAGATTGTTTGGAATATTATGAACATTTAAAACCTTCTCTATATTGAAAAAGTATATTTTATTTTTCATTTCTTGCAAAACAGATGAAACTAAATTGTAATATAATTCTTTCTACGGCCCACTTGCAACTCATCTTCTTTCTCATAAAATTTCTCTAGTTTTATACAGCAGTTCAAGGACTTCCTCCTTTTGCTCGACTTTGCCCCAGTTATAGGCTTGTAATAAAACCTCAGAATGCCTGGCTTCATGGCTTTTGATCTCTTAGCAGTCTACTTCTTATAAGACTGATAAAGGAAAATAATAAATCAGCACACATATATGTACACATATATAATATGTCATGCCCCATGGAAGAAAAGACAGAATTTGTGATTTTTTTCCAGAAAAATAAAGGGTAATTCTCAACAAAATATTGGATACCTGGTAGTATTTCTGCTGTCTAGAGGTTTATACTTCAGTTCTTTCATGAATACTAGAAATGATATTTTGGCATGTAGTTAAAAAAAAAAGGTTAGTGTACTCTTCACTACCAAAATTTCTTTGCCATCCATCCATAATTCACATTGGAACCCATATTAGAAAACAGCAGCTCAGGCAATCCCTAAACAGTGCATATTTCATCATACAACATCATCATTTTTATCCCAGCACTTCCTAGTCCTCATTAGAGCCATTTTTCAGCCAAGTATTTAAGAGCAAGTGTAGTTCTAAGTATGTGATTTGAAAATACAGAACCAATGTTGTTTTGTAAACCACTAGAATTTACTGATTCCCCATTTTCATCCAGAAATCTAATCTTTAAAATAAAGCATTTCAAATTATGCACTAACAGATTGAAATATCTCATTGTGAAAATATTACTGTGTGATTCATTCAGCATATCACTTCCTGGTATTTGGGGGGGTGGGATGTTGATTGCTTCTTTAGTGGATCTTCTACTGTTCTGCGTTTAAAACTTGAAAACTTGTCCTGTTTGTTGCTGTATTAACTTCTACTCTTCTTTTTCCACACACCTCCTCCCCATTCCCTGCAACATAATTATGGGTAAACAGAATGAGTAGTGTACAAAGTATGCAGTGTAACACATGTAAAATGTCTTGTATGGAATGTCAGTAAAACTTCCCTCAGAATACTTGAACGATAAATATGATCACCAGCTATATCCTACTATATTGCATGATGGTAGCTTATTACTTCAAACTTTGGTGACTCATCCCATCAGTTCTTCTATTGTCCTCTCTCACACATGCTCTCATGGTAAGAAATCGTATGGTAAGTCCCAACACAAAGTGCTGCTCTCCTATCCAAAATTTGATGAGAGGAAGACTAAGCTGGGACTGTAGCCACAGCTTGAAAAGAATGTGTGTTGGGGAGAGAGGGAAAAAAATAGCAATCTGGAACAACACTGGGTTTAGGGTGAGGGAAAACTCTTCATGTTTCAAGGTCTACACTTTCCATCATATGTCACCTTGCCCCGCCATGTAAGGACCTGAGGTCACCCTGCACAGCTGAGACTGTGCCAGGATGGACAGTGCTAGTAGGTGGTAGCACGTCTCTGAACAGCTTGATTGCTTGCACTGATCTGGTCATGAGCAATCAGGGAAGCACGGCCCGAAGGAAGCATCCATGCTAGAAGGTTTTGAATTATCAAGGCATGCAAGATACCAGAATAGCTGGAATAGCGTGTAATATGCTTCTACTGATACACCAGTAACCAATTCACCTCAAAAGGCCCTGAGGTTGAGGCAATATAAATGCAAAAAAGGACAGTATAAAGAAGGCATCACAGCTACTGAAAATGAATGTCCTGTGAATCAGGAAGAGCAAGGACTTAAATTTAACTCTCTTAACTTTCTAAGCTATCATCTTGGATTCCTGTTCATTCTCTATGGATTTGACCAGAAATCCTATTCCAATTACCAAAAAGCCTACATACTGTGTCATCCAAACTTGTTTTCCTGAGCAGCTTCTGTTTAGACAAATCAGCACTCTTAAGGGGACATTTTTGTTTTAAAAGATCTGATCAGCTTTGTGCACCTTTCCCCCAACCAAGAGTTGTTGTATAGGATTACAGGGATCGGTTTGGGGTTTTTTTTTGCTTTTTTGCTTGGTTGTTTGGGAGTGGAGTGTTTTCTTTCCCCTCTTAGTTATAGAAAGTAATGTGAAACATATTTTCCCAAATGCTCTATCTGGTAATTATATTGCATTAACAATACTACTCACAAATGGTATTATATTATTCATATACAAAGTATGTTTCTTGTCTTGTGGAGTACTAGGATTTCTTTAAAAATGTTTAAATTATTTAACTCCTGTAATCATGTTAGCTTTTATTACCCCATAGAAATAAGTCTGAGGGTGGCCAGTAACAGTCCATGCTCACAGCAACGTGAGAACCAAGAGGATAATTTTGGGGTCAATGCTATCATGTCAAACCACTACATCAGTGAAAAAAAGTCATGTTCTCATTAATGCTTCTGTTGAACAGAAGAAGTCTTGGAACTGAGATGATCCGGCTAGAATTTGACGTAAATCTGTAAAAAGACTAGACGTTTCATTCAGAGGCTTAAGATCACTAACTAAACTATTCCCTGCTGAGTCTACTCCTATTACCGTATTCTAGGGATGAAGAAGAAGTCTGTTATACTGCCTGTCCTCTTTGGACAAGTTTGTTTACACTGTGCAATTACACAAGAAACTAAGAATGTGTGCTGCACAGAATTTGAGCCTTCACTCTCCCAGAGTTAAAGCAGAGTTTCATTCTTAGACACTGGAAAAGGAACCTTATCTGAGGTAAATCAGCACATTTTAATAGGAATTAAGCCACTTAGCCACTTTAAACTAGCTGCTGATCCAGCTTGATATAACAAGGTACATAGAGAGAAAGTGTTCCCTGCAGAATTAACCTTTACATGTTAAACATTGGTGGTCTGAGCTAAACAGGGATTTTTTCTTCTTTTCCATAGTCCTTTTTATTTTCTGACATTTTCACCTCTGGAACTTGCAGTGAGAGTCTCTTCAAGTAACACATCAATGGAGAACAATAGTGCTTGCTTTGATTTCTGCCCACTTTGAACTAAAACATAAGGTCATAGCTCAATTTTTATCAGTCTTTTTTAAGGCACAAAAATTTCACACAAAAATTATGTATCTCAATGGTAAAATACATCTCATAAATCTGCATAAAGAACTAAAGAAAACAGAATTACTACATTTGAAATGAAGAACAAAAAAAAAAAAAAAGCAAAACTGAGTAGTGAAATTACCATGCAGGTGAATGTCAGACATTTCCTCTGATCCATTGGCATTTGAAATTTGCCTGAGTAAGGACCAAGCAAAACTTTGGGATTTGGCTTACGTAGTTGATATTTGTTTAATTAAGTGTGAATTCCACAGTGTCTGGAGATGTCTAGAGAGAGCATGATATGTATAATTATGTGATATTTCTTGGGTACAGATAATTACAAATTTAAATCCTTTAAAGGTTGATTTTATCCTGAAAGGAGACTGAGAGTAGCATATTTGTTGCCTTATCCATATGACTATCAAATTGATTTGGTTTATGGGTGATGTTTTTAAAACTTATTTCTACCAATATAGGTAACATTTCTGAAACTGGGTCCTAGATCCTAAGAATGGATAAGATGTTTTAAATGGGACTAGAAATGGCTGGATTTGTTGCTATGGGTGTGTCTATGTTAGTGTTCTATTTAGTATTGAATGTACTCTTTGAAGGAAATCTCTTGGTTTTCTCATTCATCAGATTTTAGTTCACATCATAGAGTAATCTCAGAGTGAACTAACTGGATTTCTTCTGGATGCAACCAAAGGACTCCAAGAGCACACCTAGCACAATTCAAATACTCAGATCTGTTAAGACCAGACTAAAGATAGCATGAAATAAAAACTCTCTGAATTCTAATAAGATGGATGTCATGTCCTCAGCACTAACTGTTTTGTTTTACAGATACGGTTTTATTGGTTGGCACTAATATGCCCAATTGTCAAGTCAGAGATAAAGCAAGCAAGCAACTTCATAATGGACAAGTGTTACTCTGAGTGAATAAAAATTGTACCTTTTTATATGAAGTTACACATAAATTCACAAGTTTTAGTTGTGGTTGTCTCCCAGTAACACTGGGATAATGCTAATCAGGTCTTTTCATTCTCTTTATCAGAAATTTGTATCTCTTTGAACAATCAGAGCAACTTTGAAATCACTCCCCAGGCTCACTCTAATTCCCTGACTGCTTTTCATACATTAAAGCAACACTGTCACCCAAAAAATAAAACAAAGAAGAGTGTTGTTATTCTTGTTAGAAGAAATTATTCTCTCTTCTCCATTCATTATTCAAACATGTATGTATACTGGCAAAATTCCTGAAATGTTCCAAGCTGATTGTGTATAGGGGCTTTTGTTTTGTTTTTTCCATTTTCCCCATTAATGTTCTGACAGTTTCATATATATTCTTTTTCTCTATGTTTTTATCAAAACACACCTAAAGTCACTGGTCAGTGCCAGAAATAGTCATGTCTTTTTTTCTGTAAAAATAATAGAGCTAAATCCATTATCACGCTGAGCACAAAGCATTCCTTTCTTTCATGTAAACCTTGCATTATTCACACCTTTTCCAACAAGGCCTGGCCAACCCTCATTAATACATCTTCTATTACTGAATCTAGTCACCTTCTTAAATTGTAAAAATAGTAGCTTTTTATTTCTTCTTGGAAAGATACCTGCAGCAGTTCTTTATCCTTAAGAAAATTAACTTTTCCAAAATATTCATTTCTTTATTTCTATACAAGGAGTAGAGGTCTATTTCTTAGTAATCTAACACTATTCATACAGAACTCATGTATTTTAAAGTAATTTGATAGAAAGATGATCATAACAGTAGTTTGGCCCACTTGACACCATGCAGTAATCTGGATATTTGTCTGGTTGTATTTCATCCAGATACTGTCATTTTTATGTTTGTCTAAGTGACTGAGGAGAGAAACAGAGAGAAATCTTTCCCAGGTTGCCTCATCTTTCAGAGAATGAGATTTTCTTCTCTGTAAAAGAGAACCAGTGACAAATTACCAGCATAGGTGGGAGGATTTTGATCAAATGACTTTTCATCAAAATATACTAAGGCTGAGATGTTGAACCAAGGTTCAGGATACTCAACAAGGTTGCCAGTGGGAAATGTCTGAGGTCCAAAGTTAAGTCTCAGGGTCACTTCTCCAGAGAGACCTGAGTGGAATCCTGACCTCTTTCAGCCAGAGATGTACATTTCAAATCTCTTCCGTTTTCTGAAGACTTTGAAAGGTTTTACTTTTCATTCAAAGAAAATAATAAACACTTTCTTGAAACATTGAAAGGAAACACAAGCAGCGGTCTCTGACCAGGTCTAATACTTACTTGCCTCTATAATGCTCTTTGATCTGCAGATGACATTTCTATGTAAGAATTAGATCATTAGGTCACTTTGCACTGCTGTAATTTTTCATTCTACTGTCTAAAGCAGGTCAACCTTCACATGGAAAATGTTGTAAGAGAAAAACAGAGCCTATAACTATCCAAAGTAACTAACACAGCTGAACTAAGCGGAGTAACAGACTCAAAACACAAGGGATGGTGAAATACCCTTCCTGTTTCAGAACTAAACAGGCACAGGATCAAATTTCACTGTGATTATCCCATCTGTGTAGTAGACCTTTAATGTTGATATTACAGCAGCAACTTAGAAGATTTAACTCTAAGATTTAAATGTTTGTTACTTCTTTTTAAAGGGAAAAATGTCATTTTTTTGCCAATAAATATGCAGAAAAATTGCCTACAGTGGAAATGGTCATAATAAATAAAATTAAATAAAGATGATCTTTGCACAGATGCAGCAATAGAGAACTGCATAAAAATGCAGTTCACTGGAATAAATGGCTGCTTCTTTTCTGAGTCACCTGCAAAAACACAACACATGCATTACAAAGCAGACAGATAGATACACTTTCTTCTGTGAAAGTGATGGTAGCTATTTCTACACCAGCTGTTTCATTTCCTTCTTTTTTTGCAAATTGATTGAAATACTCATATTAAGGCTTTCACTTTTCTAAATTAACAGAAGTAATTGTAGAACTCCCCTGCCCCCAAAATGGCACCTCTCTTCACTTATTAGTATTTCTGCAGCATCCAGAGATTGACATAAAAGTGGAGATTTCACTGGATTAGTTTATGTAGCAATGCACAAGAAAATGTGGCTCCTGCCTCAAAGGACATAATGCACCAAATTGGAAGAGCAGAAGGAAAGGGAACAATAGCTATAAACAAGCAATTGTATTGGCTATATAATCATGTATATTTCTGTTGGTTAGGTAAACATATACCTTGATAGTCCCCACATGATTAGGAAATCAGCAGTTATACATATTCATACATATATTTATAGACATAAGTATACCATAGATATAAACACACACATGCATATGTATATTTATGTATATTTATATACGCATGTATATATTCTCCTGGCTTTCTGGCTGGCAACTACAAGCAGGCATCTTTTATACATGTCAAATATGAACTGAATCATCAGAAGAAATCTCAATAACAGTTTTTAGAGGGATTCATACAAAATTCCCTTTGGATTTAGAAGGGTAAAACCAAGTGACAAAAGCTGAGAGAATTCACAGAGTACTAATAGTGTGAGGTGGATGCAGTGGACCATGTGGATTAACACCGAATTCAAAAAAAGAATTGATATGATGATAATATCAGATAAAAAAAGGTAATGGATGCTAACTTGAATAGACAGGAAAATGGGTGCATAAGGTTAGTACACAGGCCAAGAAAAAGGAAGGTAAAGTTAAGATGTGGACAACAGTTGATAGTTTGGATGGTTGTTGTTATTTGTTCTTACTCTGTTTCAACAGAATAAGAAAATGCAAGTATGCAGATCTGTTATCCTAAAAGCGTCTGGGACTTCTGGATGTGTGTGTGTGTGAAGCAAGAGAGTAGGAGCCAAAGAGGTGGATGATCAGGGACAACGGTGTTGTCAATAATGACCAAAAAAAAAGTAAATGGAGAAATTGTTTGAGAAAGACCATCAGTGGTTCTTTTTTGGCAACGTTAAGTTTAACTTGCTGAGGACGCCTCCAGGAGTAAGTGTAAAAAATTTGGGGGGGATACTGGATTAGACAGAGGAGGAGTATATAAGACAGGAGAGTTCTGAGTCGTTGTTGAAATAATTTTGTGAAGATGATAACTGGGGAATATTAGCATTCTCACAGCATTCAGCAGCAGATAGAAAGGTAGAGGGGAAGACTTGCATCAGATATGGAAATGAGACACAAAAATTTATTCATGAGGAATTTCCTTTTATTTATGAAAATAGTAATATTCCATATGGCAGTATTAAGATAGAAACCAATTCTGATTTGAACAATATAATTTCTCTATTGTGAGATCAGAGGCAAAGGCTAGTTTGTGTGTGTGTCCATGTATGCATGCAGGCATATAGATTGTACGCCTGTCTGGTGTTCCCATAAATATTTTTTAATTTTTTTTTAAAGATTTTTTCCAAACTCGAATACAAAAGTTAGGATGGGTGCATTTGAATTCAGAGGTGGAAAGGTGCTCAGATAACTCTTATATTACTTCATGTCATAACACTACTGACATGGCCCAGGTATACCAAAAAGAGTAGTACAATTAGTTTTACATCTGGAGAACTTAGTTCAAAACTAAACAAACTAAATAAACGTAATTGGTACTTTCCTGTGTTACCAGGCATAAAAATCCCTGACATAACTCTACAGGTCAAAAGATGCTTGATGAAAGGTGCTATTTATTCTTAGACAAATATTCTGCGCCTTGCAAAATGTTCAAAAGGAGAGCACCAGTAAAGTTAAAGATGCACTGTAACACTCACTCACTGGGTCAGTTCTGTTCAGGTATGAACAGAGAAACTCCACAAGCAGGATATATTTAACTTAAGAGTACACAAAAATACACTAAGGATTAATATGCTCACCAGTCCCAGTGAGGCATCCAGAGAGTCTCTGATGACCAGGAAGTCTCTAGTCAGCTGGGAAAGTGTTTCCATTGCCCCTTGAAATGAGCTGAGCTTTTGCCAATTCAAAATTCTATGATTTTTTCCTTAGTATTTTTCATGTCTGTATTTTTTTCCTCTTGAATCCTTGAGCTCCTAACTACTCTCCCAACAATTACACTTATCTATGTTTTTATTCTTCCTGTCATGCATCGCTTCAGCTTGCACACTTTTTCACATTGAACGAGCCAAGGTCACAGAGCTATGCTGCACCAAAGTAAGCCTTGGATCACAGACATCTGAATTACAGGACTGAAGATCAAGGTTTTCCAGCTAGTCAGAACACAGGCTTTGCTGAAAACCATATTTTCTTAAAAGAGAAATTTCCTTTTCTCATACTTTTTGCTATTGCCCAATCCAATTTTAACAAAAAGCATTTTTTTTCTCTCTCTCTAAACGATACCATATCCTGTACTTAAAAGCTTCAAATTCTGAATAGGAAAAAGTTGGGAGAAATGCGGCAAGCACAGAACTGAAGAGAAAGTCAGTGTCTTTCTGTAGCTGTAAGTTCACTGTATCTGAAACAAAACTTCTCTGCATTCCGATGTTTCTTATTTTTTAATTTTGCTACTAGTATACATTTCTCAAATTCATCAATTTCTGTGTTATGAACAGAATTATTTATAACCTCTCTCAGTCTCAAATTCTGATTAGTTCAGTTCTTAAGCAACATATGATGAAAAACAATTAGACCTGCCTACCCATAATCAGCAATTTCTAATCAGATTCAGGAAACTTACTGAGCACTTCCCATTATTTCACCATTCTTTTGGACATTTCTGGTCCCTTCTAGCAAAGTTGCTCTGCTTTACTTTTGAGGAGAATTATTTCAAATATTCAAATATTCAGCGTACCTGCACCAAACAATGAAGAGAGGAAGCTTTATTCCATGTATGTTCCATGTTTCTTTCTAATAAAACTTTTTGTACCATCAGTAAATCTCACATAGATTAGCATCAGTCAGAACATACCTAAATATCCCCGGAGAGATCATATAGGTATCAATTACTTGTGTTTAAAGCTGTATTGTATTGTCTTTTTCATTACTTTGTATATTATTCTGGCATGGTGTGTATAGTAAAGACTTATTTAAACATGTACTTCTTTTCCTTGCTCACAATGCTTCTTGCTCAAAAATACATAACCAGCACTGTGTAGAACCGACTGGGTGCCTTAGCTATTCAGAGAATGTAGGTACACGTAAAACAGCTCTAACCTACCTGAAGAGTATTGCCTCTGTTATCTATTGAATTGAAGCCTGAATAACGAATATATTGAATTTATTGCTGTTCCACAATGTGTTCTGTTACAGAACTTCAAAGGAACTTCAGAGAAACCACATAACATAGTTACACTAATTATGATTCCATTGATTACTTAAGTGTGGTTATCTGCATGTTGCTTAAATATTTAAATTCATCTTTAAATAGGACAGTGACTCAGAGAACTTGTACAGTATCTTTGATGTAGTATTTGAAGATGATTTAATGTTTGCAGGTCTAATACACATTTACACATCTCAGCATTACAGCAGGTCTTGTAGGAGGTAGCCAATATATTAGAAGTCCCCTTGGCAGAGGAGAAAACAAAAAGCCTCAATTCAATTATGGCATTTTTAGTCATTAAATCAAGAAGGATGGAAGTGCATATCCCAGAAAGCTTATAAAATCTCCATCCAGGTAACCATAGCAAAGAAGATTACATTAAGAGAAATATAGTCATTTGAACATTGTCTTAAAGGTCAATCCTAAGGTTTACACAGTGTAATGGTGCCTCGCAGTGTTTTTGAAGATGCTATATTCCTTAATTAATATAATTATGTAAGAAAAGGAACATTTTACTACTTGGGTACTAAGTTTGGAGAGCAGCTAAAATTGTTTCAGTCAGCATCAAAAGGTGAAGTAGAAGGAGCATTATTCAGGAGCAGGTGTATAGCAGGATAACTCAGTTCATTATGCTACCACGTAGTTACCAGACCTACACCTCGCAAGCCCCCTACGCCTACTCACACCATACTGCCTGCAACCTTTACCGCAAGCATACATGTTCTTTTCTAGGTGCAATTCTATATATCATTGTGGATAATTTAAGGAAGATCTTCAGAAATTATGTATGTGTATGTGGCCGAAAGAATAGAGGGGAGATCTCAGCAGAATTATCAGTAACAGCCAAAGTGTCTGAGTATCTCCATTTTCAAATGCTTGACACAGATATTTTGAAAAAACAAAATTGTATAACTTGTTTCGAAAGAAGCTTCCAAGACCTGAGATATGCAGAACAGTAAAATTTCCCTGTCTCTTCCTCTGCTTTATCATTTATATCAACAAATATTCCAAAGTAAAATTACTTGAAAAGTCACTTTTCACCCAGTACACAAATATCAGAAAATTTTCTTATTTATCAGGTAGAAAAAAATCTGCAAATACTTTTTGGGGCCTGAGATAGATCTGTTAATTCCCAAACTACATGCCAGAAATCACCCCAGTTGTACTGGTATTAAGACCAAAACAAATCAGTATTAGGCTGTTGACATGTGACTTACTAATGATGGCAAAAATATTTTGCAGAAATTCAAAACTTAGAATGTTTGGTTGCTTATAACAATTAGGTTTCTAATGTAAATGTGCATGTTTAAATTCCTAAAACAGTTTTACATGTGTATTCTCCCATGGCAATTTAAATACAGTGTTTCTATGAGCTCTGACCTTTCTTTTTGTGAAAGCAAACATAGATCACAAATATTCTCTATGTAAACCTGGTTTGAAAAACTGAGCAACATTTACAAGTGGTCTCCAGTAACTCAAACTTACAAAACCAAAGGTATTTGTCAAGCTGATGAATCCTTTCACTGACCTTCCAAATTACTGCTGTAGTTGCATCAGTCACATTTTCTCCTCTGTGGGAAAGGATTATGGCTGGGAAACAGAAGCATCCAGATTACAGGATTCAAGGTTTCACATGACAACAGGGGCTTCTCCAGATGCTGTGAGAACTTCCACTACTGTACTTCATTAGATTTATTATTTTATGCGAGATAATAATGATTTCTGGAAATCTGATTACCTAGTAGACATAATGAGCTTAACCTTTTCCTGCCCAGGATTGTGCGCAATCAATATTTGTGCAAATTAGATGTGAATTGCTACCATTAGCAAGTGTAAGTGACAATATAAAGCTACAAGGATGTGAACCAAGTTTGCTTAACATAAAGCCAGCAAATAACAAATTCCCTTTCTTCATAAATTCTTAGGTAGCTCAAATATGAACCAAATAATCGGCTGTTAAACTGTATGACTTTGCTGAAGTTAGCTCTGGCTTATTGTTCTTATTTATTTTAATGTACGTTCACTGTCAAAACTTCATTGCATTTGAAAATTAAGATTTAGTATACATTACTTTTAGTTGTCTTGTAATAAACGCACAACTTGGATTCTCTAAGAAATGGAGATTCCTATTCACTTGGGCAAGGACTGATGAACCACTGTTTAAATATGCAGCTCTAAAAGCAAGCGCTGGTAAAGCAATTCTTCCCATAGCTGAATATGTGGAATTGTAAATAGACTGACAAGCAAATTAACTTTACAGTACAAAAAATAAAAAGTCCAAGGGAACATTTTTATGAAAATCCTATGTAAACAACAGACCTCTGTTCCTTCAATTCCATAGAAGGTCTATCTATTTATATCAGAGCTATTTTGCAGTCACTGAAACAAAATGCCATTTAGTTAATGAAACCACCACTCTTTCCAGATGAGGATTTATTCATTAATTGACATTTCTGCAAATAAAGCATTAGACTTTAAATTCCTTCTAGTTGGTAATGATGAGCATTCTATATTATTTCAGTGATACTGTGTTACTTCAATAGTGATTTTTATCTCAAAATCCTCATAGGTATTACAGTTCTTCTCCTTAAATACAATTCCCATCATGAAATATCAGTCTTCTATGAATGTGATGTTGCTGTTCCCGACCATTTTTCAAACTGAGAAATGGCCATCTGACTATTATGTTGGTTAACTGTTTTTTCAGCATTCTAGTTTAGGTGATGATATTCTTGTTATTTAAAGCTGTCCCTTTTCCATATGTAATGTCTTTGAAGAGGAGAAACCAACAAACTCAGGGCAAGACTGTGACTTGGATGGCACTTGTACACAAAATAGTGAAAGACAATAGGAGACATGTCCTGTTTAATTACCTTGACATTGGAACTGGTTGTGTTTTATAAACATACATAGTCATTGCATATTTATTGTTATGCTTTTTTGATGAATGTTTCATAGCTGGGGTTGATGGAAATGTAAGAGTTTTGTTCTAGTTTCCTAATTTCTGGTCAGTTCTACTGAGCTGGAGGTCTGGAGCTGGAGAATGAAATGGAGGAATAACTTAGGCTGCTACTACTCTGTGAGCGACTCTGAAGGGTGGGATTCTGCACCCTGAATTTGCAAGTTTGCATGGAAGTGTCAATGCATGACCCTAGGTATTGAGTCTCTCATCACCCATCATCAGAGGCTACAGAGAGACTCACCCAGCTCTCTGTCTACAGGTGGAGGTCTAACAGCTGGTCAGCCAAACTCCTCTTTGGTGGATTGAGATTGGCTTCACTAATTATAAGGGAGCCATAAAGACTGTGCTCACATGTTGACACCAACAATGATGACACCTACATTTAGCTTTTCAAATCTGGAGATCAAAGACTGTTGCAGACAAAACAGTCACAACTCAGAGAATTTCACTTCATTTAATTTGCCAAATAGCATAAAGTTTTAATTGTTATTCAGATATTGAGAAAAAAGAGGACATAAACAGCTGAGGAAACCCTCGGGGAACACCGGGGCCCCCTTGCCCCGGCTCAGCTCCAGCGGCACCTCTCCTCCCCTCCCGGCCCCGCTCCCCTCCTCTCGCCGCCGGTTACGCTCGGGCCCTGCCGAGGCCTCACGGAGGCGACGGGCGGCGCCTAACGGCCTCCTGCCGCCGCCCCGCGCCCCTTCCCCTGCACCGCTGCGGGCTCCTGCCGCCGCCCCTCCGCCCCGGCGGGGACGGCCCGCAGCTGCGGCCCGCTTGGAGCGCCTCCCTCCTGCCCCGAGCCGCCTCCGGCCGCGGACCCGGCGCCGCCGCCGCCGCCCTCTCTCCAACGCGCCCCCGCAGCGGCCCCGGGCGGCCTCCGAGCGGCCGAGTCGCGGCACCTTCGCGCTGCCCCCCGTGGCCTCCGACCGGCTGTGACCGGCTGCGACTGGCGCAGGGCAGCTCGCGGCCTCTGCTCGCAGCGGCGCCCTGTGGCCCCACCGCACAAACCTGCCGCTTAGGGCTGGTATAAACCCACGCAGTGGAGTTTTTCCAGACAAACCATTCCTCTTCAGATTGAAAGCCACAAAATTTCCGCCCAGCTGTATTCCGTGATGGGGCTGACGAAGATCATGCTTCAATTTTTAGTGGCATTTATATCATTAAACCATATAGAAGCATTTTAAAGCAAAATTCCATTAACTGCATGGATCCAAAGCACATCATTATACACTAATTTATTACCTATAATAAAAAATAAGTTATTTAAAATAATTTTCAGCTTGTCATTCACTTTTAAGCAGACTAAAAGTATTCAAGCGTGTATACACTGATGAAATGCACAATATTTCACTTCTGACACAGCCCATGATCTTTTATATCCAGTGAGTAATATGAGTTTCCTTCTGTATTTTAATACATGGTATTATTTAACTTTACAGTCCGGGTAATTCGTTTCCATGGGTATGTTTGATTCAAATGAATTCATATAGCTGATTTACCCTTAGATAAATTCTTTATTTTAACAGCAGGGAACACCCAATCTGTGGTTCAGCAATCTAAAAACTGGCTTGATAAGTGATAATCATCTAACAAAGAGTTTGGGGCCAATATATATTCATCAAGTAGTTTAGGGCTATGTGTTTATATTTTTACTGGTTAAATTATTATTTTTTTTCCTCATCTGCTGCTTACTTCAGTACTGGAGAATTTATTTAATACTTTCCCACAGCATTTTCATTAGTCTTTCAGAATAATTAATAGCAAATGATTGTCTCTGTCATGCAACCCTGTCTCTTACCTTGATATTTTCAGTTTTCTCCCCAAACTGGACGCCCACGCAAAAAGATACAGTGACGTTAATTATTTGTAAAAGCAGGTGTAAGGATTTTAATGGCAGCTGACACACCTTCACCTGGCATATTTTTATTATTCTTACTGAGGAATATAAACTGTATAGGAAAGGCTGAAATTAGGAGATTGTTTGTTATGGATTTTTTTGATACCTACATGGAATAGGTCAATCTTTATTTTACTCTCGCTAAACAAAACTTTCAATGTGAAGTGAAAACCAGGCTGTCATAGTATGTCCTCAGGAGCTATTTTAAAGCTTGACACCTGCTGTCTAGAAAAATGTAATTGTGTTCATAGAGATTAGGTACTTCTGTATATATAGTCCTGGAATGGTAGAAGAGATCAGACAAGTCATTAATTTACGCAAATTAGTCTGTGCATTTGCTATTCAGAAGTGAACACAAGTGAAGGAAAAACTTTAATTTCAATTATTTATGACGGTTATTTAGAGGTTATATCAATAACCAAGGGTTTTCTTAAAATATATTTTCAATATTTTTTAAAGTTAGTCTCAAAATACCTGGCTGGTTTTATTTCTAAGAATTACGTAAATGGACTTCTTCAGAAATCTAATGCATTTGAATTTCATGTAGGATAATTCAGACCTCTGTAGTCCTCAGAAAAACTAACTGATTTTCTATCATCATAATCATTATTCATGTTAATCTTGATAAGTTTATATCAAATCAAATTCATGACACAATGTAGATGGGGGATTGCAACGTTGGAGTACCCCTAGTTTGGGGGAAATGTTGCCTTGTGACCTTATGTATTAAACATATGAGTTAAATCTTTAATAGTAATGCACTTCTATCTCTGAATAAGTTAACAAAAAATGGCTTTCATTAAATGCGGGCAGTTAGTTTTAGTCACCCAAGCAGACACTGAAAGTATATTCTTTGATCATCTTTTGACAATACTGCCCTTTTTTCTCCTTCCTTAATCACACAACTGAAAATTTGGTTATTGTTTTTGTTTTCTATTTGCTTTTGCTTTTTTTTCTTGCCTTGAGGAAGTCTATTGTTTATGCAAAGGTGTTTTTATTTTATTTTACTTCATTTCTTCATTTGCCTTCCCTTTACAAAAGTCATTAACCTATCTTAACATTGTTTTTTCTAACATTTGCTTGAGGCAGGAGAATATGCAGCCACTGCAAACTATTTAATCCTGTTCTAATCCAGCATTGGAATTATTATGAATAAGTGTAAGATTTATGTGAAAATATGAGTAATTTATAAGGTTTGTAATTTTTTCTGGATTATTTTAGTATTCTGATTAAAATTAAATAAAGCTGGTATTGCCAATAGGCTGAATATGTTGTTTTTTTCAATGAATTGTCAGACTAGTAAATGATAGAAAGGCCCCCTGGTTATTATTTAAAATGAAGAGACATTCACCTTGAGTTATCTTTTCAGTAAGTACCTGACTACAAGCAATTCTGCTCTAATTCATAAAATAGTAGAAAATATATATTTTTCACATTTGTCTATCTTTAATAAACAGAATGCATGCCTTTTTTTCCTACTGACTAATGCATGTGTCTGTGCATGTGTAAGCCACATGCACATTACAAATATATGTATTATAGACTCATATACTAACAGCTTCAGGTATAGGAGGATATGATACATTGCTTTGCAAAGAGTCTCATGCTGTCAGGGATCTTAGCACAATTGTTCTTTCAGTCTGAAGGATCATTTTTTGTGCTTGACTGAAGTTATCGCCTTTTCTTTTAAGCATTTATTGCAAAAAAAACACTGGAGGAGATTCTGAGCTAGTACAGACTGCATTGATTATACTTGGCTGAGTGAATCCATTTTTCTCTCATCATCTTGTGCAAAGAAGAGTGTAAGCTTCTAAATAGCAATATTAAATTTTCAGTGTAAAGTTCCCTGTGTCACAATCCAGTTCCTAGATCATGTTTTATCTTCCTAATCAAAAGATTATTAACATAAAGCTTCTCTGTAAACTTATTTTAACCTTCTTATATATCTGCTGAAGATAATGGTGTCTATGACCCTGTCTGATTAATTTCTTATCACATTAATCCTAAATACTAAAGATATGGGTATACTGCAAATATTTTTAATCTTAAATGCCGTCTATATTTTATGATTAAATGGCATATTTCCCTCTGTTTCAGTAAACTGTTGCAGAAACTAGCAAATCCTTGGAAAATATTCTTATTACCTTTTGTGTTGTTTAGATCACAGACATGAAAGAAAAACAAAACAAAAAACCCAGATGTGTGAATTCTGGTCTCTAAGCACATTCAGCAGATTAATGAAATTATGAAAGCTGAGCCCATTTGAGAGTTATGTGCTCAGTTATGGTATAATATCTTGAATGGTAATTCATGTGAAATGTAGTCTGTTAAAAAAAAGATGTACCCTGAATCTTTTTTTTTTCTTATTTTTTTCCCACATGTGAAAATATGACTGAAAAGATTAAATTAAGTATTTGCTACTGGGATGTCTTGGGTAAACCACATATAGTATCTTTGTAGCATCAACACAAAATAATTTAAATAAATAACTGATTTGTTTCACATATGGTGAAATGTTGTGGCTCCATAACAAAGTTCAACAATAAGTTATTGGCTTTAATTTATACACATATATATAAATTAATACACGCAAATATAACCTATAATTTAAAATTTAAAATAAATATATTTGATATATAAAAATGTAAATATTTTTATAGAGCCCTCCTCCAACCCAAAATTTATTCATATATAAGCAATGCAACAAATAATGGAGCTGACATTCCCGTGAAAGAATGCATCTATCTCATGCCACATCCAGGAACTTTGTGTTTCTTTGTCTCCATCCTACCTATCCTACACAGGTAAGAAACACATGCATCTGAGCAATTTCCTGTCATAAGGTCCTCCCTGCCCCCTTTCCTCTCCAGGACCTTCTTCTGAGAATAAGTCTGTATAAGTGAGGTAGGTCTCAGCATTTTACTCTGAGTTAGAAACTTGCACGCGATTTGGGTATTGAATCTAGGTCTTATAAGGCTAAGCTTAATGTCAAATCTGTCTTCCTATCTGTCTTCCTACATTTGCTTAGTTCCAACTTCCTTTTGAATCTACCAGCTTATGCAGGGAGCAGAAAGTAGTGGCCTATCACACAGTATTCAGCTGGCAAAAATTGATCATCTCGTAAAAAAAAAAAGTAACTGGAGAGGGAAGGACTGCAATCACTGAGTCCTCTAAGAAGTAGAGAATGACTCTTGCTGAGTCCTATTCTAAAAGGCTTTTAATAGAAAATCCTGTTAAAACTATGGCTGTAGTAACAACAGCTAGACATCTATCTTACGAATATGACAGTGTGGAGTCTCAGAAATCAACTTACTCCTGGCACCTCAGAGAGGGCTGGTAGCCAGAGTGGCTGTGTTTGCAAGGACAGAGGTGAGCTATGTTGGGGATAGCTGGGGAGCAGGTCCCTCACTGGAACGGCATTCCAGGACGCCTGGGAAGAAAGTCAGCCAGACCTGGAAGTGAAAACAGTATTGGGGCAATCACTGTCAGAGATATGAAGGAATAAGATATGACGTGGTACATAATCACAGTCCCTTTTAATTTGAATCTCGCAAGACCTTGCTTGTCAGCGTCTCCCTCCAGTCAAGTTTGCCTTATCACTCATGACATGCATACTTTCCATAAGGCTTGTTCAACATAAGATTTCTTGTTCTCCTTCCTAACTTTCAGTAACATACACATGCCAAGAAGTGGGTACTTACGTAGATTATTGCACTGCCTTTCTTTTGGTATCTAATTTATGTTCCAGGACATAGAAACCCTAGGCTCCCACTAGTCAAGACTCCAGTTTGTCCAAATTATAAGGAAAAATTGACCTCTACCCGTTTTTACAACATAGGCAAAACATTTCAAATTGAAAGTATTCTTCTCCTTTTGCTATACTAGCACAAATACTTCTATGAGATACAGAAAGAATAGTGTGCATAATCGTCTTTTTGGTTCACTGAGCGAACTGAAAAATTATTCAGTTCAGGTCAACCCAAAGATAGGTAGGTATTGTATTATTGAAGCAAAACAGTAAAATAAAGAAAAAGATACAATAATTTGGGATAAATTTAAAAGTTCACAATGATGATATTTTTATCTCATCAGTAAACCCTCCATTCTTTTTAGAATTTCTGTTACTTGTTTGCAATTTCAAAAACATAAATTCTCATTTTTGATTTAAAATGTTAATTTTTCATGAAAGACATGGTGACATGAGACATTTTAAATTTCCTTTTAAAAAAGTCTTTTTCTGAGTTCACCAAATTTCACCCCAAAAGTAAGTAAGTATGTTTCTTTCAAAATGCCTCTACTGGGTGATAATGCCTGTCCCATATCTGAAAAGGAAGGAAATTATTCGTTGGCAAGAATTTGCATAGTAGTACTTATAACAAAAGCCAATGGAAAGGGAGGTCAGAATGATTGGAAGGGAAGGTGAAGAACAATAAGAGGCTTTGTGTGTGTGTGTGTGTGTGTGTGTGTGTGTCTTACAGCTATTTAGCTGCAAGATTTCACTTTTGACTTTTACAAAACCTTCCCCATGTATATATATATTACATTGTCACACTGCTCACCCTACCCATCATTAATTGGCAGACTTCCTTTGAAAACCTAAACAAAAAATGGGTCTTGAGGAAAGATTGTGTTGCAGTGAAGAAGGAGGTCAACAGAAAGAGGAACGGCAGACTGCTGAACTCAAGATAACCTTGATATCACTTGTATGCTTACTTTATCAAGTACACCACATTGTAGCAGCCAAATGAAACACAGTTTTTCAAAGCAATGCCGGCTGTAAGAAAGACCTTTCAAGGCACTGTAAATTTCTATATACACATCTCAAAACATTGTAGCCTCTAAGCTTTTCACATATATTTCAGAATTTTTGTTTTCAGTAAAGATGCTTTAGGACATGGTGAATTGTTTTCATTCCTAGATTACAGATGATACAATGAGAGAGAAAACTGAAGGAAGAAATCAAAAAAACAACAAAGTACTTCTTAAAGCAGCACGTTGCAGAATCTGGGCACAGAGTCCAGACTGAATGTCTTGAAAAATGCCTGCTCAGCTACCTTGCAGCACAGGAGGTCCTGAACTACAGAGTTTTCGCCTTAATATTCTCCAAATACCAAAAAATTTGCTTCTGAGTTAATTACAATTTAGCAGACCTAAAGTTATTACACATAATCACACACATCCTCAAAAATGTATAAGGGAGTGTGATTAGAAACTGGAGGATTTCAACCTGTTTATTCACTCAAATAAATTCAATACACACAGTAGTGCTGGCAGGCACATCTGTCATCCTACATGAGTATCCTACGCTGCTGGGCTACAAATGATGTTAATAGGAACTCTCTGTGCTACAGTTCCAGTTTTAGTGAAGTATACTCTTTCCTAGGGCAGTGACCACCTAGCTGTGCTAGTATACGCTATGCCCAGACTATTAAGCCCTGTTGTTTTCCACTATAGAACTTCCAAATCAGATCCAGCTTGTATCCAGCCATCCTTGAGCAAGCTCCAATCTTTTCACCACCGCCATATGGAAATGCCCAGGATAATGCTTTTATAAGTGTCCCTGTAGGGCACATTCTCTGCGTCAGAGAACCTTAAATTCTTTATTACAAAGAGCCAAAGCTGTTTGTAGTGATCAGTGGCTTCCCCAGACATTAATCTTGGAGATGGTAGATGTTAATCTGAAACTCCTCAAAATTTCCCCAGATTTATATTTGGTCCACATTCAGAATGTTGTGCAAATGTTTTAGCCATTACGCTGTAATAAAAGGCTGTGACAGACTTTTTCTTCAGAAATATTTTGAATAGACTGAAAGCTCTGCTCAGGTCACTGAAAAGAAAATGTATAGCTATTTTTCAAGTCCATCGCTAAATGATATCTCTTTAGTGACACAAGATGTAGTTGGCAAAGAAAGAAGCCAGAAGCACAGACCAGATCATCTAAATACAAGTTTGTCTTTCCCTTCTACAGCAAGTCACAGTTGCTGCTACTGTTCATTTCTGGCATTGTTCTTGTGGATACCTTTAGAATTCTGGAACTGAATTCGTATTCCAGCTTTCTTATTCTGCAGTGTGTTTTTTATCTTTGTTACTCTGTTTCTAGATTTTTTTCCTGTGTGATCATCTTCACAAATTTTTTTTAGTATTCCTTTCCTGCATGACTCCAATATTTTGACAATATTTATTTCCTCTGAGGATTTCTTGATGGTTTCATTATAGTAAGGAAAAAAAGACTATGTTATCACACCAGTAATCTTGCAGTCTGCACCATAGAACTTTTGTCCTTCCACAACAAAAATTTTACATACAGTTAGAATATATATCTTCAAACAAGTGAAGCCCAAAGCTTTTCTTGAAAATAAGCACAGGAGAAAGACCCCTAGGGAACAGAATGAAAACCACAGACTTCAACTTATTTGGGCAGCAGTCAGTAGATCAGTCAGAATTCCTAATTAGAAATAAAACAGATTATAATTGCAGGAATCCTTTACAGAACTGAACTTCCAGCCCCCAAACAGCTTTATTTACAATAAGCACTGGATGATCATTGCAGTGTTTTTTACAAAGGTAATTAAAACACTGAGCAGAACAATTTACCTGTGTAAGTATAGTGAGCTCTGCAATGGCGTATCTCCTTGGCCCCACCAGTATGAGGGCTCAAATTTATTAAGTCTTAGATCTGGAGATATGGAGGAACTTACATTTGTGACTTAATGGGGAAACATATTTGCTAACTGACCCCTACATGGTTCCTTCCGTGGAAAGAAGGTATTACTTTATGTCTATACATTATGACTACTGCTACTAATGTCTGAGACTGTTGCAGCCTTAAAAAATGCACAGTTCATTCTGCAGATGGTGATAGCTCTACTAACACTTCTATTGTTAGTTTGAAAGTCAAGCGATGATATGTGTAGGTGTATGTGTGGGAGCAGCGCAAAGAATTACAAGGATTTTCTCCCACATTAAAAATCCACATGGAAAAGAGGGCCTTATGAAACAATGTTCTGTTCCTCTGGTATTTTTAATTGGTCTGATATTTTGTTAGAATAGCATTTTATTGCACAGCTTGTCATCTTCCTATCTACAGAGTATCATTTTAAATTAAAAAAACCCTTATCTTTTCTGTTTTATTTTTCTTCACATTTTGATATGTCTTTTTTTCTAATTTTTACACTTATCAAAATAGAAAAAATAGCTTAAAATTAATGGTTTATTCTGACACTCATATAATTTACTCTTCTAGGTTTTTTTTCCTCCCCATTAATTATGCAATTGTTGGACCTGCTAGTAACTGGAAGTTCCTTAAAAGACAATGCCTGTCAGTTTTGTAATCTCTATAATTTCAGTGGTGGCTGCAAAACAGGAAATGTATCTATATTTAATGTAAACACATCCTGCCTGGTACAGTCACCTGAGGATAAGACAGAAGGCCTGGACAATGCAGATAAATACTTCAGCACCAAACTGTGTTTTTGTTTGGCTTGTATGATTCATTCAGAACATTATAACGTTCTGATTTTCAAGGGTTCTGGTCATGCACCCAAATTCCTTGCTCACTCTCAGTTAGGACAATCTCAGCGTGGACGATTTTCTATTTTTCTCTCCAATAAGGCTCGAATTCCTTCTCCATCATTCACTGTTTTATTTTTGTTTACTGTTTTTATGTATATAAATACATATGTTTGAACATACACATATATATTCGTATGCACACACAAATATTTGTGCATAGGCAAGCACATGCATGCACACACATATATTTATTAATTTTGCTTAGTTTTTGGCTTTCCTTCTCGTAGGCTTAGGTGATGGGAAAAACTGACTCCATTTGCTTCAAATCTTCCTTCATTCTCCTCCCCTCCTTCATTCTTCTTGTTCTTGTGTCCAGCCGTCCTTTTTCAATGCTAAAGAATCAAATGCTTATTCATGTATTTTGAATAATGAGGCATCAGAGAGTCAACCTGGAGTGATCTGCACTATTCTGTGTATTTACTTTTGATGGCAACTGTGGTTATATACACTGTGGATTGTCAAAAAAAACCCATAAGCTTTTGGAATTAAAAGAAATGATCCAACCACATACTCACCCACATGTAACTACATGCATTTTAGTTTAGTCTGAAGTTTAGTCTTTAGTTTAGTTTAGCTGCATCTATTTTTTGGTTGAAAGGTTGAGTCCAAATCTATTCAAAATGAACATGTTTATGCCCATCCTGTGAACTGAAACCTATGTTTAACTGTTTCCTCTAAGAAGGTCTTTTGGTTTTGTGCAATTAATATTTTTCTATCAAAAAATGTTTGTTTCATTTACACTGATATTTCTGTTACAAAACTTATTTTAGGAAATGTGCTGTCCTTAACCTCAAACTCCAAAAATGCAGACCATTGGCCAATTTTCTTTTACCTGAGCTGCCAGAAACACCAACAGAGTGGGGAATCTCTCCTGAGGCACACATTATTAAGTGGCACGACATAATGTAGTACTCACTGTTACAATATACATCTGAATGATTCACTACATATTTTAGGTCCATCTTTTTTCATGGACTTGAGTCAGTCAGATCTCTGTTACCACATAAGGACTAGTTGGCATTTTGACCAAGATCTTTCATAAGAGAATTATTTCATCTATTTTTATATACTTTTTAAGTCTCACCCACTTGTCTCACCCACTAACAACTTAAAGTACTTATATTTTTATAATTAATTACATAATAAAATGTGTCTGAAAGTTTTCTATAGGTTTTTCAAGTAACATGAAGAGTAAAAAATAATTTTCACTTGATTCAACCAACAGTAAATGTTATCTTTTGCATTTGGTTTTACTGTCATGAGTTTTATTTACATAAGACCAGTCGGTTGTGCTCCTGTTGAGCTGAAACCTGGAATTAGCAGGGTTTTAGGAGGACAGTCAGGCGGGTAGACAGGAAAGAGCAAAGCTTAGCTAGCATGTTTATAACATGTTCATAAGAATTTTGTGTAGAGGATGTATGGAGACAAGTTGAATTGTGGTCAAACCTGACTATAAAATTAGAATGATATTTGGGGGTTTTTTCACTATTCCATAGCGATTAAAATATAGAGTAGGAAAAACAATAAAAGTAAATATAATGAAAAAACCATCTATCAGTTAAATAAACCCAAAGGAAAAAAGTTGCTAAAGGAAACCTTAAACCTGTATGAATTAACTGTTAAGTGGCTTGTGATACTTGTTCTCAGTGATTGTGCAGCTGGAATCCAAATAATTAGAATTTAATTAAATGCTTTGTTTTGGTGATAGAACTGTTCTTCTGAGACTTGGATCCCCATGTTCTCTCTATCATCCCATATTTCAGTTTTCTCACATTCCCAAATGATTCCCAAAGCATTCCCACATTCCCTCAATTATGCTCCCATACCCTTAATTCCTTCCCTCTTTCAACACTGCAGTGCTCATAGATTTTTCACATCGCTAAGGAATATCTTCATCTTTCTGTTTTGCACCATACCTAGCATTTTGGCTTTCACATGTTGCTGGTTCAGTCCTACATGCATGCTGATAGTCTGGCCAGAACATAAAAGATAAAAATAGTGGACTCTTTTTTTCTGTAATCTCCCTTATATTGCCTACCATTTTGTCCTTCCTAATGAACCCAGAAGAACAGATTTTTTTTTAAGATGAGACAGACTAAAAACGCTGTATTTTTACACTGTGTATTGAAATTCTTCAGAATGCAGTTTTATCCTTACTCTAATTAATGCCAAAATTTGGATCCTTCTTGTTGTTCTCTTTGATTTATTTTTGTAAAGCCATAGTATGCAACTCAAATAAGTTTTTAAAATGTGTATTCAGATTTTTAAAGAAAAAAACAAACAGCTTTCAAGTATTAATTTATTTTACACTGCTTTATTTTTGTAAACCTGCTTGAATGCAGGATAGTCCTCCTTCTTAGGCATGATTAATATCTTATGAATTAATACATAAACAATATTCTTGTTATCAGTAATGGAAAAACAACCCAATCAGCATGCTCTCTCTCTTTTTGTTCAATAACTATATTGTTATAGAGGGTGACCAGAGAGTGACAACTTTTCTATTTTACAAAAACTCCTGAAGTTTTAGAACATGACTTTTCTCCGTTTTATCCTTCTTTCACTCTGAAATTAAAGGCCTTCTGGGGAGCGGGAGAGGAAATGAAATATGACTCTGAAACTTGACCCAGACAAAATGGGAATAATGGGGTCATCTTCTCCAATTTCCCAATAGTCTCCCAATTGAAGGGATGTAATTGGGATAATTTCCTAATGATTTGATTTATGTTTTAGTATTTAATTTTGAGAGAGAAAAAAAATACAAGCAAAATGAAACAAGAAACAGTTTTTCAGAAATGGGAAATGAAGACAACCGACAGCAGATAAGAAATTCAATATTTGCGAACATGATTTTCTAATGGACCAGAATCCCTTGACAATTAGCATCTTGATTTCTTATTCATTATAAAATGCAGTTCAGAGAGTCTATTGAGATCCTGCCTCTTGGGAGTAAACATTACACAAAAGCAAAGTAACATCCGATTGAATTCTCAATTTGAAGGTGACATTTTAGTCCCCTAAATGTAATTATTTAGAGAGGTAATGGTTAGTAAACATCAACTTTTTCCTTCACTTGCCAGCTTCATCCTAGATAGTAAAAGGGTACAATCCGCTTACTGACAAAATGAAAAAAAAAGAAAGACAAGACCAAGTAAAAACACTGCATATATCCAGTGAATGCTGCGACATTCTTGCTGAAGATATAATTTACATTAGGTAAATGTGTGACACAGATAATATCTTCTCAACTCAGAGAAGCAGAGCAAAATAGGTCTGCTATTAGTAAAACTATTGTTTATCCCTCTTTCAGGCCTTCTGGGAAAACTAGAATATGACCTCTGAAACATAGCTCAGACAAAACTGGAGATACATAGTTGTCTTCTCCTGTTTTCCCAACAGGCAAATGAGACTTTATGAACTTACAGTGAGGACTTGGACAAAAGAAGTCTGTGACACCTCTGAAAAGGATCAGCTGCAAGACACCCATTTGTTATTGTGTCTGAGTCTTGAAGCATTTTATATCTCTTCCAGCCTCAGCCATTTGTCACTCTGCCACTGTTCACAGAGCCTTGTAGATAAGCAAAAAGCATATAAGGTTCATCAGATGCTTTCTTATCCTGTTTCAGTATCTCTGTATCCTTTCCTGCTAGTATCATACCATTTCTGCCAAAACTTTCACTGCTATTCATTGTTGCAGGTAATAAATAGTAGGAAATGAGCCCAGAAAAATTACATGATAATTGGCTCAGAAATACTTGCCATAAGCCTCAGAGTTTTATTTTGTTTTTGGTTTAGATTCATTTGTTTTTCAAGAAAACAGAATTTTTCTTCACATTTTTTGTATTTTATATTCCTTTGTATTAGTTACAACAGTTATTTTCTGTTCCTCAGTGAAATGGAGTTCTAATACAGCAACTTACAGTTGATACAAGTTTAAAGATTTAGAAGGTCTGTTATAAAACATTGTACTTTATCACTCTTTATGGAAGCTAACTGCAGTTTGTACAAAGTAAGGAGTAAAAATTTCACTGATGACATCTCCAATTGTTGTAATAAGTTTCTTATGCTTCTGATGAAGTCTGAGACATTGTATGGATACTTTATGAGGTCTATGTAAAAATCTTAATAATTTTACTTTGAATAATCTCAGACTCCATGACATTCCTTAATTTTACTGTTTAAAATGTTGCGACACAATTGTACTATGTGCAAAGATATTGTAAACAGTAATGAAAATATACTTGTCAGAATCCCAAGACTACAGATTGTACAAAAATAAATAAACAAATAAAAATGAAGAGCTACTAATGAAGAATATTTAATTTCAGAAATTTTTTCCTTCACTCTTTAGGAAAGGTTTTTGCTGAAGTGTTTTTAATTTTAAACTTAATTAACCTTTTAAAAAGTTTATAGTCATTATCATTCAGTTAGTATACATACAGTAAAATAGGTTTAGTCAATACAAGAAAGATGGGGTAGAGTACAGTGAATGAAATGGCATTCAGGACATTTTATGGAAGATCTGATTTTGTTTCTGTTGAGCTCAATAGAGAATCTACTTAATGAAAAAATCCTAAAGCAAGATGATGGCATAAAATATTTCAATTGTTATCAGATATTCAGCTAGGTTAAAATAAATAACATCATCTAAGTAAAAAACATTTAGTTCAATCATAAAAAATGGATTGTTACCTCACCCAATTTTACATCCTAAAGAAGCTAAAGAAAAGGGATATATATGTAGAATAAATGTCAAGTAATCCAGTGTCTCAGTAAAATGCACAGGGCATAAGGATAGTTATGATTCTATGGCCTTCCTTTTCCCATGTTTTACAAGTTCGAGATTTTTTGCTAAATATTCCCATTTCACATTCAAATTAAATTGAAAAAGAAAGTGTCATTAAATCCTTCTAGTTTATTCAATACAATAGGAAAGACAATTTTAATACTTACACTACCCTATAACACTGTGTAACCTCTCCAAATTCTGCTGTTCACTTCAATGCAGGCAAGCAAACTGAGGGTTTGCATGGTTTAATAATTCTGCGGCTGAAAACTGAGTCAGACAGAGGCTTGGTTATGCTGCAAGAGGTGTTTTCTTTCTACAGTTCTAACAGGAGCAGGCAGACTAAATAACTTTTATATTTTTGCAGTCAGTTACTTTAAGAGATTGAGTCTGTTGATGATAAAAATTGTGGTGTTTACTGATTTAGTGCAGATTACATTTTGAGATAAAGGAACTTGGATTCTTTTAGGACTTGGCCTCCAGATAAATTCTCTTCTTTTCCTAAGAAATCCAGTCTATAACAGCATACATTTATTTCTTTACCATACTTCATCAGGTTTTATGCTGTTTGTCTGCATTATTCAACGTTCAGAACTGGATGGGAACTTAGGATACTGAGATCACTGCCATGATATGGTTTGTTTTTGTTTGAACAACTGACCAGCCTGAGATGATCACCAGCCAAAGTAGTGCTTTTGTAAACCCTTCCATTTGGATATACAGTGAATAGACTCTGAAAATATCAGGGCTGCAAATCATAGTCTATGTGGGTGTTTGAGTGGTTTCTGCCAATAGATATATATAGAAATAATTATAGTAGGTGTTAAAATCTGAGCATGGATAACTCCTTGGTCTTTCTCTGGAATAATGTTTACGTATTCTAGCAAGTGTCTCCATTCATTTTTCTCTATCCCATAGAAGTCAAATTGAGAATTACCCTGGAAAAGCACTAGGAAATTGTCCTTGAAGCTGCATCTTCTAGACCAGTACTTGCTGCTGTAAATCTTACATATTTTTTCTGACTAATTTAATGCATGTTTTCAAAAGCAAACAAATGTTTAAAATCTATAAAAATATCCCTTTTATTGATAATATTCTCTGTTTTGTCATTAAAAAAGGCAAGATATAAGGTTTGGAAACTTTAAAAATTGGAATCTATATAAAAGTTCCCCTTCTAAAATCCAAGATCATAAAAAAGTATTCAGGGCATTCTAGGTAATAGACACAGTACCTACAATTATCCCTATGGTATATTAAAATAGGGATTTTTTAAATTGAGAACTGTCTTCCAAATTCATAGCTAGTTAACTCCCAGTGACATGTCCAACTGCCAACATCAAGGACAGATTTTGCAAGTGAACTTTATAAATATGCTCACTTTGGTATATAAAAATATAAAGTATTTATCTTATATACTTTATGTAAATATTTTTAAATGTACTTTTATTTTTCTTTTTGCTATCACTTATTGAGGAGATGCAATCTGTAATTCAAAAAAACCCTTTGACAGAAAGTAAGGCAGAAAATATGGTACTGAAATGATAAGTGGAAACAATTGAACAAATTCTGTTAAGAAATTAAAAAAATAAAAACACCTTGTACTTTTCAATCCCACTTATCCTTTTCACTCTCATCATACTTTTATCTCTCTCCCTGAAATAAGGATAAAAACTTTAACTGGCCCCCCAAATTAACTGACCCCTGAATTTATTGTGAAATTAAAATTTAAAACTTAGTTTCAAATTAATTACTATTTCTGAAGAGAACACTACAAATTCTGACAAGATCAAAGGCCTGGTTTCCTTCTTCCTTATGCAAGTCAAAGATACTTTGATTGGTGTCAACTAGTACGCAGATTTTGTGAGGATAAGACCAAGTCCCTAATCTCCTAAAGATGCCTGGGTAATTATCTATACTATTTTCTTTGGCTTTAGTCATTTCAGATTTAACCCCTCCATAACCTGAGTTCTGTGCGAAACCAAGCATGAGGTCCGTTTATTCCACAATCCAGAATTATCGATGATTAACTGCCCAAGCACAATATTCAGGAGTAATCTCAATGGATTTTAGACAATCAAACAGGGAAAAAATACACCAGCATGCACCAGACAGAATATGAGTTAACAGCAGATAAGATAATCAGCTCGTTTTCCCCAAGCTTTAGGATTCTTTTCTGAAGCTAATTTGTATAGTAGCTACTTTTTTCTCCATAACTCCTCTCTCCCTGAAAGCCCAACAGGCTCTTTCCTTAATGGCTGATGTAAACATAGCAGTTTTGTCTGACTGGTACAAGTACTGTCTATCATTTGCAATATTTAACATGTGATTCTGTTTTCTTCTCAGGAGAGAAGGAACATGCACAGAATCATTGAGGTTGGAAAGGACCTCTGGACATCATCTAGTCCAAGCCCCTGCTCAAGCAGGGTCACCTAGAGCACATTGCACAGGATCGTGTCCAGGCGGGTTTTGAATATCTCCAGAGAAGGAGACTCCACAACCTCTCTGGTTGGGCAACCTGTTCCAGTGCTCTGTCACCCTCACAGTGAAGAAGTTTTTCCTCCTATTCAGATGGAAGTGTCTGTGTTTCAGTTTGTGCCCGTTGCCTCACGGCCTGTCGCTGGGCACCACTGAGAAGAGTCTGGTCCCATCCTCTCGACACCCTCCCTTCAGATATTTGTACACATTGATAAGATCTCCTCTCAGCCTTCTCTTCTCCAGGCTAAACAGGCCCAGCTCTCTCAGCCTTTCCTCAGAAGAGAGATGCTCCAGTCCCCTAATCATCTTTGTAGCCCTCCGCTGGACTTGCTCCAGTAGTGCCACATCCCTCTTGTACTGGGGAGCCCAGAACTGGACGCAGTACTCCAGATGTGGCCTCACCAGGGCTGAGTAGAGGGGGAGAATCACCTCCCTCCACCTGCTGGCAACACTCTTCCTCATGCACCCCAGGATACCATTGGACTTCTTGGCCACAAGGGCGCATTGCTGCCTCATGCTTAACTTGGTGTCCACCAGCACTCCCAGGTCCTTCTCAGCAGAGATGCTTTCCAGCAGGTCAACCCCCAACCCGTACTGGTGCAGGGGGTTATTCCTCCCTAGGTGCAGGACCCTGCACTTGCCTTTGTTGAACTTCATGAGGTTCCGCTCCGCCCACCTCTCCAGCCTGTCCAGGTCCCTCTGAATGGCAGCACAGCCCTCTGGTGTATCCGCCACTCCTCCCAGTTTTGTATCGTCAGCAGACTTGCTGAGGGTGCACTCTGTCCCTTCATCCAGGTCATTGATGAAGAAGGTGAACAAGACTGGACCCAGTACTGACCCCTGGGGGACACCGCTAGCTACAGGCCTCCAACTAGACTCTGCGCCGCTGATCACAACTCTGAGCTCTGCCATTCAGCCAGTTCTCAATCCACCTCACTGTCCACTCATCTAGCCCACACTTCCTGAGCTTGCCTAAGAGGATGTTATGGGAGACAGTGTGAAAAGCCTTGCTGAAGTCAAGGTAGACAACATCCACTGCTCTCCCCTCATCTACCCAGCCAGTCATTCCATCATAGAAGGCTATCAGATTGGTTAAGCATGATTTCCCCTTGGTGAAGCCATGCTGACTACTCCTGATCACCTTCTTGTCCTCCACATGCTTGGAGATGGCCTCCAGGATGAGCTGCTCCATCACCTTTCCAGGGATGGAGGTGAGACTGACTGGCCTGTAGTTCCCTGGGTCCTCCTTCTTGCCCTTTTTGAAGACTGGGGTGACATTGGCTTTCTTCCGGTCCTCAGGCACCTCTCCTGTTCTCCATGACCTTTCAAAGATGATGGAGAGGGGCCTACCAATAACATCCACCAGCTCCCTCAGCACTCGTGGGTGCATCCCATCAGGGCCCATGGATTTGTGGGTGTCAGGTTTGCCTAAATGATCTCTGACCCAATCCTCCTCGACCAAGGGAAAGTCTTCCTTTCTCCAGACTTTCTCTCTTGCCTCCAGGGTCTGGAATTTCTGAGGGCTGGCCTGAGCAGTAAAGACTGAAGCAAAGGTGGCATTCAGTAACTCTGCCTTCTCTGCATCCTTCGTCACCAGGGTACCCACCCCATTCAGCAAAGGGCCCACATTTTCCCTAGTCTTCCTTTTGCTACTGATGTCTTTGAAGAAGCCCTTCTTGTTGTCCTTGACAGATTTAATTCCAAACGGGCCTTAGCCTTCCTCGTCACATCCCTGCATACTCTGACAACGTTCCTATATTCCTCCCAAGCGGCCTGTCCCCCTTTCCACTTTCCGTATACCTCCTTCTTCTGGTTGAGTTTTGCCAGGAACTCCTTGCTCATCCATGCAGGTCTCCTACCTCCTTTGCTTGACTTCCTACTCATAGGGACACACTGCTCTTGAGCCTGGAGGAAGTGATGTTTGAATATTAACCAGCTTTCTTGAATGCCCCTTCCTTCTAGGGCTCTAACCCATGGGATTCCTCCAAGCAGGTCCCTGAAGAGGCCAAAGTTTGCTCTCCTGAAGTCCAGGGTTGTGATCCTACTTATTGTCCTGCCTCCTCCTCACAGGATCCTGAACTCCACTATCTCATGGTGACTGCAGCCAAGGCTGCCCCCGACCTTCACATCTTCAACCAGTCCTTCTTTGTTTGTTAATACGAGGTTCAGCAGCACACCTCTCCTTGTTGGCTCCTCCACCACCTGTGTCAAGAAGTTGTCACCAATGCTCTGCAGGAACCTCCAGGACTGTTTGTGCCTAGCTGTGTTGTCTCTCCAGCAGATATCAGGGTGGTTGAAGTCCCCCATGAGAACCAGGGCCTGGGATCGTGGGGCTACTTCCAGCTGTCTGTAGAAGGCCTCATCGACTTCCTCTTCCTGATCAGGTGGCCTGTAGTAAACACCCACAACAGTGTCACCCATGCTAGCCTGCCCTTTAATCCTTACCCATAAGCTCTTGACTTGCTCTTCTTCCACCCCTAGGCACAGCTCAATACATTCCAGTTGCTCTCTCACATAAAGAGCAACTCCACCACCTCGCTTTCCTGGCCTGTCTTTCCTAAAAAGCACGTAGCCATCCATGACAGCACTCCAGTCATGCGAGCTATCCCACCATGTCTCTGTAATGGCAATGAGATCATGGCCCTGCAACCACACACAGATTTCTAGTTCTTCCTGTTTATTCCCCATGCTGCGTGCACTGGTGTACAGGCATTTCAGAGAGGTGATCGAGCATGCAGGTTTCCCAGGAGGGATACAAGAGGATCCTCCATAGCCACATCCCATGCACACTTCCCTGGCTGCATTCACCTGCTGGAGGCATCCTGACTTGAGCAGTCTTTTGCCAGCTACCCTGTCACTATAACTCTCCCCTTCCCCTGTCCTTCCTAGTTTAAAGTCCTCCTTAGCAGGTTGGCCAACCTGTTGGCAAAGACACACGTGCCCTGCCTCATGAGGCGGATCCCATCTCTCCCCAGCAGTTGTCGATCTTCAAACAGGGTCCCATGGTCGTAGAAACCAAAACCCTGTTGCCAACACCAGCGGCACAGCCAGTTGTTAACTTGGAAAGTCCGTCTCCTCCTCCTCTCATCCATCCCCCTCACTGGCAGGATTGAGGAGAAGATGACCTGGGCTCCCAGACCCTTGACCACCATCCCCAGAGCTCTGAAATCCTGCTTGATGGTCTCCAGTTTGTCCTTGGTGTCATTGGCGCCCACATGGAAGAGCAGCAGTGGGTAATAGTCCGAAGAATGGATGAGCCTTGGCAGTCTTTCCATGACATCTCTCACACGAGCCCCTGGCAGGCCACAAACCTCTCTAGACATGAGGTCTGGTCGGCAGATAGATGCCTCCATCCCCTGCAGCAGGGAGTCCCCCACAACAATCACCCGCCGCTTCTTCCAGGCGTTCTGGCAGGGCACAGGGTCTGTTGTCCCAGGTACTTCCCTTGCAGCCATGCCCATCTCCTCCTCATCCTGGAGGGCACTAAACCTGTTCTTCAGCTGCAAGTCTTTGGGAGGAGTAGGAGCCTTTCTCCTCCTATGAGCAGTGACCAGTTTCCAGCCTTCTTCTACAGTGTTATGATGTACCATTTCACACAGCACAGAGCCCTCTGGCAACTCCACTGCTGCAGGGGGTTGGGACTCCCGAAGCTGTAGAGTCTCCGAGAATACCCTGTCTATCTCTTGCTCATCTTCTTGGATGCTGCGCAGCCTACTGACTTCCTCCCATGACTCCCTTACCTGATGACTCAACTCGTCAACAGCAGCACACCTCCTGCAGGAGAGCTGGCTGCCAGCCCAGGCCTCCTGGAGAGGCCCCAAGCACTCCCTGCAGCCTGAGACCTGTGGAGCTGCATCTACTGTCAGAGGGTCGGTCTGGGTCCAAGCCTCTGACACAGCAACTCCAACAGCCACTGGGGAACGCACTTTGCGGCGTGTCACGACCATACTTGAGGAAGCATACACCACAGGAAACAGAAATGAAGGCACCTACTGCATAAACTGCTACCTCTACTCACTGCACTCTGGGCCTGGCTCTTATATAGGCCTCTCCCTAGCACTGGCTAAGAGGGTGCTTGACCCGCCCTAATCAAGGGCCACCAGGATCAAAGGCCCCAACTCCTTCTGGTCAGGGGCAATCAAGAGAGCTCCTTAGCAGCAGCCACTCCTAGCTAGAGCTTTTCCCAGGAGCTTTTCCCAGGAGAAGCCAAGGCCTCCTGCAGTTGTCCTTGTCTAGCTTCCCCTTTCCTGTTCACAGCAATCACCTTCTAGTTCCTCGGGGGTCCTCAGAAAGCCCACAACTTCCAACAAGATCCTCAAGTTCTAGTCATAGCCCAAACACTGCTGCGCAAACTGCTGCGTCTGTTCGCTGCCTCTGTTAGCTGCACTCTCTTAATGTTTACATTAAAAGTATGTTATGAGACAAGTAGCATAAATAGCCACAACACTTTATTTTGATGGTATCTTCTTCCCTCATTTCTTGCCTGTTACTGCATGTTTATGAGCAAAAGCTATTCCATGAAAATTAATGATATGGTTGTGAATGCGAAGGTTCACAGAGTGTCTAGAACTTACCAAGTTAATGTTAGCAGCTATTGTATAAAAGCTTTCAATTTAATTTAAATGGCACTGCAAAGTGGTTCATATGCTGAGATATGCAGGAAAAGAATTTATTTCCTGGTAATGACAGAGTGCCAATCTGCTAATACTCACCCAGGAAACCTTTAGCAATTAGATGTATTTAGGTAGGTAAAAAGGTGTTACATTCAGTTGTAGAAGATAATGCACCAGTAATTTTTCTTCTTACATTAACCATTTGCTTCCAATTAAAGAGTTATACTTTTTTTTCAGACTTAAAATAAGGCCACTGAATGAGGAGGATCAGAAAAAAATCCATTGTACTCTCTAGCAAAATCAGCATTTCCTCCATAATTTTTCCATGTGTTTTCCCATCAGCAATGCCTAGAAGCATCAATCAGCAGAACAGTCTGATTTCAAAACATGCCTAAAATGCCTAACATGCCTAAAATTTCAAAAGCCTTTTTTTCTGTTGTTGTTAGGAAGAAGCTTTGTGATCACATACGTCACATTTTTAACAGGAATGACTTTAACTCTCTGCTAAGTGCTCTTTTGCTTACTCTTTAGCAAAGCTAAATAGCTTTACAGGTATAGTCAAGGTTCTATTGGCATTTCTTCTGTAAACCCACTTTTCAGAGTAAAATAGCAGACTATCTAATTACCTGAACTTTGGTATCCAGTCACATTGCTCAGCTGAGGGTTTCTTTCTTTCTGTTGTGTTTGACATTTTTAAAAATATATATATGGACTATATGGAACACTTTCACATGGTCTTTTGAGAGATCTGTAATGGAAATCTTTCTACTGCTATTACTTATTTTTGAGATGTGAAAACAAGGAAACTGCCAAGGAAAGCCAAGGAAAATGGCTTGATTTGGCCTGTCTTTTATTTTAGATAGTTTTAGGAAGTAGTGCATTTCATCCATTTTACAGTTCTGTTTAACACTCTGATACCTGACCCTGTAGATATAGTTAGATTTTATCTACACAACTCATGAAGCTCAGAACGGACATTTTGCAGACAGGAACAAGGCTTTTTGTGCCATATGCAAGTAGGCCTCTGCTTAATTAGTTAATGCCTTATACTAGCTAATGAGAAAACAAGAGGAAAGAAATAGGTAAAAGAGTTTTTTGGAGAGTACTCAAGACTAAGTCAGTTGTGGTCTATTTCTAGTATGCCAAGATCTAGCCATGGATGTACTGGGAAAGGATTGTCCGAAGCTGAATCCAAAACATGGGGTACAAGTTTCCTTAATATCTTTAAGGGAGATACTTTAGGGAGAGTTCTGATAAAGATACTACTTGCTGTGTATCCTTTTTCCCACCCTAAAGTCCCTGTAGGCACCTGTGTGTTCTGCCTGGAAAGAAGAGAGTAAGAAACCATTTGGCAGCACCTTGGTACTCTAAAGGGGCATGAGAAAGTGTAAGGAGGACGGAAGCACTTCCCAAGAGAGAAATACTGTCTTTAGGAGCTTTAGGGAAAGCTAAAGCTCTGGGCTGTCTTTTATGCTGAGATGCCTTACACTGATCAGAGCAGTCCCATAATGGTGACCCTTATGACATTCTGTGTGACCCTTTAATGTAGAAACTGTTACAATCATTGCATAGGATTTGAGCACATTCTTAACAGCATGTAGTTAAATGGCATACAAATTTAGGATCACTGTGTGTTCTTTCTATGAAAATCAAAATAAAGACTGTGAATGATGTACATTGTCTAATATTACATTGATTAAGCATACATTTGCACTCCTTACAAGTACTCTGTGCCATTGGTATAGGAGTTCAAAAATGTTACCTATATACCAGCAGAGATAAGAACATAATCTTAAGAGTCTTCATTATTTTAATATTTGTTATAATTTGTCTCTTTTAAAATTTAATAGTAAAGAGCTATGGCTATGAAAATGTGATTAATGCAACCAAGAAAATACATTGGGGATGTTTTCCAATACATAGCATAAAAGATTTAAGAATATCAGCCACTTGGAGGAAGAGGGGTGAGGAGTTTCTGTGAGGCTGAGGTCATAACTCAAATGCTTGCTGCCCCAATAATTTAATGATGCTGCCCCAATATGTAAATGAAGCTTCATTCATTCACAAAAAAATATAGCAAGGTTATTATTTCAAAATGCAGTCTTCATACATATCTTCATTTCTTCATACTGTCTTCATTACATATCTTTATACTTCAGTTATCTGACCATATCTGTTCTTTTTTTTTCTCTAAATTGCATAAACATTAGAGTTTGTGTTTATGCACAGTTTATACATGCAAACATAGCATTGCATACAGAATACCTGTATAGTGAAAACTACATTATTTCTTTTCTGCAGGATAATTTCTCCCGTCTTTAACTAGATGACTAAAATAGGTGAAAGAATTGCAGATAACTAACTTGGTCTAGAAACAACACTTGTAGATGGCAAAAGTTAGGAAACAGAAGAGCATACTATTTATTCCAATTATGCTACTGATTCAAATGTTTTACGAGATAATTCAGAGACTCATATGAGTTTATATTAACATAATAGCTTTCAATCTAACAAAGGCTAAAACTTCTGATTGGGTCCATGGGCTATAACATAATTTAAGCAATACATTACAATAATAAATACATTTTGCATTATTCCATAATAATTATTTGTTATAAGTTTAAGAAGAATTGACATACAAAATGAATAAAAATTCAACATATACAATATTAAATATATTTTAATGATGATGTATAATTCATCAATCGTGTTATTCAATCATGCGTATTTAGAAAACCAGAAATAACACACAAGATTTCACAATATTCATTAACTCAAGAGAAAGTATCACTGATTTCAATGTAAGCTGAATGCAACCCTATCATTCTGATATAGTTACAAATAAAGAATAACTGGTGTTTTGGCACTGCTCAGGAAGAGTTCTGAGGAATTGGTACATGTATGTTATGTGCCTGGTATATACATGGGCTGAATTTCTTGAACAAGATCAGAATTGTGAATGTACTTCTGTTTAAAAAAATGGTAACATGAAGCATTTAAGGAATGTCTTCTCTGGGTTTACTCCTACATACCTCAATTATGTGCATAGGAGAACTAATTTTGCAAGTCATGTACACAGGTGGTAATGTCTGAACTGTGGCTGCTATTTCAGCTTAGTATAGCAAAATTCTGGGATTTTTTTGCTAAATGCCATATAAATGCCATGTAGTCCTCTTGACTTCTTCTTTGATGAGTCCGTTCAGGATAAACCTCAAATCTTGTTCTAATATTCAGTTATTCTAAATGTCTTCCAGGTGATGCCTTCAGAATTCCTGCAGAAGACTCTTATTTTTAAGAAACGAATCATTCAAACGTGAAGAATGTGAAATGTTACTTGCTACTTACCACGCCAAATATCCATATTAAAGCTACTTGTTTTTCAACGTACTTTGTGCTAAACAATAGTTTGACATAATAATCCACATTTAAAGATAAATGACATACAAAGATATGTGTTATGCCTTACCTTCTTTTTAGTTTTAAGTTCAGTATTTATCTGTGCTCCCTAATGCAACTACAGTATATAATACTGCCTACAATTACAGGCACAACATTCCAGTGAAATTATGAAGTATCTAGTTATAAACCAGGTATGTGATTACCTGACTAATAATAACTTTACCAAAATGATCTCAGCTTCTCTAGGGGAAACTAGAGAAATCAAGTGTTTGAAAATCTGCCCTTACCCAACTTTATAAAATTTATTTAGGTTTAGAGCTTGGATAGTTTTGCTTCCACTCTTGTATTCAGACCTCCAGACATCAGAAAGAATTAAAAACTAAAGCATTTCTTAAAAGGAAAATAAGGAGTGGGGGGAAAGAGGAACTGTAATCATAATTTAATACAAAAGCCTTTTAGAAGCGTTATGTTTTATGCTGTTTATGTCATGAAATAAAATCAATTAAAAAGATATTACAGCAGTCAGCTTATTTTTAATTAAAATCTCAAAGGAAAAATATATTTCTGCTTCACAGACCTTAAAACCTGAAGGACCAGGTAACATAAGCTAAGGCAAAAATATTTTTTACCAAACTGGAAAAAATGTGTTGTTCTTATCTTCTTCAATAGGTGCATATCTTCTTAATCTGAGCATGTAGCAACTAAGCCAAGGAGCTAATTCCTGTTACCTAACATCACTTTTGGTTAATAATTCAACCTGTTCATTGTCTAGATAGAAAATTCACATGGAGTTTCCATTTACATTTGCATCAATTTTCTTCTCTTCATGTTGCTTGATAATCCTCAAATTCCAGAAAGGATTTCTTTGGAATTAGTGGCCTTTATGTTTCAAAAAAACAAACAAACAAACAAACAAAAGAAACCTCACTGTACTGAGGATAGTATATTAATTGCCTTAGAGGGAAATGGGATATATGTGCATACAGTACGGTCAGATCATTGTCCTGAAAGAGACGGTTCTCAAGGTCAGACATACTAAACTGGAGAAGCTCAGAAAGACACAGAATAACTTCAGGAAGTCTTACAGAAACACTATGAAGCAGTCTGAAATCAAAAATACCTTCATCTTGTCAGATCATCATAGCGCAGCTTAATGTAAGAACTGCCATAATGAATCAGACTGAAAGTTCATTTAAACTTATAATGGTCAGAAGTAGATGTTTAGGAAAAGAAGATAGAAATTTCACTGTATTTCTTGTGTACTAATGAATATCACTCCCTGATGACTTCTTCCATGTCATTCATGATTTTATATACATCTTTATCTCATTTTAGTCACTTAATTCCTAAACTAGACAGCTCTTGTCTTTTTTGTCTCTTCTCATACAAAGGTCATTTCATTTTTGTTTTCCTTTTGTATACTGTTTCCAGCCCTACTATATCCTTTCTGTTATGGAAGAAAGAGAACAGCCTAGAGAAATATAGAACTGCAAGGTAAAGAATGGATTTATACAGTGACACATACCATGATGTTTTCTGTTTTTTCTCTATTCCTTTCCCATTAATTATTAAGCATCCATCTGATTTTTTGTAAAACTAAGCACAATTGCTCAAACCTTTCCTTAATGGCATTAGCCAGTGTAGATCCTATGATTTCATATTTCTTTGCTTTTTATTTCTTTAGGTATTTCATGTCCACGTCAAGCCCTGTTGCACTATCCTTCTGTAACTCTTCATAATGAGTTATACTTTTATTATACTTGGATGATGTTGTGTCAGTAAACTTGGTAACCTTCATCCTCTTTTGCAAATCACTTGTGAATATGTTCAATGGCATAGATCCCCATGTATCTTTCCATAATGGTAAGTGACCATTTTTTCTAACCACTTCTTTTTTCTCCTTTAACCATTTATTAATGGCTAAAGGAAGATTTCTCTCTTGTCCCATGGCATCTGGTTTTACAGACGGGCTTTCTCAGAAGTATTTTGGAAAACAAAGTAGATTTATCAATCATCATCTTCATCTACTTTATTATCTCCTTTTCAGAGAGTTCTGCTACATTTGTGAGACACCACTAGAGCTCCTGTGTTGACTTCCTACTATATTGTATTTGACTATTTATTCTTAATCATAGGTTCCACAATTTGCCAAGTGCAGAGTTAGACTTTCTATCTTGTAGTGCTACAAAGCTCTTTTAAAAATTTGTTTCACTTTTGCCATTTTCAATTTCTCTGATACAAAGGCCATTTTAAGTGATAAATTACACACTATAGTTAACAGTTCGGCACTTTCATATTTCATTTTCCCTAGAACTCTATGTGAATACCATCTGTTTCTGTAAGTTTGCTGCTATTCATTTTATCAATTTGTTTAAAAACTCTTTTTATTAACACTTTATCTGAGACAGTTCCTGAGCCTTGACTTCTGTTAAAAAAAGCTGTCATGTGTGACTTTCCTAAGGTCTTGCACAGTGATTCAGTTCATTCATTTTGTTTTTGTCCTATGGCCTCATTTTACTGAAATACACTCCTTATGCCATACTAATCTTTGGCTTTACAGATTATTTGGAAAGCTTCTTGGTATTAATGTGTTTCAATATATTATTAGTGGAGTTTAAATATTTACCTAGAACAAGCTGTTTCTCAAAGTCTTGTATCAGCTGTAGTACTGCAACTCAATTTACATTTAAATTACCAGCATTTCATTATTTGTATGATTTTTCTTTCTTAAATAAGACTTTTCTAATTTCTAATGGTGTCTCACAGTTTGTATTTAACCATGCCAGATTTTCTGGATTACTTACAAAAGGCTTTTTTTTTTAAATAAAGAGTATAGTTTTAGCCTAAAATTCATGTAAAGATAGTTGTAACAGTCTCAAGACAAGCAGCCATTTAATCTTTTTGGCCACTCCAACTAGTGTCTTTGTCTTTACTCAAATTTTCTTTTTGACATTGTGTTAACATATTGGATTTTATTTTTTTCTTTTTCTTTTTACTCCTACAAATGAATGATAGCAGTTTTTAAGGTTATCTTTTTACTAATTATTTCTTGAACCAGGCATTGATTGAGACTACCTCAAATATTCACATTTTCCAATTATTTGTTTTAAGGTGAGATCATTTAAGAAGAAATACTGTTTGCACATAATGTCCATTCTGACATGAGTCTACATGAGCATAATTGAAGTTTATGATAGTGTCCTTATCTGTTCTGATTTCTCTTAATAAGTGACAGGCTGGATCACTATTCTCTCTAGCTTGTCAGTAGTACTGCTCCAATATTCATACTTTTTTTTCAGCCATAAAACTAATGTACTAGTAAACACACTGAACTTACTTGTCTGAGACTGAATTTTCACATACAATACCATATGCCATCAGTATGACCTTCTTTATCATTTCTATCTACTGATTATGCAGCAGGAGCCTTTCAAGAGTATAAACATAGGTTGATAGCAGAGGCCTAAAAAGTACTGACAAGATGATACCAGAAGTCTCAAGGCTAAAAATGCAAATCGCAGATCACAGAATCACAGAACAGTTGAGGTTGGAAGGGACCTCTGGAGATCACCTAGTCCAACCCCCCTACTCAAGCAGGGTCACCTACAGCACATTGCACAGGATCGCGTCCAGGCGGGTTTTGAATATCTCCAGAGAAGGAGACTCCACAACCTCTCTGGGCAACCTGTTCCAGTGCTCTGTCACCCTCACAGTGAAGAAGTTTTTCCTCCTATTCAGATGGAAGTGTCTGTGTTTCAGTTTGTACCTGTTGCCTCACGTCCTGTCGCTGGGCACCACTGAGAAGAGTCTGGTCCCATCCTCTCGACACCCTCCCTTCAGATATTTGTACACATTGATAAGATCTCCTCTCAGCCTTCTCTTCTCCAGGCTAAACAGGCCCAGCTCTCTCAGCCTTTCCTCAGAAGAGAGATGCTCCAGTCCCCTAATCATCTTTGTAGCCCTCCGCTGGACTTGCTGCAGTAGTGCCACATCCCTCTTGTCCTGGGGAGCCCAGACCTGGACACAATATTCCAGATGTGGCCTCAGCAGGGCTGAGCAGAGGGTGAGGATCACCTCCCTCGACCTGCTGGCAACACTCGGTAAAGGAATTCAGCCTTTAGAATCAGAGTGGACTTGTTTCAAGGCATATGGAAGAGAAGAACATGTATCCAACTTCAGTAAGAAAACCCATACATAGTGAAAACAGAGCAGATAACAAGAGGATAGAAAAGACAATCAAACCTACAGGAATGGAAACAAAGGAAAAACAGAAAGAAAGGAACTGCTTCCTCACTGTGCCACCAACCCATTAAGGATGCCATGCCTCTTCAGTATCACTGCTTATCCACTGTAGGTCTTCCCTCAACTGTGGTTGAAAATGGGGCTGCTCTTTGTTTTTCCATTCACCACATTTTGCTACTGCCTTTGTTTGAATGCCTATATGTATTTGGTCTTGGTCTGGTTACTTACTTTTGTGTGTCATACTTGTACAGAGCTGTATTCATTGACACTGTTTTGCCCCCAGAGTTTTATTCACATCTAAATTATTTTCTTTGAGACAGAATTTCAGGACTTCACTTGTAGAGAGCATATTGTTTGATCTTTTCATTCTTTCACATTCATTACATTTTCTCTTGTCTGTAGTTTAAGTCTATGGTAACAGGATGGTGTTGGGGTTAGTTGTCAGCAGCATAGTTTCATTTTGATGTAGATAAAGCACGTGTTTCTGGATTAGTCTCTATTTATTCCATAATTAGTTCTTATCCATATTTAGATTTTATGTCTCTTGTTTATGTACATACTACTGTACATATGACTGCAAAGATTTCAGAGAAATGCTTCCCATTCAGTAACTCAAATGTGTTCTTTAGGACCTGTTTTCTTCTCCTACACATGTCCACAAATATTATGAACAGAATTTCCCAAGTAACTGTTTAAATGCCTTGGGAGAACTGCTACCTTTTCACATAGCAGAAGTCGCCATATTGACACACATAGATATCTAGTAACTAAATCCTTCAGAATGATAGATCTTATCTTCTTATTATCGAGAACCCGTTGAAGGAATTTCCACAACACAAAGCACCCATGGCCATTATCTGCAGGAAACAATCATCTCACAAGTGTCATGCCTGGTAGACTCTCCTCCATCTGAGCTGCCCTCCAGAAAGATGTGTAATGTAGGGTAGCTCCAAAATCCAGCATCCTAACCCTCATATTATTATTCCATACAGTAAATATTAATTCCATGTTCATTTCAACCCATATATTCACTCCAAACTACAGCAGATTTTTCTCCTAAAAGTGGACAGCAGCAACCAGGACCTGCAATAGACCTGCTAGGTGTTTAGCTATTGTGCTAAATGCAACAGCTCTTTTTTCTCATCACATCAAGAGATTATTTGCTTTTATAAGGGAAGGAAAGTGAAGTCGTGACTTCACATGATATTTTCTATGTCTGTTTTTTAGGGGGTGCTTCTTTCCATTCATTCAAAAGAACCTCCAAAGACCTTGTCAAACACAATGATCATTTAACATCATCCTCAGGGAAGCTCAATGTTAAATAAGCTAGATATATAAATTAAATGTTATATGTAAGTTCTGTATTTTTCAGTTTTCTTTCACACAACCTTACCTTTCAGTTTCTAGGAAGAGTAATTTAGGACCAAATGAATGGATTATGCATATTAACATTTAAATAAATAAAGGCGTGGCAAACACACCAGAAAATGTGAAGATTTGGTGGTAGATTGTAGGTAAGAGTTTTTTTATTTTTTAATTAAAATTAAAACTTGAGCCACTTTTAAATAAGGATTCAAAACAACAGTAGTTCAAGTGTATGGTATGTACATCAGTTTTTTCAACAGATAATCATTTAAATATCTTATTTATGCCTGCTACCATTGTGTGTCTGCCCTGATCCTTATAACTACATTACATGGGTTTGCTAATATTCATTTATATACTGTCACTGCGATAGCCTCATTTACATGTTAATTATGTTCTTTACAAAGTATGAGCTGTCCATTTTGCCTATAAATATGGTAATGAATCATTCATCTTACTAGTCTTACTAGTAATGCAAGAAATGTAGTGCAGCTATTAAAACATAGACTAGAAACAATAACCAACAGCCAATAAAGATTCTAACAAAAGTAGATTAAAAACAAGTACCGGTTTCTTTTTCTAGAGACTATATGACTTTAGTTGCCACACTCTATGAGTAGGTCACAGTCACTTATCAATATTATACACACAAAATTTGGAGAGAATGTTAACTAATAGCTTTATTCCTACAAAATAAAATAAAGCTATTACAGTCAATAATAGATTAAGTATTCACATACTCAGATGTGAAGGACTGCTGAATTAAGTTGGAAGTTCAGTGTTAGATTTCTGCCTTAGTGAAAATGCTTTAAAATGTAGTGTCTATTTATATAATAAATCATTTCTACATGAAAAATGTAATGTATTGCCAACCTCTGTTAATATAGCACCTATGCTGACTGCATCTTATCAGATAAAGTGACATTTTCAACATGAAAAATATAGAATATTAGGTTTATAAAATTTCAGTATCATTTGTATTTTGCTTTTTAAACATTTTCACGCATATTATGACACTATGCTATCAAGTATTAGAAAAAGAATTAAGTTGAAATAAAAAAATTCTTAATTTCCAGATTCCTTTAACCTTTTTCACTTTTGTTGTGTTTCAAGGTTCTTATTTATTTAGTTTACATTATTTGTCCTGGAGCTTAAGATGTAGGACAAAATTCATAACTATACAGTATCACATACTTGCATACCACAGAATTTGGTTCTCTGGCAAACAAAAATGACAAATTCCAAGAAACTGGTAGTTCATCTAGTAGCTGATGTTGGCCTCTCTGTGTCTCCTCAGACTTTATGACCCTCAGTCAGCTTTTGCTATCACTCATTTGTGTCATGATACTTTAAAATATCATATTTAAATGTTGCAGTACAGTATATGAACTTCTTAACTCAAGTTTACGATGTTCTGAGTTTGCTTTTTACCAACATTTCCAAGAATGCATCTGTCTCAAACTTTGCATCACCTTATGGACAGGCAGACTCTCTTCTCTGATGTTACAGAGTTCCAGTGCTTTCTGAGATTATTCATAAATAAATGCCCATAGAGTTTATAGTACCTTATAATGTCTACTGTCTTTGTTTATATATTAGCAAACACATATATATACATAGACACACATATATAAAATAATATTTCCAAATAAGTCCAAAATCCATATTTTCAAAAATATTTCCAAATATACTTTTCAGAAGGGAATAGATCATGTCTGTTTTATACACTTATTTCTCTAAGATAGGTGGAATCATTTTGTTTGAAAAATATTCTCCCTTTAAAGTCTTACACCTCTACTTAGAGACAAAATAAATGCAACACTGTCCCTAACAATTTTTCAAAAATCCTGAATTTGAGGAGCAAGAAAAGCTATTTTTGGGACAAGGAAATTAGATTGCACATTAAAATGTACTCTTCTGTTTGCTGCCTAGTAGGGTGCCTATATAAATGCTGATAAAATGTATTTATTCCAAACATTATTGTTAACAGCTCATTGCGTAACTGAAAATAGTTTTCCTCAGTAGGTGCCACTGTGCCCAATGTAAATTCAAGCAGTTCATCTGATATAACCTATGATGAATTCAAAGACAGAGCTCAGACCATGCAATGATGAATTGTACACTAAATTTATAGGTAGTCTGAAGCTGAAATGTGCAAGCTGTACAGACTTCAGAAAATGGTTAGAAGCCAGGAAAGCAACTTGCTTTACATCATCATATGAAAATTATTTGCTATTTTTGAAAAACAGATTTATGTAATTGCCAAATAATTTGGATATTCTTCTTCAGTTGAACTGTGATCTTGGCTGTGACCATGGACATGTCACAGTAGTATTTCTATGGCAGCAATATCCAATCCTAAATTTTGTATATTTTTATACGGATCAGATGACTTAATATAATGAGAATTATATTTTACAGCCTATTCCCTTTCAACTCAATTTATCTAAATACAAAATGAATCGTATAACTTTCCTATCAGTTCAAGTAGGTTGTGCAATTTTTATTGCTTTTTATTTGTTTGGTTTATGATATTTGAGCACAATGTTATCTCCTACCTGAGAACCTAAGATTAGTTGATGGTGCATGATGTTAGAATCCTCTTGTGAAGCTGCTTAACTGAAATGTATCCTGCTTTGGTTTCCATAATAGATTGTTTATCCAAAAGTTATTGTAGTAAGTGTCACATGCTACAAAGAGAGGAGAATGCTATATTTGCCTGGAAATATTCAGGCATATTTAAAGTGTAATTCTTAAAATTTAGTTATAGTTTTGACACTTTACCAGATAGGTCTATTGGACTGAATACTTTGAGATTTCTGTCAAACAGCTGAGTCTTTTGTGAAAATACGTACTGAAATGTAGTCACCACATAAAGTCCCATGTTGGTAATATAGGTAGATAATAAATTCCCTCTAGGGTACTGAGATACTAAAACCAGATGTCGTATTTTAAGCCAGTACTGCTTGCATCCCTTTAACAGATGCTAGAGACAGATCCATTATTCACAAGCAGTGTTGGTCGTTGGACGTGTTTTTAATATATTTTGTAGTCCTCATTAGTACTGTTTAAGAAGTAGTTCCTACAGAGCCCCAACATCTTGTGCCAGCAAACCATTTTAGTCAGATATAGGGGGATAAGGCAGATGACAAAGAAATCTCATAACAATATCTCCATCTATGTAAGAATTTATTGGAAAAAAATGTTATTCGTACTGTAGTATTTCTAGAAAAAAAAATTACTTGGTTTGGTTCTGCTTTTTTGAAGTAGCAGTTTGTTTCTAGAGAAATGGGACAACTTTTCAAATTATCTTTTCATTGCTCATTGAAAAATATTTGTGCCAGGGCATATGGTTAATCTGAAGAACATAAACAGGCACACATTATGGATGTTCTCTTCTAAAAATCAGATGCCGCTATGCAGAATCTCGATCTTCTTTTTTATGGATTTGGGGATGGGGTGGGGGAGGGCGGTCTGCGCTTTTGAGCAGAAATTTAGTTTGTACTCCACACAGGCTGTTACAAAATAAGTTTAAAGTTGGTGTTCCATTATCAAAATCTGATCTCCACCACTTTGATAGGATTCAGAATAGACCAAAGAAGCTGATTCCCTTGAAATCTCTTTTATTCTGTGGTAGAATAGTGATGTGAAAACTTAGAAAATAATAGTAACAATATAAGAGGTTTAAGGTTATTGTATTCCAAAATTTTCTGTATTGTTGTCTTCTGTGAAAAAAATCTTTTTTCTTATTTTTAACACTGTCATTATCTTTAAGTTTAGGTACCTGATATCCAAATGTTTTGGGCTTTGGGAAGATTTTGGGGATGTCTTCTTCTGTTTCTGGGGAAAAATGAATAATGCTTCATTTTAAATATTCAAAATACCTTTTAATCAGATAATTGTGCTTAGACAGATACACAGGTATTGACTGAGTGCTTAGGAAAGCCACAGCAAACAGAGTATAAGGTAAACTTTAAAAGATTATTTTGACACTTGATATTTTCTAACAGAGGGAGCAGAAAAATTTCATAGGAAAGCAGCATATGGGAATAGCAGACAATTTTGAGAATGGTAGTGGTAGATTTTTATTCACTCTGGAAATGTCAAGTGTTCATCTAGAATTTCAAATAGACATCAGAACCAAGCCTGTCTTGCCAGTTATCTCCCACTTCTATGGGAGATGCCACCCATCTTTCTGCAGAATGACTCAATTGCTTCATATTATAGGTCTCCATTCCCACATGATGTTGCTTCTTCTCAACTCCCTGCTCTTGCTGTTTATGGTTCCAGTCCAGTGTTAAGAGTTCTGTGGAAATATCTCAGAGCTGGAGGAAAGCTTACAACTGATGAGCAACACTCCCAATTTAAAGCAAACGCTGGTCAAGTGCTGCTGCTGCAACAGCAAGGTTTTCTTCATTCTTTGTAGCTGATGCTGCCCAGGTCATCAGCCTAGTGACATTATTTTTAGCCTAGTTTCTTCATATTTATTAACCATGTAGCCATTTTACGAATGCATATGAAGTTGGTAAAAACTACTAGACCATAGTAGATGTGGGATTCAGCTCCAGACTCAAGACGCCTGAATCTAAGTGTCTCCATATGTCTGAGTTCTCATTAGATTTGGTGAAGAGCTGCTCAACTGAATTACTGGAGTTTGAAGAGTGATTCGGCTCACCCTAGAGTAGACAGCTAGATTTGGTCTGCTAAAAACAGTAAAAGAATGTTTACTGCATCAGCTACATCTCCATTGAACCTAACAGGACCTAGGCCACATGCAGACACTCTGACTGCAGTTTAGGTACCTAAACATAGCCATTTAATGCTCTCTGAAATACCCTAAGGAATCCAAGCCCTTGACATGATCCAAGAACCTATAGGAGACCCATGCCCTTCAGTGATCGTAGCTGAAGCTAGGAAAGATACTCTAAGACATCTAAAAAGGCACTAGATGCCTGAATTCCATCCCTGCATGGAAACACATAAATATAGGTGCCTTAACCTGTAATGCGTATCTCTCCTGAAGTTAAGCATTGGCTCCTAGTACGACTTTGGATACCTCAGATTCTCCCGGCTGGTTTCCACTTGCCGCTTCCAGAACAGTATGAAGTGCCTATTAATCTTCTAGTTTCTCTACTAGCTCCGTTCAAATGCCTTGGACATTTTAGGCATGGATGTCTACATTTTGGCAGCTGAATCCCACCCTACACGTCTATGTACTATATATACATGCACACTTATGTGCCGATAGCCTTTCTGTCTTACTGAGGCATGCTGTTATATTCCCTTTTCAATAACATGGTGGAACAGTTTTTGAAGGAATAGCTTGTTGGAGAAGTTCCTTCACCTTATATATATATAAAAAAATGCTTGCTTATTCATTATATTCTCTTTCTTCCTGCCATCAAGGTTTGTTTTTCCAAAACCCATCAAAAATGGAATCTAGAGTGATCACATTAGCATTTCCTGTAAGCAGATACTTTTTTGTCTCAGGAGATACCCTGGAAAAATTGCAGAAAAAAATTTCCTTTCTTAAATTTTCAGAAGAAAAAAATAAATAAAGTGTGTTAGCACCCTTCAAGAACTCTTATAGTGTACTGCAGGATTCTGACAGAACCCCCTGCACATCCATACTTATGTGTTTATTCTGTTTTCTAAACAAAATAGGTGTACTTCTTTTTTCCCAAGATGCTGATTTCTCTCTGTTCTGTACTGACTGAAGCAGTCCCTAGCAGCATTATTTTTAACTGGCAGCAGATTACCTATTATGCACAACCTGCACTCTGGAGATAGAAACCTGAGCAATTTTTTGGACCTATCTAGGCTTCTTTTGACACCTGAAACATTCAGCTGTCATTAATTCATAGCCACAATCAGTTTATTAACTAATATCAATTAGCAACTGGGATGGATAAGAAATGCAGACATTTGAGGGACAGCCTCAGATAAGTAAACCATAAAGGAAAGTATAAGAGAAAAATATTATTTTTATATGTTGAATATTTTATTTAAATAATTATATAAAAGGTCTCTGTGTGGGCCTTTCCTGGAGGAAGCAGATGAGGAATGTTTTTGAGGGGGAGTCTTGAGGGGAATGGACAATCCAGGATGCAGAAAATTCTGTGACTAATTCCAGTTTTGTAGGATTAAGGGAAATTGAAGTCTTGGCTCTATGACAGTTGCTGAACAGAAGGGTTTCATACTTAACATTAAATGACAGACAGCATTCCACCGCTTTTGAAAAATATTTTTCCCTTTAACTATTTAAGAGTGAAACAAATAAACACAAGTCCAAACAGTAAGCAAAATAAAATATTGACTTAGTTTCAGCTCTCCAGCCAGGAGAAAAATTTATCTTGGCTTATCTAAACTCATGAAGCTGCACTGCAGATATTTGGACACATCCTGCATGATGTGCAGAAAAAGTGACTCTGCACCAGAGAGAGTTCCTGGGGCCTTTCCGATTTATTCGGAAAAGTGGGGACAGGACTTAGCAGAACATGGGCTGCTGAACAGGCTGTGGTATGCATGCAGAAGAGAAATATGTAGACACTTCAGGAAGTCTGTAAAAAATTAAAGGGCATCTCCAAAGAACTTTTTGCACTACAGGAACTATATATATATATATATATATCATATTTAATATAATAAGTCTCCCTGTCTCAGAGATTTCACAGTCTAAAGAAGCTAAACAAAGGTAGGGAGAAGGGAATATTGCTAAGATATGTACATGGCAGGAACTGAAGCACCAAGATTTGAAGAGATCTGCCCAGGATCCATGAAACAGACCAAAATGTAGCACAAGTTTGCCAAATCCCTGCCTAAAAACTTTGTTTTCCCCTTGATGAGAGAAAATAGTCTCCCTCATCCTTTTTTCCCATCAGTCTTTTTGACCCCATTATCGTTGCTAAAAGAAACCTTTTGATTTGTTACTTTTGTTTGTTCTGTTTTGGTTTGTTTTATTTTTTTCCTAGTTCTTTAGCTTGTGTTCGTGGTACTTTGCGTTTCTAGATAGACTCCAAATATTAACTAAGCACCAGACTGCTTAGCTTTCAGAACCAGTTTTGAATGGTATAGTCAAAGCAAGAAAAAACTGTGCAGCCAAAAATATTATTTTTCAGCCATACTATTTTCACTGAGTTGTAAGGACCGTGTATGCATTGTTAATGTAGATGATTATGTTAAGTACAAACAAGATGTTTTTGAAAAACATAAATTGATCTTCTGAGCAACATATGCTACTAAACTGCTTTTGCTGACCATCACTATCAAGATTTCCATTTACACTGTCCTCAGGGAAGAAATAACAGAAAGCCAGATGCTATTGTGCAGTAAAGGTTTGCCAGTAATTTTGCTGATGTAGTAGCTTCTAATGGCCACAACTGCAATTTAGCTTACAGATTTATGATAGACTTAAAATAAACACTGAAACATTTTCAAAATGGCATGCACATGAGTTCGAGTGAATTGAATCATTAGAGATTCCACCAGGAGGTTAAAAGCTTTCAATTTTAAACTACAATCTAATACAGGCTGTCCCAGAAAAATAATTTTTTATCATGCAGATCACTATCATTTATTCACTGATCTAGATCACTAATATTTCAGCTGATCCACAGGACAGCTTATATTGTGTATGCACTTTTACTAGAGGTGAGCCATGATCATCAGTTATGTTTAAAGCAATCCTACAAAGCTGAACCAGCGTCAGCAACATTCTGTTTTTCATATTTAATACCATTTAGGTAAAGCCTTCTTGCGAGATACTCACTAGGTATTTTGGTGCTGCAGACATTCTGGTTTTGTACTCGGAGAATGAGTAGAGTCTAGATGTTGTATAGCATCTCTCAGAAATGTACAGAGGATATTGTTCCTCTGCGCTATATCTTTCCTAAGTCTAAGGTCATAAAATAAAACTAGGCTGGATTCTAGTTTCCGACATGAGTAGGCATTCAAGTATTTTAGTACTGTTTTATTTTAAATACCATTTTCTACACATCTCCTTAAAAACACATACTAAAGAAAGCAAATAAATTCTAGTTTATAAAGAGTTCCAAATGCAATGGCTCTTGAAATCATGTGGCACACAAATACTCAGCTCCAAAAGAAAACCTTTCTCTGAACATTTTATTGCCTTCTTCTCCAAATTACTCAAAAGAATGTGTGAATGTTCATTTCAGCCAAGGATCTTCATGACCTGTCTTCTTGAATATGTTTTTTCATCTCAAACCTAGAGGAACTGATCTCTTCTCCCTGCAAAGAAGAAAATATGAAAACTCCTTCTTTCTAAGCTCCCATCTCCTTTAAGACTTGACACATATGATTAGCTTTATAAAGTGTTCCAATTTCCTGATAGATATTGTGTTTTTTACCTAGCAGCAATAGTGGACTTCAGTTTAAAAAGACTGTTTCCTGGTAAGGCAAACTATCTCTTTGATCAAAGGTTCTCCAGTCAAATAAATGTTCCTAAGTGTTCCATAAACATTTCTTCTGACATTTTCTTTGGATTTTAGCTCGATATCAGAAACAATTCTTTACTTACAATTGCAAGGTGGAACATAACTGTTAAAAGGTATGAGAAAGCACAAGATGTCTGTTTCTTTTGATTAAGTTGTCTGTATAACTCAGGAGCTGACTCATGGATAATTAAACTCTTTCTAATAGCCATATTTAATATATCCTGAGAGTAACTTAGAATGTTGACATTTTTCAAAGATGTTTTACAGATGTGAAAAATGAGTACAAAATTTTTATAGTGAAATGCCTGCAGTTTCAATTTTAGTCTTGCAAATTTCCAAACTATGATCACCAAATTTCCCAAACCTGCTGATTTATTAAAAGATAAAATAAAAATAAGGATACCTTGTAGGGGACTTGGAAAAGGTTGAGGCACTCAATGCTTTCTTCACTTCTGTCTTTACTAGTAAGACTAGTAAGGCCTTCAGGGACCTCAGATCCTTGAGACCAGTGGAAAAGTCCAGACTGAGGAGGATTTACCATTGTTGGAGGAGGATCAGGTTAGGGAATATTTAAAAAAAACCATTGGACCTGATGGTATGTACCCATGAGTGCTGAGAGAGCTGGCCAATGTCATTGCAAGGCCACTCTCAACTATCTTTGAAAGGTTGTGGAGATTGAGGGAGGTTCCTGAGGATTGGAAGAAAGCAAATGTTACTCCTATCTTCAAGAAGGGTAAGGAAGAGGGCCAGGGAACTACAGGCCCATCAGTCTCACCTCGATCCCTGGGAAGGTGATGGAGCAAATGCTCCTGGAAACCATTTCCAGACACATGAAGGACAAGAAAGTGTCTGGGAATAGCCAGCATTGATTTATGAAGAAGAAATTGTGCTTAACAAACCTGGATTTCAACAAAATGAAATGCCAAGTCCTGCACCTGGGGAGGAATAACCCCAGGCACCAGCACAGGCTGGAGGCTGATCAGCTGAAGAGCAGCTTTGCAGAGAAGGACCTTGAGGGTTCTGGTGGACACCAAGTTTACCATAAGCCCACAATGCACCCTTGCAGCAAAGAAGGCCAACAGTATCCTGGGCTGCATTAGATAGAGCATTGCCAGCAGGTCAGTGGAGGTGATCCTTCCCCTCTACCAGCACTGGTGCGGTGAGACACATCTGGAGTGCTGGGTCCAGGTCTGGATTCCCCAGTACAAGAGAGACATGGACATCCTGGAGCAAGTCCAGTGAAGGGCTACAAAGGTGATTAAGGGCTTGGAGCATATGTTATATGAGCAGAAACTGAGAGCTGGGACTGTTCAGCCTTGAGAAGAGAAGGCTTGGGTAGAATCTTATCAATGTATATAAATCCCTAGGGTGAGATGGTAGAGTGGGGAGGAAGTATAGAAGAAAGAGCCAGACTCTTCTCAGTTGTGCCTTATGACAGGAAAAGAGGCAATGGGCACAAACTGAAGTACAGAAAATTCTGTTTAAACATAAGAAAAAACTTTTTTACTATGAGGGTGACTGAGCACTGGAACAGGTTGCCCAGAGAATTGTGGAGTCTCCATATGTGGAGATATTCAAAACCCAGCTGGACATGGTCCTGTGCAACGTGCTCTAGGTGACCCTGCTTTGAGCAGGTGGGTTGGACCAGATGATCTCCAGAGATGCCTTCCAACCTCAACCGTTCTGTGGTTCTATTCTATGACATCTAGTCATTCCAGTTGATTTTTGTTTCTTCAAGAAAATGGTTTTAAAATTGTACTTAGAACTCATTATTAAATTCCAAATATGTTAACCAATCTAAATATTAAAAAACTGCCTTGTAAGCCCAATGAAACAACAGTACAGCATTTTACACCTCTTCTACAATTTTTAGTAAGCTCACTACGCATTTAAAAAAAAAAAAAAGGAAACATCCGTATAGTTGACATTATTCAACAATATAAAGAAATACTAGAAAGCCTTGTGTAATGAGTATATAGATCCCTTTCTGTTGTTCTACAGTGTTGACTCATTTTTTCTCATTAGAGATTGGATGCACCTCACTTCAGGGAGGTCTGTAGTCCAGTTATACGGTTAACTAATCACTTAAACCTCCCACAATATCCTATTGAAAGGCAGAGAGAGGGGCAAATACAGAGGCGATACGCCCTGCTGCCTGTCTCTCACCAAAGATTATAAAGGGAACCTGACTGCATTAGAATGGATACTTAAATGAAGTGAGATGAAATTAATTGCTCCTACTGATCATAGGGAAGATACAAGAAGCATATGATTTTTAAAGTAATTGCTGAAAATAATACTGCCCACCAGTTTTCATTACTAAAGATCTGTCAGTAAATCAAAGGATAATGTATAGAGGACCATCAATCTCTCTTCAAATCAAAATGTAATTTAAAAAGCATGTGTCTGGCTTTTGAATCCTTCTGAGATAAGAAGAGTGAGACTAGAAAGCAGAGAGTTGCAGGGCAGATGGCAGATCCAAAAGATAGCTATCTTCATACACTGTGGACCATCCTCAGGTTCAGTTGGACTGACCACATAATCTGTGAAATTACACCGTACTACAGTTGAAGGACAAAAAATAAAATTTTATCAAAGAAGGATTTAAATGTTTTCAGCAAAGATTATACCAAAAAGATTTTTAAAATTCCAGACCTCCTTATCACTATAATTTATTTTGTTACTAGATCAGATTTCATCTCTTGAATGACTCATTTTGAAGGGTTTATTGAATGCTTATCTAACATGAGTTATTTTGTCCTAATCTGCTGCTCTCTTTTGAAACATCTTATAGCTATAAGAAAAGCTGCTGGATAGGGCAGATCAATGGAATTAAAAGGTTCCTTCCTGACAAACTGAATTAACTTGTGAATTAAACTAGCTTACTAAGTTTGGGGGGTTAGTATGCCTTGAAAAATAAATAAATAAATAAATGTCCTTAAGCATGAACTTAAGCATGAAATTTTCTTTTAATATTGTTATTTTCTTCTTTAGTTAAAGTTTTAGTTTTGTTGCAAATAATAATGAAAATTTGTAACCAAAAATGCTCAAATATTAATTAAGAATAAAGTTGAATTATAAATTTGTGTATTTAGCTTAAGACTACAACTGAGGAACACTTTTTTTTTTGGTTCTCTTTCTTTTGTGATGTTAAAATGATCCATAAATTTGTTATTTCTCCTCCTGCAGAGGTTCTCCTAAAAGACTCCCAGCTAACAAAAAGTGAGCACAGTGGGTGCCACACCACTGAAACTCCTTCTGTAGGATGTGTGTGTGCTGTAAGTCAAGAATGGTGTCACTACAGCACCCCTGCATGTATTTTCAATTGGCAAACTGGTCCCTTGTTTCCTCTAAATGGACTGGAACTATTCTAAAACTTGACTGAGGAATCATCAACTCAAGCTACATTTAGCAGACATTGTGTGCAGTTTTGCATCCGGACTGTCATCTCAATACATGCAGCCCCGGGGAAATGTTCATGCAGAATGCAGTCCTGGAACACTGAAAATGCCACCTGTCCTGGGAGAAAGGCTTACCAGTTTTACAGACACTGGAATCTATTTTGCAAGGGGGGAACATGCCAGATAAGTGGAGAAGGAATATGATAGCATAAAATCAGGAAAATGTGGTGCAAGTATATCATAATTGCCAAAAACCTTGTTTAATCTTTTGGGAGTTTCTTTCATATGACCAAGATAGTTGAATGCAGTTTGCTTGCTTGTTTGTTTCCTCACCTGCCCTGAAACTGAAGATGCAGGTATCTGCAAAGTATAATCTTAAAACTGTACTTTTATGGACTACTGGATATTTTACATACTTTTGATTAAAGCTGCTCCTCATAATTTCTCTTATGCACATGCCATATTGTGTTATATTTCACTGATATCTATAAATTGATTTCATGGCTTAACTTTGTATGGAAAACACCACTTATCAAACAGTCATTTAAATGTTTGCTTTGGCCTGCTCAATGACTTCCATGTTTTGGAAGTGTGCAGACTTCACTTGAAATGTCTAGAAGTAAATTCTAATAAGAAGAAGGTAAAAGGAGAAAGGGTTAGAAGGAAGGTGTATTTTAAAGGTAAAATCTCCTCCTTTATTATCCAGTATACAAAGAGAAAAGGAGGGTGATTGAGATATCTCTATGAGTTATGAAAAAGTAAAAATTTAGGAATAATAATCTAAAATCTATTTCACTCTGGTTTAATGTGAGATTATTGTCTTGACCTCCTTTACAGTCAATGAAAGAGGAATTAATCTGTCTACAAAACAATGCATATCATACTAAGATGACCAATGAAAAAGGTAGATGAATTAGCCCCTAGAAGTCCCCATGGAAAGTAAAATGAGTCAAATTAGTAGCTTTGATATAGATGTCCAAATCTGGATAGATGAATTCCATCTATCCCATCTTTTGACAAGTTATATATCCTCTCTGTGCCTGACTAGCCTAGGATGAGTTACCTTTGTTCATGGTAGAACTCATTTTTTGAGACTTGCCAATCTTTGAATAGAACCTAGTCATCAGCTATTTGCATTCCAGGTGGAATAATTAGCTTTTTGAAAGTATAAATGACCCCTATTTGTTATATAATGTATTGGAGTCCAAATTTAGTTTTCCCTTTTTGTATGTTTTTCATTACTGAAAAAAGATAAACTCGACATAACACCAGTTATTTGAAAATTATTCTGTAAGTTCTGAACAAATGAAAGAACAAACAGGTTAACATGACCACTGGTCTGCAGTACAATGCAATCCAAATACTCTCTGTATTTTTATATATTTACTCAAGCACATTAGATGCAAGTACTTCTTTTCACACAGTAGAGGAAAAGAGTATAAGACACTTTTTGAGGTAAGAGGTAAAACAGAGTATTCAGATACACCAGAATTAGAATAAGTATGGAAATATTAGTAACCCAGGGTCAATGGATTCATTGTTTTATCAGAGGGAAAGAGAAGAAAGCATTTGTAAGGAAAAAAATTAAAATGTCTGTATAGCTGATAAAATTGATAGTGAGATGGACTGTTATTAAAGTGATTCCTTTTAGCCCAATGACATCTTATAAGGTATTAAATAGTTTAGAACTTCTTCTGAGAACAGCCTGATATAAAATATTCAACATCCCTTCACTTCATGCCAAAAATATTCCACTAAAATTGGAGTTAGACATCTTTAAAATAATTGGCAATATCAGCTTTGCAGAGGAAAGCAAAAGGTCTGGGAGATTTAATAATACTTTCATTGATCTTTGCATATGAGAGTAATCCTCTTTGGAAATGAGGTTGTTAATGCAGGAATGAGCCTTCCTTTTTTCTGGGTGTGCACAGATTAATGATCAAATGCTTCTTCACAAAATATTTCCTGTAAAAGGGAAACCAACGCACTGTATATAAGAGAGCTAAAGAGAAGCTGATATCTGGTGTAAAAAGTCAGATATATCTGACTATTCAGATGAACTTGCTTATATTCCTTATATCTTTGTGAAATATCCTTTTCTGTTTTTAATCCCACTTCTACAGTCTTACAGGTAAGATAGCCTTGATGAAATTGGAAATGCAGAAAGAGCTGAGAACTTTAAATTCTGGATGAACAAATGGCTCTGGAAAAACAAAGGGAATTAAATCAAATCTTCATTTAAAAAAAAAGTCAGGGAATCTTTGGTATGTATTCATTCACTTAATGAACATCTTGGCGGTTCCTACATGAATTCTTGAAGCTGCACTGCAGGGCTTGACACAGACTTTTTCAAATAACCGAGCAGACTCAAGAGATTCCAAATAGTGTTGAAAACGCATCAGACTTTTAGTATTTATTCAAGCAGTACCCTTAAACCATGATAAACAGATCTATCACTATTTTAAAGTGTTTAAAGAGTATTTTAAGAGTCAGTGTTATTTATGAACAACCATTTAATGCATCTTGTGCTGAGAAAGGACAACACTTCGTATATTCCTACTAAGAAGATTCAGGCAAAAATACAACAAGCTTAGGAAAAACAGTAAGCTACTGAACAAGTACTGATTGACATTATCTTAACATGTCAGTAGTTACTATGTAATATTACGAGCGCTTACAAGGTGCCAAAAGGAAGTTTTCATAGGACTTCGTGTTAATTGGTAATTTCATTGAAGCAGTGAAGGTGGAAAAAAAGAATAGGTATTGGGCCTAAAATAAATGTACCAAGTTCTGCCTAAAAAAACAACTAGGTTTTTATGCATGAAGTTTAAGATCGTATCTACGCCAGATAGGAATATCAAGATTCACTTTACAAAGCATTAGAACTATGTAGATTTCTTGGATGCCCAGAACTTTTCACACCACAGCAGATGACAAGGGTTAGACACACAGTCCAGTGACAAAGGGAGATAAGAAAACACAGGTAGGTAGAAGTTTATCACCTAAGAAATCAGAAAAAAATTGTCTAACTGAGTGGACAGAAGTGCAAGTCTCCAACCTGTTTGATTTTAAGCAAAGCAAATAAAAAGCACTGTTCTTAGGCCCTTTATTCTGCTTTTAATTCTGAGCACTGCTGACTACTGCTAATAATATCAATAGTCTGCAGTGTAGATATGACCTTTGTAGTCCAGGTGAAACTAGCTTTTACCTAGCCATATATAGCATCTACATTTAAAAGCTTACTTGCAAGCCCATAGTAGCCAAACATAGCAAGGGCTGCATCACTGACTTTCTGTGAGCCTAAAGTATATATATGTTGAAATTTTCCATGTTTCCAACTATGTCTAATGATCAGTGTTGTCAATGACCAATTAGCAAACATGCAATGTAACATATCAAGGTATATATTCTTATTAATGGGGTCTAAACTGTGCAATCTTAGCTCCTTGCTAGCTATAATTACTATCTGTCCTTTGCCAACAGTATTGCAGTAACACTTTCCGCAGGCTTCCTGAATAAAGGAAAAAAGTGATAATTCTGGTACTGGAGGAAAAACAAGCAAAGAAACAAACAAAAGCTAAGGAGAGTGGAGAAAAAAATCACATCTGAAATGAAATGGACCTCAGACCAGGGGTAGGGATGATCTAAAGCTGTTCAAAGAAATTAGAAACTTTGTATTGGGGAAGGCAAGATAAAAAGGAAAGATGGGTCATGCCACAGAGGCAAAGGTGTGATATTGGCCATGATTTAGTCATACTGACTTTGCACTGGTAGCTCATAACACCCTCTGGAACTTTAAAAAGCCAGTTTTATAAAGTTTAAAGCAATTGGCTAATTGGCTAATTGGGGAAATTTAAAGACAGAAATAAAAGCTGCAAATAATTCAGAATTGTTTAGCAGGTGCCCCAAAAGCCATGATTCAATAAATGCATGCGAGTTTTTTTAAATAAAAAGCAGACAACAACCTATATGGATTAAAAGAAGATGTGCAAATTTTGAATAACCATTTTTAAAAGCCTAAAGATAATGAATGAGTAGAAGGCACACAAAAATCAATAAATATAAGTTAAAAGTATGTGAGAGATAAGGTAAGAAAATAAGGGAAAGAAAACCAATGATCAATAGAGTTAAAGAAGTTAAGAAAGCATTTTTAGATGGAATAAAAAAACAGATGTAGACTTGGCCTGGTTAGAGAACTGGAAAACTGTAGATTGCAAAATTGTAAGAGGTAAAGCAAATATCTTTCACTAGATTTCTGTTTTGTACTTGGAAGAAAACATGAGGATACAACTGTTGTGGATGACATTATGAATGAAGCAGAAAGCTCAGAAAACATGTGAAGTGAGTAGAAAAATTTCTTAAGAAAGTGTCAAACATCCATTCTCTGTTCAAATTAACAGATTTGGTCTGTCCTAATTGCTCCAATATAGCTACAATTTTTTTTTTACAAATATTGTAAAACTAAAGATCAAATATAGCCCAGTAGTTACAATATTTAAAACAAACAAATAAAAATTGCAATTTTAAATGCAGGTAAAACAATAAAGTATTTGATTTTGGAATCCAACAACAAAGCTGTGGACATTAAAAAGTCTGAAATCATTGAAGGCCAGTCGTCTTAAACAAATCTGATTCAAAAGTTTTGGGGTTTTTGTAACTTCTTGTTAGAAGTCTTTTGATGTACAATGATCAGATATCTCAAAGTTCTCTTAAAACTTGCACCATCCAAACAACAGAGACACATGTTCCAGTTATAGATATGGGTACTGACATCTCAAAACTATCAGTAACTCAGGAATGTAGCTAACACAATGATGATAGCATTATTATTAGAGAGGAATGATATAGTTCGGTTGTTTATCCACCAATTTTGTTGTTGTTGTTGTTGAAGATCTGGACAACAAGATATGTCTTTCACTGTTAAAGGATATAGAAATTCTGTAAAGCACTCAGAGAAGATTTAAAAAAAATGACTGAAGGGCTAGGAAAATGAATTTTAGGGTGTAAGATTTAAGAAACTTAATTTATGCAGACCAATCAAAAAAGATTTGGAGATGACTTGATCCCTGTGAAAATGATGTCTAGTAGTGAGAAAGAATTTTCAGGCTTGCTGAAAAATGCCTAAAAATTGTCTGGATATTGAAACTGGATGAATCAGTCTTGAAAAAAGACATAATATCTTCTCAGTAAGGGTTATTTTGTTTACTGGAATGATTTATTTGAATATCTGTTAGAATTAGCACAGCTTAAGCCTGCAAGATGGTTTTATTTTATGTCTTTCCAATATATACATATATGCTGCAGGCCAGTAGTGAGATATTATGAACCCTGTCTAATGGTCTAGGTGGATGATCTTGATAGTACTTTCTGACTTTGGAGTCTATCAGTTTTCTAATACAGCTATTCAATGCCATGAACAAGAAACCTTCTACAGGCAGGTAAAATTTACAACACAATTAAGACATTAAAACCTAAAAACAAGCTTCAGGTTTCAGGCAGTCATTCTGTTTTATTCCCTCTGCATTTGTTCTCAGTTCACAATCAGTGATACATTTGATTTTAGCCTATCTATTCAATTTCTTATTTTTTTATTTTTCATATTTTATACATTTTATTTAATTTTGAGAGGCCATATGCAGGCCATCACACGTGATGAATTAATACTCCAAGGTAGAACAAGATATCTTCCTTTTTACCCCTTTGACATCTTGCTTATTTTTGAAGGTGAGAGTAAAACTGATGGTTGGATTTGAACAAGAGAACAATTTTACTTTAGGCCTCATTGGAAGGTGGGACTACAGAGGTTTTGTCTTCAGGAGCAGCACAGACACAATCTGTAGCAGGTCACCAGATGAAATAATCTGTGCACATCTCATCTCATTGCTTCCTTGTGCTCTCAGGTACCTTCTGAGTTTGTGACACTTCAGTCTCTGCTGTGCTTTGGAGCATGGCATTTTTTTTCTCCTCAGGAGTGAAATGCTTTGGTTTTCTGTCAGTTAGTGTGCATAGTACTGTTAGGTTAAGCGATAAAAAGTTCATCTCCATACATACAAAGGAGCTCAGAGAGGGAAGGAGCACTGAGGCATGCGGGCAGGCAGGGGGACCCTGATCACCTGGTCAGACCTGGCCCCTACCCTGGCCCCTGCCCAGGTTATCCCAGGAGGAAAACCAGCCCCTGGGCTGGGGGGGGACACCCATCACCAACGGTCCCCAGAAGGGCTCCCGGGGAACCACACAGAGTGAAGGGGCACCACCTACGGGCTGATGGGGTGCATTAGGGGTTGCAGGGAGGAGCAATTTGGAACTGTACAAGACTTATTAAGGGCTGTTTAGGGGAGAAACCACAGGTGGGGAAAGGGAGGGATCAAGGCGGTTTGGGGAGGAAAAGGAATGGGAAAATAGAAAAAAAGGGTCCAGTTGTATGTAAACAGAGGCTGGTCCATACGCTTGTCTGGCCATGCCCTGGTCCTATTATCATAGTCAGGCCTGCCTTCTCATTAAACTCCATTTCCAACTATTTTCCTGGGTGAGGGGCTCTCTGTTTGTGCAGGTCCGAGTGCCAGCAGATGGAGCGGGACCTCAGATCACAGGGCCCCTTGTGTCCGTGGCACAGCAGCTGGAGCGAGCAAGCATGCGCGTACCAGTGTGCGATCGCTAGCAAATATTCACCTGAACTAGCTGGCACGTTGGTCTAGAGGCATGGGAGGCGGGTAAATATGTGTGTGAGGCAACCAGAGGAGCTGGCTGCCAAAGGGACCAGGTGATCCACACCAATTGCCAGAGAGACCACAGGGTCTGGGGATCACCTGAGAGACTGTGTGTGTGTGTGTGTGTGTGTGTGTGTGTGTGTGTCAGGGTGTGCAAGGTTGCCTGTACCAGCAGCTGGAGCAGGGCTGGGGGCTGTGGGGGCTTGCACAGCAAGCAGCAGCTGGGGAGACTGACGGTCCCAGGCCAGCTATGGAGTGGTCTGGGTGTCTAAGGCCAGCTACTAGAGGGACCCTCATTGTATATATGCCTATATTTCCCACTAACGGACCTTCATCCTAATCACCCAGAGAGGAAAACAGGATGAAGCTGTTGGTGCTGTCTCTTTCTGTGTCACTGCTGAGTGTTTCTGTCTGTTCTGTGTGGCCAGGCAGCTGCGTGTGTATATGTATATGCATATGCATATGCATAGGTATATGTATATGTATACATGTATTTGTGTGTGTGCCAGTCAGGATCCATGCTCATCCTCACCACTGGCTGGACCTGGGGGCGTGGAGCTGCAGCAGGACTACCAGATTCAGCAACCCCTAACAAGTACAAGGGTAACAAGGATAAGCTAATGTGCTACTTCACTCTACTGAGTCATGCTCACGATCATACTCATTGATCTTTTTTTTCCTACAAACTTGATTAAATACTTAGCATCTCTGAATCTGTCCACAGTATGAAGAGGACTAGCCTAGAAACCTAGAAGTCTGTGAGGCAGTCATAGTGTACATATTTATTGTACTCAAGGCCAAATGCAAATGGAGGCTACATATTTTAGGGTTAAGGTTGGGACCCAGACGTGAAACAAAGTAAATTGTGTGACTGGATTTCCATCAATGATGTGATGATAGGGTTCCAGGTCCTGTTGGTTTAGGATTCAAGTGTCAGGACAATAATGAGATGAGACTAATCTTTAGATGCAGTCTTTAAATTGTAAACAAAACATATGGAAAAAAATCTCCATGTCTGGTATTACACCTTCAACAAGACCAGAAAATGTAGGAAATTTTGACTGTGCAAGTTCACATTCCCTGTTTTATTTTTATCTCTTTTTATTTTGTGCTGATATGTACAACATTTCACTCCTCTTGCTGTGCAGAATACAGAACAGGATACATTCACTATCTGAAAATGTTTATCCAGTTTTGCATTTTATAAAGCTGCCTTTAGGCACACATGGCTTATTTTGTTGGCCTGTGAGTAACACCTAGTCAGCCACAGAGTATCTAGCGTTATTCCTGAAGTTGATGTTTTCTGCATCCCAGGATATAAAGAGCTGGAAGTAATAGCATTGTTTCTAATGCTGAAATTTCAGTAGATGTGCTTGTCAGTGGTTCTCAGATGAAGATCTTCTTTTCTGCGTTCAGTCCTAACATGCACAATGTTGCATTAACACCTGGACAGCGGTCCTGCTTTATGGTCTACTAGTCAGAAGAAGAATGATTCTAGAACAAAGAAACTTTATCTCACAGAAGCACTTTGTAAAATCACAATCTGCTGGATTTTAGCTAGACTAATTCCTAAAGAGGAACCTTCCCCAAAATAAATTGACAGAACCCCTCATCAGTTCTTCAGTTTGATGAATAATTATTGATTGTTAGGTGTGAATTTATTGTTTTTCTGAAGTAGGGCCTATGCAAGAAATGGCCCATATTTTAAAAGAATGCACTTGAAAGAAATAAGTGCCCAGTATTTGTATTTCCTGCATGAGCTGTCATGCATGGTACAGATGGTGAGGGACTTTGCACTGCAGATGGGAATGATTCAGAAGATGATAGAAGTGCCAAATCCAAACCTCTGCTCCATCACTATCTGGGGACATATATCATAATAGGAAAGTTTACATTAAAAAGTTTACTTTCAACAAATATATATGCTTGTGGGAGTGAAAGACGAAAAGAAAATGCAAGCTTATCCGATGCTGAGGGGATTTTTTTGTCCTAAAATAATAGGTAAGTTGCTTATATTAAATGAGTAGTACAGCTCTTGAGATGCTCTGAAGATGATTTTATCAGTAAATAGAACTGCTTTCATAAACTCTAATCTTCACAGTTAGAACATTAAAGATATCAGGATGAAATTCTATTCAGCTTGCTAATATAAGTCAAATCCCCACCATCTGTACTGTGCTGGACAAATCCACAAGTTAAATATACAGTTAAAATAAAGACAGCTCTGAGACAACAATTATACCAGGTATAACAATGCTCTGAATAGCTAGCAAATTAAAACCATCTCTCACCTTCAGTTTATCAGTTGATTGATGACAATGACAGTTTATATGAAGAAAATCAATCACCCATATTTCATGTCAGGAATGTCTTCCAAAAAGGCATGCTATCAAAAATAGCACTACAACTGTAGAGTTTTTCTTTTCTTTTCTTTTCTTTGAGTAAGATCGTAGTAGGATCCTTATATAGAGGAGGACAAGATTGTTTTTTCTCAGGTCTTTTCTTGGCCAAGTCATTCAGCTCCTTTTTTTTCCTCCAAGAGAAATATAAACTTGGACTTACAAAAGTCCTTTCTTAAATTCATTACCATTTCTTAACTTTTCCCAGCTGTCTTTGTAAGATTACTGAATTTCAGAAAGTTGAAAGGACCATTTTAAATAGTGAAAAATGAATAATAGAATGTTCAGGTAATTTAGATATTTTAGTTTGCTTTTGGAACCCCCAAAAAGGCAAGAGACAAGTATGTCATTTTTTTCACAGTAATATATTCTGTATTGGGACGATCACAACAGGTTTTTCACTATTTTTCTTGAAACTAGAAGTATGAGGTTTCTTAGAATTTTTGTTTCATGGACAATTTGTAATTTTTTCAGTTTTATTCTTTAACTTGATATGTGCATGTAAGTCTACATTTGCTAAAGTTAATATTTTCAATTTTGTAGAAATAGACCTGTAACTTTAAGTGATATTCATGCCTGGAATGGGGTTTTACTAAATGTCTCCCCAAGAAAAGGGTTCAGCACCATGAAGGGTGTCTTAGGAAACTTCTGTGTTATTATGGATAATAAACTTCATATATTAGGATATACGAGTAAAAAAATAAATAAATAAAATAGCAATGCTGTCAATGCTTTAAGCAGAATATCTCCCAGTATTTTGTGACAAGTTGTCTTTACCCTTGCCCAACTGGTTAGAACTTCTGGGCCACAGTTGTCCTTTTCCTTTGGGGAACAAGGAGACATATCTAAAGTTTGTTAGATCTGGCTCACATAATTCTTCTCACCTTGAATTATTGACAAGTGAAATCTAGGTATACAAGAACATAGTTAAGATATTAAGGAACATTCAATGCCAGTCTTCAGAGACTGTCACAAAACATTTTCTTATGAGGAACAAATTATGTTCTATTTATGGAGATACTTTGAAATCTTTTAAAACAGGAGTTTGGATAATCAAAGTGGCTACTCATGCAGGCCTAAGTATATTTACCACTTACTCATATTCAAAGTGCTTTTCAAATATTAAGTAAAGAGTACAGAAAACAGTCCCACAAAATAAAGACACTATTTTGGAGATACTACAGAACTGAATAAAAGAAAGTTTATAAGAAAGGATGGTCCATTCATTAGAAAGCTAACAAAGCCTTTGAAAAATCCTCTAATTGGCTATAATGCCCACTCAAGCTCTATGCAAAGCTCTGGACAGTCAATATGCAGAAAAAAAATCAAGATTCAAACTGCTAGAGAGGATTCGAATATTTTCTAGTTCAGTATTCTTGGTACTTATGGGTGGGGAGAGGGAGAAGATGGAGAAGATAGTGTTAAATTCTTCTTCTGCTCCTGTAACCACATGGCTACCGTAACCAGTGACTGCTTAATGTAAAATTCATAATCACCATTTTCATGATGACAATTTTTGGACTTAGATGCCTAAAATATTTGTACATATATTGCTAAATGTCTTATGACAAGACACTGAGCAGCGAAATAAATTAGTTTGCAGTGGTCTACATCAGACAGGTCTACAAGATTGCTGCTTGTACCTGAGCTAGCTAATTAAAACCAGCTCAGATATCTCTGTATAAAGTTATTTTTGTGACTGCACAATGAAGCCATTTCCCACATCTTTCACTAATTCTGACTTTCAACCTTTAAGTCCCCAGGTGTAAAATAGGGTTACATCCCTTTTCTAACCAGGAGTGGTTAGAGAATGTTGTTGAATATTAGCATATATTGTAGACTGTTCACATCACAGATTAGGTGTCAAAATTCTTTGGTGGACAAAGTAATATAAATGTTTTACATTAGTAGAAAAAAAAATAGAATAAATCAACTAACCACTCAATTAACTTCAGTCATTATAGATTCCAGTCCAAGATAATTCAACCAAATTTGTTCCAAAGAAACTAAGTAAATGGTCAAAATAAACAAGTAGCACATCCTAAAATTAGAATGTATATGGCTCAAGAGCTGTTCTTGGTTTCCACTACTCAACGCAGCTTCTAGCTAAGAATTGGATTTGTATCTTCCAGTTAATGTTCGCCTCTTTGTACTCTTCACTGATCTGTTGCAAACTGTATTGGTTATTTTAGTCATTACTACACAAATTTTAGTTTCTATAACTAGCAGGTAACCTTTCCTATAAAAATCCATATTCCTTTCTATGATATGCTTCAGAATGTTTTACTACGTACTTCTGGAAAAAAGGATTTAGTAAATTTTCAAGAATCTGCAAATCTATGATAATTTAATCTATTTACACTCAGTGTATTTCATACACTGCCTTTTCTGTCAAGGAATCCAGATATCTCAACCATCATTTTTGCTGTTTCCTTTTGTATAACATACTGAAAATCCAAACACTCGTCTTTCTCCGGTCACAGTGGTTCAGCTCCAATACCCAAGATGTTACATCCAGCCTTTGTTTGAACGTGAAAGCATTCGCCTGAAGATCAGAAACATGGTTTTAAAACACCATAGGGCTAGAGAGGACCTAGAACCAGTCTTCTGTTTCCTGAACAGCTGCTCTAAACACTATCAGAAGAATGATTAGTTATGAGTAAGCTCTACTTTGGGATTTTTTTCTGGAACATTTTTTAGGCATGTTACATCAGGGAAAGCCTCCCCCACCAGCTATAATATGGCAGAGATATACTTTCTGGTTGATTTGAATGTTTGATCTCTGTGATTGAGGACTGACCTTAAAAGGCTCAGGCCACACAATTTTCAGAGATGCATCTATCTCTCTCCATATGTTAAGCTGGAAGCCTAACTACTTCATGGCTCTGGATTCCACACCAGGATGAGACATTTACACATTTTTATAGTGAAGAGAACTATATAATAGAATCACAGGTTCATGTAAGTTGGAGGGGACCTCCAGATGTCATCTGGTCCAACTTCCTGCTCAAAGCTGGTCCAGTTAGAGAAGGTTGCTCAGGACTTTGTCCAATATTTTGTTGAATTATTGTCCACCTGTACCCAAAAGTCTTTTTTGGCAAGGGTGTTTCCCAGCCAGACTGTCTCAGCGAGTACTGCTGAATGGGATTATTTTGTCCCAGGTGCAGGACTTTGCGTTTGCCTTTGCTAAACTTCAAGAGGTTTTTGTCCACTCATTTTCTTCCATTCTGTTGCAGTCACTCTAAATAGCAAGAGCATATAAAACACTTTCCTGTTCAGTATCAGCTGTGAGATGGCTTAGGATGCACATCCCATCCCATCATCCAAAATGTTAATAAGCAGCACTGGCCCCAGTACCAATACCTGAGCTGGCTACCAGTTGGACATTGTATCCTGATCACAATAATTTTTAAGCCTGGCAGGTTTACATCCAGTTATCAATCCATATTTCACTGAGGTGGATATCTGAATACTATTGGAGGTTGTATTGAAGGCCAAACTAAAGTCAAGATTTTTTTGTTGTTGTTCTGACTTTTCAAGTGCTTTACAGAAAATGGCAGGCAGGGTCACCCAGCAGGGGCTGGGGAGTGTGAGCCTGTTGGGGCAATCACGGCTCCTTTACTGGAGCTGGCCTTACCATTAGGTCCTTTACTGGAGCTGACCTTCAGAAACTCATGTTTATGTTTTGAGTAGTGGCCTGCTTCAGTATGGAAAACAAATAGAAAATGCACGTAAGAATATTTACAGTGATAAAAATAAATATTTTCAAAATCACTAAGCATACAAGGACATCCTGTCCACAGCTTTTCCAAATACTACCTAAGGAAGAATATTTTTGTATATGCAAAGCAAAAATAGCATCCTTATCATGCCAATTTTCTCCCAGCAATGATTCAAAGCTAGGAATTGATATGGTGATTATCTGTCATCAGAAGTTTCATCACTCAGAAACAGTCTCACAGGGTTAGATATAACAATTTTATGGCTATCTTGCACCACCATAGTCATGAAAAGCATACAGAATAGGCCCGTATTCTCATATTCATTACACTATTTTTTTTTCTAATACATATCTTTTTCCATAAAGAATGTGTAAGACAGAATTAAATGGGCAGCCCACATCTTTTCTCTTTGATCACACTGTATTTTATGTCTGTTACGTAAAAAAATGTGGTAAATTGACTAAACTTCTTTATATTCCAATTAGGTAAGCAGTCTGTTTTGTAAGTGAAAATGAGTGTTCATGCTTCACTTACTACAGAGTAACATGCCAGTAGAAAATGAGAGAGGAAATAGAATAGAAAATAAAAGAAATAATTAACAAAGAGAAAATCATATCATAGAATTTATGTTGATGAAAATGTTAGGTACCAGTTACCACTATCTTTATGATTGACAGCTTAATAGAAACAAATATACAGTTACAGTGTTATTTCATTATTCAATATGTATAACTGAGCTTCTTAATGAAACCTTCTATTTTCTTTTCTAAACAAATGGGGGCCACACTTTGGATTACTGCAAACAGTGCATTTACATTCATGTAGGTACAAGGGAATATTATCTCAGTTAGGAATTTGTCAAACAGAGGTTTAATTCGTTCTGTTCTCACGAAAGAAGACCAGAGGTTTGGGCCTGAACCTGGTATAAATATGAGGCAAAATCTGTAAATGAGAGTTATCTCAAAGCAAGTGATTTGTCAGTGGTTACATTAGCCATTAGAGAATCTACATAAATAATATTTCCAGCTCAGCTTTACAGTCTTCTTTACTACATTGTTTCTCACTGAAAAATAAATAAACATTTTATAATAGAAAACCTAGCAAGAAGCCTGAGATGAGTCACTAGAATAGACAGGAGAGACTTTAATGTCATCAGAAGGGTTCATAAAGCCTGACCTTTTATTCAAAATTTTAGGTGTCAAAGCCTGAGCAAGATATGGACTGTTAGAAACAGAAAAGAAGCCATCACAACATCAACAAATAAAATCAGCACAGGTAAATAGAATAACAATACTGATAAATTAGAAAGAAAACAGATCAGTTTATGATTAGATGGAAGTTTTATTATGGTATTTGGCTCGCTAAGGAATGCAAAATAAAGAGAATGCACAAGATAATTTGGATGTAAAAGACAAAAATTTTGCATGAAGTGAAGCTTAGAAAGAAATAGTCAATACAGAAGCTTTGACTCTGAATATTTTTAAAAGCTTTCTTTTAATATAGAGAACAATAAATGAACTAGGAAATTCAACAGTGAAGTTTGCAATGTATTTGGTTATATTCCAAACTGCCTCTGAGAAAACAGAGTTTAAAAAGCTGGCCTACGTAAGGTGACTGAGGTCTATGTGTGATTCAGACTGTATCAGAAATTCTTCAGAAGACCTTTTCAACAAAATGGTATAAAGAATGAAGTAAATTAGAGACCTTGCAAATGGCAGCTATCCCACAGCATTAAACAAAAACTGTTGGGAAAAGCTTCTACAGATATCCAAGTGAACACTGAATATGACTTTAGTAAGCCTTATTTGTTGATGTTGTGATGGCTTCTTTTCTGTTTCTAACAGTCCATTTCTCGCTTAGGCTTTGACACCTAGAATTTTGCATAAAAGGCCAGGCTTACTAAAATACCATTTTCTCAAAGAATTGGAAACTGTTTCTGGAGTGTAAAGAGAACAATAACTGCATCTATAGTTCACAATAGGCTGAAAGCACCCAAAAGTTCTTGTAATTTGATGATTTTTAAGGTTTTTACAGAAAATAGTTTTATCACAGTGACCAATGGATAAGTACTTAAATTCACCATTGCAAATAGCCCTAATTGGCCAACTCAGAACAGAATTTGTAAAACCAACGGGTTAGACTGAGCTAAGGAGAAGCAGAGTCCTTTTGTGGTTAGGACATTAGTCTGACAGTGGTAAGAATTCCTGATCTGTTTGATTTCCCTCTGTGACATTATGAAATTCACTCAGCCCCAGATCCCCAAAAGGAATTGGATGGAATTTAAACATCCAGAGTGTAAATCCTCAAAACCTCTGCTTACTTGTTGCCTAAAGACAGAGGAATTTAACATTCATAAAACACCTAAACTTGAAACATTAAGATTTTCCTTTGTACCTCTGGACATGCCCAGAAGTGTCTCAATCTGAAGACCATTCGAGCTCTTTTACGTACTTAACTCATTTCTATTTGCTGCTGGAATCAAAATGTTTTTTGTGTGCATGGTATTTGCAATACCTCTTTCCCTCCAAAACAAAGGAAGCAGCCCTTTCACTTAACAGCTTAATGAGAACAGAAGTCATCTACTGTTTGGCTTCTGCTGCAGAAGTTCTGAGGTGCCTTTCACATTTCTCAGTGTCCTTTCTACCAGACTAAGCTATTCAGCAGTGGGATATTTTCAGTCTTTTCATTACATAGCAACATCAAAAACTCACCAGGCAAGAGATGGAAACCATTATGCCAGAGAGTGCCTGAAAACTTGAATATATGAGTCTGAATCCTCCTAAAAAGAGAAAGGGAGTGTTTAATGGTACAGACTACAGGTATTTAAAGTAAGGTACCATGTTTTGGAGAGATATCTAAGTCTCTGTGTTTGAATTCCAACTAATAAAACAGGAGAGGCAATACAAACCAAACACAGGGGTTTTTGAGGGGTTCAGAATCTACTCTAATGAGGAAATACAGTAGAAAGATAAGCTTAATGAAACAAAAATTTCTTCAGATTAAGTTCATGTACATGCAGTATAACAACATTTTGCTTCTGTTACCCATTCGGTAGATAAACGAAAGAATTCAGTATGGGCCATAATCTTAAATGGTGGTAAGTTAAGGTTTGCCTAGAAAATGAATGAGATACACATGCTGAAAAATCTCATCTCTGAAGGCAAATACAAGAAAATTCGGATGTAGCACAGAAGAACGGTCTGGTGTTAGCAGACTTGATGCCAAAATATTACCATAAATAACATCAAAAGTTAAAGACATTTCCAAAGAAATACACTAGAGAAGTAAGAAGCAAGGCTCAATCATCTAATTTGCTTCTGTTTCAGATGCTTGAATTCTCAAATTTTATTTCACCTTAGGAAAGGACTGTCTTGTTTATATGTACACATTTATAACAGCAAGTTCTTAGCCTACCTACTAATCAATGTCAGTTTCTGCTAAGAAAACCCATCAATGTGTTTCATGAATCATCATAATCAGAAAATTATTCTAACAGCCCTCAGCTATTAAAAAAAGATTTAAAGTTATATGTATATATTTATATATATATATATTTATTTTTAAATATATATGCATGGAATGTCAAGCAGATCAATGATAACTAATTTGTGCAGTCTAAGAAATTATATCTATCTACCTCAGGCAATCAAAGATTTCTTTAATAATTGCACTGGAACCTGTTTTTAAGCAATTAGAACTCAGTTGCCAGCAAACATCTTAGATTAAAAGAAATGGCATTTTAGAATTACATGGATGGAAATTAAATTGAAATTTTAACTGCAGCTGTCTGATATGCAATCAGAAACATAGGAAGGTAGGATTTCCCAAGATTACTCAAATAAGTTTGGTTCTGCATTTCCCATGTCTTTTGGAGTACTGTTGAAATGGTATCATAGGACTCATCTTGTATGTACTCATTAATAGGAGTCCCAGTGTCTTCAATGGGAATTCTACAAACCCTGTACCTAGAAACATGAGTCTATGGGACACAATATTTCCTTTGATTATTAGCCATATATAAACCAGAGGATTGACACGTGAGCTATTTCAGTTGGACAGTATTTGCTGCTGGAAGCGTCTCACTTCTAGTATCCCATGTTAGAAATCTGTATGTGCTACTCCATGCTTTGAGAATCCTGCACTGAAAATTGAACTTGGATATTATTTATTGATATCAAACTTGACAGCTGATACTATAATCCTCAGATATTATGTTAAATACTTTGTCCCACAGGGTGCTTTGAATATTTTATTTAATATTTAATGTGTTTTAGCATCAATGCTGCAGACAGAAAATGAATAAAAAATGATAAAAATCATATATTTTTAGATAATTCTCCAGTGGATTTATTATCTTATAAAAGTGGTGTTCTGAGATATTTGGATGACTCAAGGGACCATCAGTAAAACACAGTTCTTTTCATCTCTGGGTTTCCAGTCCAATCCATGTTGCTAGAGCCTGAAGTCACTAGCATATAACAACTATTATATGGCCCATAAGAACTGAGTAGAGATCTTGATCCAGCTCCTGAAAGATTCTGTCCCCTGAAAGGTGGGGAGATTCCAATAATTTAAGAATTAATCTGAGCTCTAAATGAATTGTGGTGATCAGAGAACAAAAGTGATTGACAGAAAATAGTCAAATGCCAAGGCAATTTGTTTATTCCAGCTTTTAGTTCAGCTAGACAACAAATGTGGTGTTGCTGTATTTTATTATGAATGGATTTAATTCTGATAATGGACTGACTGCTTTTTATTAAACTTTCATATTTCAGTGACATCCAGCTAAGGGTTAGAATGTGCATGGAAAAAGGGCAAACAATTTTACACTGAGTAGAGACATAATGAAAGTTATTTCCTGCTTTTAGAGGAACTAAAGTTTTTACATCATGCATAACACTTAGGCACTTGCCTAACTTTGAAGTCGATAGAATCAGTCCCATGCTTAGAAGTTAAGGTTGTGAGAAAATATTTCCATGGCTGATACTGAAGAAAACAAATAATATGCAAGGATTAAAAGGAGAAGGAGCAGGTTTTATACATGTGTATTTTCATTTTATAATAACAATCAAGTAAGAATCCATCATTCCCAGCTAATGGCACTGCCCTGAGAGCTGTTACTAATAATGGACTCAGCTTAGAAAAATGGTGCGTAGCCTGATCTGCCTTTGATCATAGCTTGTATGATGATTTGAAAGAAATTCTTCAGACTGTTATAAACATGTTTAATTTTTGAACCCAAAATATCTAAGTGCATTTTGGGGGATGGGTGGAGTGGCAGGAAGGGAAAGAAGGAAATGCAGGAGGAAGGAAATGCAGGGATATTAAATACTAAAATTAAAATATTATTTTTCTCATTGGGAGGTATATACAGAAGGAAATTCTAGATCAGATTAAACCATTAGACATTATGTCAGTAACTTGAAAGCAACCGCAAGGCTTATTATTAATGAAGCTTAACTGGGGTCTGGTTTTGTTTGAATTTCTAGGACATATTACATGACAGGAAGACTTAGTTCAGGTAAAGCAAGAAATTCTTTCAAAAATAATATGGTAAATAACACTGATCAGTGCAGTCTGCTTCCTAATATATACCCACAGTTTCTCTGGTCAGTCATATAAATTGTCACAAAGCATATTTTACTTTGCTTCCTATAGTAGCAGAATGACTGGTGTCCAGTACTGATGCCCCAACTCAACTGATGCAGAATACTTTCTGCTAACAATGTTAATTTCCAAATCATATCCATGCTATATTCTAAACCTTTCAGCTATACTTCATACAAGCTGTCCCCAGAGCCTTAATTTTCTTATTAAATAGATTTCTGACTATATTCTGCTTTCTGATAATGCACAGAAAACTCCAGGTATATCCTGCAGATATTCTGTGCCTTATGCCTTAGAAAGAGCAGCTTGTGTCTTTGATCATCTAGCATGTAACTATTGGTCTGTAAAGAGTTAATTCCAAAACATTTTTTTCATGGCTGGAAAAAAATGAGCCCTGTCAAAATACCAGTATGTCTTTACCCAAAGTCATGAACTAGTATAACTCTTCTGAAGTTGACTGACAAACCAAATCAAAGGGAAAGGCTTGGAAGGAGTTACTGAGGACATTAAAACAAAAACAAAAATAAAGACAGCAGCTATAACTCACTTGATAAGAGCACCGTGCTTATGAATTGTCTGAAGGATGCTGTTCACCTGTTTTATTTATTTTGATTGTAAACCCTCTGGACACAAACATGCCTCAATAGGTGCCAGAATTTGATCCAGTAGGCTGGAATTAATACTCTTTGGAGTACTGATGGAAGAGATTTACGCCATGATGCATTTAAATATTCAATAAAATTAAAAATCTTGTTTCAGCATGGAAGGAAATAGACCATCTGTTGCAATTTGGTGGTTTGAGAGGGGTGGCAAGATTCAAATTTGCTACTAGATTCAAAGAAAAATCTAACCACTACATATGAATTCAGAGTATAACTTGAAGAGGCAGGAGAGAGACATTACTGTTCTCAAGTGGCAAAGTTATAAAAGCTGGTGAAATACTTTTTTTTCCCCAAAAGTGTCCATTTTCAAGGGCTTTGCCACATACTTTAATATTTGGAACATGGAATGTATTTATATGCTGCTTAAGTTGGTGAAGAGAAGAAGGGGGGAGAACAGGGGACAAAATAGAGACAATGTTTTTAGATTAGTTTTAGATAGTTTTAGATTGTGCAAATACCCTAGTATTAAATTTCATGGTGTTCTTCATTTGTTTACATGTGACAACCAAAAGAATTAAAAGAAAAAACCAAAGATACAATGAGAAACCCAAACAAAAATATCACTCAGAGATGCATTGGGAAATCGCTAATATAAGACCAAAACCAGGGAGAAAGTAGAGAGAAAACTTTTCAAGAAATATATATGCTATAAACTTATTCACTATGTCAGTATAATACTTTGTCTAAGACTCCAACCCACATTGTCACTTCAGAATAATTAAATTCTGTCAAAAACACTGCAATAAAAATAATGAGCAAAATCAAATCTTTAAAAATATCTCACTTAAAGTAGGACAAGCACAAAAACAGGTGCTGAATGGTCATATATATAATGTTCACATTTTTGTTTCTTTACAGCTACTTTAAGTGTTTGATAGCTATTTATAGTCATAGAAATTAAAACCATTATGCAGCATGCTTTATCCCATGCTTGATCAAACACAATCAAATAGATGGACAAATTAATATTTTAACAATATATATTATATATTACTCTTGTGGATTTAAATTATTTAGGATTTTCTTACCAGAAAAATATTTAAATGCATGACTAACTTTTGACAAATAGAAATTTTGGTCCAGAAAACAGTAAAGAAACTCATAGATGATTTTGCCCCTTAGCAAAGGTTGTATTCTATGGTTTTATTTCTTTCATGCTTGTCTGGATAAGGATAGCATACAGAAATACTTAATCATTATGACTTTTCGGTGAATTTTCTTTTTCTGTTATGCAAATTTAAGTGGGTTTTAACATAATGTGTGCATGCGCAGAGGTACTTTTTTGAACAATACCACTGTTATGTTCCTTCATCACAAGGCCACCTGTCTTTACTGCCTCTCATCACTACCCCAGTACCAGAGTGTGAGGGGATGCCTCTGTTCGCAGCCTGCTGACTAGAATTTCTATGTTCTGGTAATGCTGGGCATGCAGGATTCCTCTTTTTTGGGGATATTACACAAGAGAAGCTGTCTTAGAAGCAAGAGGTCTTCAAAGTAAAGGTAAAATAAGATTATCTTTTTTTAAGACTGTATGGAACATTCTTAGATTTACCATAAACCCAACCTGAGCATGCCCTCTTAGCTTCAGTGGAGAATGGCAAGTGGTTACACCATTATCTTTCTAATAAGGAAATCACTCTTTGCTTCTCTCTGAGCAGAACAGTGACTTACCTGATGAGGAAAGAAAGGTTAAGTGAAGAAATTAGTCATTTAGTTTTTGCTGCACTTCAATTTTATTTGTTTTCCGCTTGAAGAACATTAAAAAAAATTGTATCTGTACATTTTTATGCTTTCTATTGTTTCTATTGTTTGTGATTACTTAGATAGTGACAGACAAACATTGACATTAGGCTGATGGCTGTGCAGAAGTATACTAATCTATCTTGAATTTATGGAGCAGGGTGTCTAGGTTATATCCATAGAAACACAGCATTTAATGGGGGTGCTGTTTAGGAGATTAGTCTTTAGTCTCTCTATAGTCAATAGGAAGATACAGGAACCTCAAGGCAAGTCAACTTACATGTTCCATGAATCACCACACATTTCTTCATTAACTAGAAATGGGCTGAATTCTATTAATGGTGTTTAAAAACAGAAATGTGGGTGACAGAGCACTGGAATAGGTTGCCCAGAGAGGTGGTGGAGTCTCCTTCTCTGGAGATATTCAAAACACACCTGGACACAATCCTGTGCAATGTGCTGTAGGTGACCCTGCTTGAGCAGGGGGGTTGGACTAGATGATCTCCAGAGGTCCCTTCCAAACTCAGCGATTCTGTGATTCTGTGAAATGATGCCACTAGTCCAGATGGAGTCTGTCTGCCACGTTCATGGAAACGATGCCACTGGCTGATGCAGACAATCAGCAAGATACTTGGTTTGGCTATTTACCGTCTACTTTTGCACATTAAACCTTCTTTTCCTGTTTTAGTGTCCCCCACTGCAATCATATAATACATAGCCCAACAGGTAATTTTAAAAAATGTCTTATATTTGATTTAAAAAAAATGTTTTTGACCATTGTCCAATGAGTGTATGGGAGTTGGTACTCTAGCAAGGAATTAACATTTCAGACATCTAAATGTTAGCTGTCTAGTCTCAACGAGTTTTCTAGGCTCCTCCTATAGTCAACAGAAATGAATAGGCACCTCCAGAGGACGAGCAACACCATTCTAAGAGAGGTGTCTAAAACAGGTAGCATGAATTGCCCTCCTGTAATTTCTGTGTGCTGACTTTAAGGTAGCATAGGAGAACAGATTACTAAAGTTAGATAAAATGAATCCCACTCTCAGTTTTCAAAGTTAGGCATTTTTCCCACAATCTATTTCCAATTTTTCCTGACTTTCTCTCTTTGTATACCACTTCTGTTTTTATTTATTCTCTTGCTTCTCTTCCATTCCTGCATCTTCAACCAGTCTTCTCATCTCCATATTTCTTTTGGCTCTTATCTTCTTATTTCTTCTCTTTCTCTTCCCAGCCGCACTTAAATTGACTTTTTTGCCAGCCATTATACAGAATGTGGTTGGAAGGAGATTTTACTATGATATATCACTGAAAACACCACAAAAACAACTGCTTTCATCTTTCTATCAACATCCATCTACACCTTTTCTTCTTTTCTTTTCTTTTCTTTTTTTTTTTGAGACAGCCAGAAAAGCCACTCTGGAGAAAAGAAAGGGAAAAAAATGAATCAGATCTTTAAAAGAAAAGTCCTGTCATGTTTATAAAGGATTTTGCTAGTTCCGGGATAAATACCTTCATTATTTGAAATGTTCATTCAGTCCCCATGTGAAATCACAGAAACACAGAATCGCTGAGGTTGGAAGGGACCTCTGGAGATCATCTAGTCCAACCCCCCTGCTCAAGCAGGGTCACCTACAGCACATTGCACAGGATTGCATCCAGGCGGATTTTGAATATCTCCGGAGAAGGAGACTCCACAACCTCTCGGGGCAACCTGTTCCAGTGCTCTGTCACCCTCACAGTGAAAAAGTTTTTCCTCATGTTCAGATGGAACTGTCTGTGTTTCAGTTTGTGCCCGTTGCCTCACGGCCTGTCGCTGGGCACCACTGAAAAGAGTCTGGTCCCATCCTCTTGACACCCTCCCTTCAGATACTTGTACGCATTGATAAGATCTCCTCTCAGCCTTCTCTTCTCCAGGCTAAACAGGCCCAGCTCTCTCAGTCTTTCCTCAGAAGAGAGATGCTCCAGTCCCCTAATCATCTTTGTAGCCCTTCGCTGGACTTGCTCCAGTAGTGCCACATCCCTCTTGTACTGGGGAGCCCAGACCTGGATGCAGTACTCCAGATGTGGCCTCAGCAGGGCTGGGTAGAGGGGGAGGATCACCTCCCTCCACCTGCTGGCAACACTCTTCCTCATGCACCCCAGCATACCATTGGCCTTCTTGGCCACAAGGGCGCATTGCTGCCTCATGCTTAACTTGGTGTCCACCAGCACTCCCAGGTCCTTCTCAGCAGAGATGCTTTCCAGCAGGTCAACCCCCAACCTGTACTGGTGCATGGGGTTATTCCTCCCTAGGTGCAGGACCCTGCACTTGCCTATGTTGAACTTCATGAGGTTCCTCTCCGCCCACCTCTCCAGCCTGTCCAGGTCCCTCTGAATGGCAGCACAGCCCTCTGGTGTATCCGCCACTCCTCCCAGTTTTGTTATCGTCAGCAAACTTGCTGAGGGTGCACTCTGTGCCTTCATCCAGGTCATTGATGAAGAAGTTGAACAAGACTGGACCCAGTACTGACCCCTGGGGGACACCGTTAGCTACAGGCCTACAGATAATTCTTATATTACCAAATAAAAGTTCCTGTCATGAATTTTCACATACATGCAATTCCTTCTTCCTTTTCCTTTCTCTTTCTTTCTCCCTTTTCTTTTTCCTTTCCTTTTCTTTTTTCTTTTCTTTTCTTTTCTTTTCTTTTCTTTTCTTCCTTCCTTCCTTCCTTTGCTTTCTCTTCTGGTCTGCCCTCCTGCCCACCCACCTGCCTTCCTTCTTTCTCTCTCTCTTTCCCATCTTTCTTTTCCTTCCTTCTTCCATCCCTCCCTCCCCCTTTGTTCAATGTCTAGTTCATTCCATTTCTGATGTTTTTAACCTTATGCAAAGTTTACAATGTTGTTCTATAAGTGGCATGGCTAATATATTCACTTTTTATCTGGCACTTCCTTTCATGCTGTGCTAACCTTCCAGTGGGCTGGTTTTGCATCGGATCTAATAAGTGCTCCATACTATTGATGTCTTTCCTTTGTTGTCCTCATGCCCTGTTTGATATCACAGCTGCATGGGGAGAGCAGCTCTGCTTGAATCTTTGCATTTTACTGCTGATGATATTTTGTTAAATGCTGTTCAATGATTTTTAACATTGCTTTGGCTTTGATGATATTCTGAGTATCTCCTTTCCTCGATATTATCACTTTTATCAGAAAAGTTCAGCTTCTTTCTCACCTGGTGCTTTCTTTACCTAAACTCACTGCAAGGTTCTGTTTCACTGAATAACTTTCTTCTTTTTTTCCCCTGCTCATTACTAATGACAAACACAGTTTAAATCACTGAAGTCTCAGCCAGTTGACCTAGAGCCCTCCTACACTCTCCTTTAGCTTGGTCACTGTGACCTGCAGTATTTGCCAGTGGGTATATTTTTTCTTCTTCAAGCAGTACCCTTTATTGAGTGACTGTATGTCCCCAACTTCACTGAGCAATCTGAGTTGTTGGGCAGAGTCCGGGGAAACCTTTCCCCATTCTGGGGAATGGGACTCAGGGGCAGAATGAATGAATGCACTGGTGCTGAAGATTTCTAATCAGATTAGGTCTTTAAGATGTTTGTAAGTGAAGGGAAAGCGGCAAGTTGAATAGGATACTAGTCTGAGAAACTGCACTTAATGGTATGTGTCTCAGAAACAAGAACTAACACATTAACTGTTTCTTTTGCCGGGGGGGGGGGGGGGGGGGCGGCGGCGGCAGCAGGGGTTTTGATTAGTCCTTGTCAAACACTTTCCTATGGAAAAAATGAAAAGAAAATGATATGGAAGTACTATATATAAAACCTACAGCTTAAAAGTATATGGACAAAAACAGGAGACACCAAAATGAATGGTAACTCAGAACTGCTAATATGATTTTTTAAACACTTGTTTCTGGTTTCTAATTATTACACTTTTCCATTGGGAATATATAGTCCATTTTCCAGCTTCATTTCTCATTATTTTTTTTTAAAGAATATATAAGATAAAACATATGATTTACACATATAGCTTTAGACTTAGAAATTTTCTTATGTCAGAAGCTTTCTCAAGCATTTCACAGGCTCCGTATAAGGGCTCTTCTTGTTCCTCAAAAAGGCAGTGATGAGATGAAATATGCTGCAAGTGTTCAACACTAATTCACATCTTCAGGAAGTTTTTGTCAGGGCAGAGTTATACTATGTTATGTGATATGAGGAAATCAGAATCCACAGCTGGATGTAAAATGTTTGACCTTGTTATTCTTTATATGAAAGAGCTATAAAAGTTGTTGTCAGTAGACAGAAAAGACTTCCTTTAACCTCAGTGAGGTTGGGATTAGCATTTGGTCTTGATTTCCTGCGGTGTACCAGCAACAATAAAAAGAGAAAAGAGGGCTGCAAAACCAACCAAGTGATATCTTTATATAATACTTAACCATTTGGCCTAGGTCCACAACTACAGATTACCTGTTTTGTCTCACTCTTATGTAAAAGAGCAAAGCCTCTTTTCTCCATACTTAAAGAGAAACGGGGGTGATTAATTTGTATGTGTGTTAGCTTTGTGAATATGGCATTAATGAAAAGCATTTGGAGCACTCACTTCTGATATTATTCCCTAGTTTACTTTACCTCACATTTATCAATATGATTAGCATATTCTATCTTTGGACAGACAATGCTGAAAATGCAGAAAAAATATATTTCTGCTTGTTCCAGCATATCTAACCTTTTTTTTTTTTTTTTTTTTTGATAAATGTAGTTATTTATACTGCAGAAAATAGCACTGAGGCCAAGTTTTAATTTACAATGAGAGCCAAATCTCAAAGCATAAATGAGGCTTCCTTAGGTGGCACCACTTAAATGAGACTTTTTTCCCCTAATGTTTTGGATCCTACCTTTGAATAAAATGATCCTGTGCTTCAGAGACTGTAGCTGAATGAATATGTCCATAATTGTGTTTCATCTCATCAGTCTCAATTGAATTCCTATTTGAAATATTCAGGTCCATTGATTTTCTGTATTAAAGTTTAAAATATATTTTGAAAAGATATTCTTTTTCACTGACATATGTATTTAAAATTATTTTTAGACTTTTCAAAGTGTGAGTTCTTTTGACAAGCTTTGAAGAAATGTCTTCTTTTGAAATTGAAATTACTATTTTTTTATTTGTATTTCTTCTGACTCATATTTTACACCCTAAAGATGAAGCTAGGCCTGATATGTAGCAGTCCTAAATTAGGGGACATTAAATGTCTCAAACTAGGATTCTGTAATACCTGTAGAGTCTGGTATCTTCATAAAATAATTCACTCTACTGGTTTAGGCATCTGTCATAAGGTAAGATGAAAAACCTTCCAGAGGTACCTGTCTGACCTCTGTTGTCCAAATCCTCTGAAACTGTCTTAGCCACAGGACTAAGTTGTGTAGAGGTGCCACCACAATTTCACATCAGGCCTGCATCACAGTGTCCTGCTGCTTTGCCACTTTGTGGCCAGCCCATTTATGATAGTGTTCCTAAATTCACTTTAAAAATTCGGACAGTCTAGGCAGATGCATACCATGTTTTCAAAATCTGATCAGGCATAGATATAAATCACCAAAGGAGAGACGCTTCTGAGCACATCTGCAGAATTAGGACTTTCACAGCGAGGGAGAGAGAGGGAGACATGAACTGCAACTTCAGGGGATTTGGGGGTTGTTTTCACACACTCTCATAGGCAAAGCTTTTTTTTTTTTTCATTAATAATAACTTATTGGGCTAGTTTGCATAAGGAAATGCTCCTGGGGATGTTGAACAGTGCCATATAGCCATGATATCTAGCTACCTCACAACTGTAACTATAAGACAATCTTGAATTTTATCCTTATGTTACAATTATAACTTACATTCGATAGATTTAGCCACAAAGTAGGCTAAATCTAATTAACTGGGAATAGGTAGCACCTCAGTAATGTTTTTCATGACTGCAGTACTAACCATAAATGCCTAAATTCTGTCTGTGTCAATAAGCTTTTGTTGCTGTTTTTACTTTTCCTTTTTAAATAGCATTTACCCTGTCCTAACAGTGACCAGAAAATCAATTTGGACAATTTCTGATTTGTGGATAGGTAAGAATTCAGAGCCCCAAACTTTCTTACTGATTGATGCAAACTTTCTTACTGATTGATGTATAGCTTCCAAAAACATCTGGTAAATTTTTAGAGATGATCTACAGCTGTTAAAAAGTTACCTGTGAGTCTAAGACAATGAGCTGTGGACTATTACATGGACTATGGATTTATCTTTTGAGTAAGAATTAAACAGTGAATTACTTCAATAATTTAAATGTATCAATACTTGACCAGATAGCTGAAAAGAGCACTTTCAGCAGTAACCATGTTTACAAAAAATTAAATGCAAAGTCAGAGGCAATAAAAATGGGAAATGATCCCTGAAATTACTGACTCCTGAGAATTGCTGATTACTCTCGACTCCCATTGAGGTTAATGATTACCAAGAACAAAGTTTGGCTTTTTTTATCATTATTCTACGAAGATGGATTCAAAGGTCTCATGTGTTACTCTCTGCAAGTTGTGGTACTTTTGCAATGAGCTATGCTTTGACTCAACAAATTGAGTAAAGATGGTTCTCCATTTCTGCAGTTCCTAAAGGATTTGTCCTTGAACTAACAACCATTTTTAATATTGCCTTTCATTAAAATGGAATCTAATAGTAATTCATTTTACTCTTGGTGTAATTTCTGCTTCAGCCCCTGAATTCGTCTTTTACAAGGTATTTGGCAGCTCCTTGGCATCTTCAGTACTAACCCCCCCCCCCCCCCCGAAATGTCAATGCTAAAGTGCTTTAGTAAGTGAAACATCAGTTCTAGATTTTAGGGTCATATCAGATTCATTGAGTAGCTGATCTTGGACTGCTCCATTCTGGGTGCTATCCAGGACCAGGTTCCACAGTGAGTTGTATGACTGTCTCAAACTGGCAGGGCTTTGTTAATTTATTTAATTCTACTGTGTGCTCAGAAGTAGCTTTCCTTCTTTTTACTCTGTTTAAAAAGGCTGAAACCTCTGTGGTCACCACTTCCTGTAGAAGTAGGTCATTTTTGTAAAAATTCTACACTTTGGGCAAATGTTTTGTCTGCTGATTTAGTAGGACCTGCTAAGCTACACAGAAGGTTGCAAATTTTAGCTGCCATTACACTTCCTAAAATTACTACCTTTTTCTCATGGGTTGTACCAATAACTACTACCTACTGTTCCAGTCTTTCGATTATAGGTGATCAGCTATCAAACAAATCAATTTTACCCAGGTGCCAAACACTGTAACCCCTACTTTATAAAAGGAACAATCACAGCACCTGAATGTTACAGCTTCCTTTTAATAGCTCTGCTATCAGGTCTGCTTCCAATAGTCACTTTTGTTTCACAGTCCTGATGACAATCCTATCCTATCCCCCACAGTTGTGTTCCTTAAGGAACAAAAATTGTCCAAAAACCTATATGGCAGAACGAGACTCAAATCACTACTGACCTCACCGACCGTTCTTTTATCATAAGACTCAGAGAATATCATAGAAGGCTCACAGCTATGTGATAAGATGCTAAAATTTCCTTAATAGCACACATAAACACTATTTTCCAAAATTACTACAGGTTGATTTGGAAGAGGCATCTAACGCCCACATGCTTACATGATGTAACCTCATTGTAGTAACAAATGTTTGTATTAACAAATTAGCAAATATCTTTTTCTCGTTTAAAAGAACAAAAATGAAGTGATCAAATGCAAATGCAATAGTTTTTGATGCATTCTTTCATGATGGTATTAGCAATCAGTGCACTTATAAGTAGTCTCTGAATATGCTGCATTCTCCTACAGATGAGCAAGATATGATCATATTTACTGGCTGGAGATCAGACAAGATGACCAAAAGTTTGTTTTAGGAATGAAATGAAATACTGTAGGAGTGTTATATGCAACTGAAACATCTTCAACCCTGAAATGCTCAATGGTTCTCTCAAGAACAGACCCCTATTGTGTTGAACTCTGTAAAAGATAAGGTAAAAATAGTCTGTGCTCCAGAAAGTTGACAGTCAACTAAGACTAGCTGCCACAGAGAGTGTACAGATTGTTCAGAAGAAATAGGCCAGATACCCTATATGTTGATGTCCTATGATGTATTTGAGCATAAGCCATTCTTTCAGTGCAAATAAATGAAACAATGAACCAAAATGCTTAATCTAGATCTAAAGTTTTACGAAGTTGGTGGGTCCAAGAAGTTTGAACCATGCCAATTTTTATTAAAAAGTGATCAGTACCAAGACTAAGAAGACTTGGGGAAAAAAAATCTGCAATGCAGAAGAAACCCCAGACATAAGAATATAATGTCACTGAGAAGATTCAGGTGGAAATAACACTTTGAATGATTTGATTGGAGAGGTTCTTCTTTGACCAGACTTTTTTGGCTTTTTTTTTAATATTATTTTGCATTGAATGGTATTGATTTTTTTGTTTATTTTGTAAGTGCTATCTTGGGTTGCTGCTTGGAGACCTTTCAACATCACAACATTGGATAGATTTTGCATAATAGGCAGGGAGGGGATTGATGCTGGTTAGTTGAGCTATGCTGCAGCTTCCACTAATGCCATATGACGTAAGAGCTGTTATCACTGAGACAGCATTGAAGACACACATTCTATCCTTACACCTTTTACTTGCAGGAGTTCTCCATATCCTTCACGAATACGACATGTAATATTAATTTTTATTGTTGTTGTTGTTGTTGTTGTTATTATTGTAGAAGAAGCAAAACATTTCATCTTTCTCACTACGTAAAACTGACAGAGTTAAAAAATGACATCATTGCAACTGAGATAAACTGCAGATATTACATTCCATGCTGCCTTTGCTTTCTTTTTTTTTTGAAAATGTCTTCATTGTTTTTGTTTTTTTTTTTTTGACTAAACAGGGCCTCCAAATATTACTGCTCTGAATAATTTTTTTTTTGTAAGTGTAGGCCCATGTTTGTAAAAGGTTTCATTTTCCTAATAGCTATTGATGTAAAACACCACTGATGACGTTCTTGAATTTAAAAAAGAAGTCACAACTTTACATATCACGTTTGAAAAATGAGATTGATTTTATTATGATACAACCACCCAGTAGGCACACAGTGTGCTAGCTAGCAATCCGAGCAGAAACTAGATATTTTTACGTGCTTCATTAAGCAGCTACCACTGCAAAAGCAGGGTGGTTTTGTTTTATTTTATTTTTTAAAGGAAGACAAGGAGATTTAGACAGCAAGGTTTAGACGTACACAAGTAAATTATGTAAAATAGCTGTCTGTGCCCTGTGTATTGTTATTATGTTTTTAAGTCAATAACATTTATTAATTGAATAAACATATTTGCTCAGGCTTTTAGCCTGGATTTAATTATTTAAGGCCATGGTAAATGTCAAGCCTCAAAAGTGTTTTTCAAGAAATAGTTATGACAAGTATAATAATTACCCTCATTCCTGTGTTTTGTGAAGTTTTTATGAAGTGCATAGTAATAACATGACAATTATATATGAAGGTGAGATAAAATGATGTGAATTCACTACACCTGGCCAGACACTATTCAGATAAACCATACCTCATCATAAGGTGACCAGATCAAAATCTTTGCCTTTGCCTCTTTTTCCTGCTTCTGTTTCTGCTTACATTTCTACTTCCATTTAGTTTTTTTCTCTTTTGCTTCCTTCCTGTTCCTTTTTCTCTTTTTTGTTTTCTTCTTCTTTTTCCTTTTCCACTTCATTTTCCTTTTCCTTTTCTGTTTCTAAAACCTTTTCCATTTCTGTTCCTTTTCCTTTTCTTTTCTTTTTCATTTTCCTTTTCTTCTTTCCTTTTCTTTTTCATTTTTCTTTTCTTCTCCTCTTTTTTCTTTCTGCCTTTTGCCTTTTATTTTTGCTTTTGCTTTTTCCTTTTCCCTTTGTTTGCTTTGTCCTTTCCCTTCTTCTTCAACTTATTTTTGCTTCCCCTTTTTTTCCCTTTCTCATTCTTGTTTCATGCTCTTTCTTGCTCTTTTTTTCTTTCTCTTTCTCACCCAAAGTAGTTAGGGACTCCTGCCTTACAACTGCATCTTTATCACAAAGCGACAAAAGACTCATTAATGTGTTAAAGTACAATAGCACAAGTACAATAATTTCCAAATGAAAGTAAACCATTCCGTGTTTTTTTTCTATTTTTTTAACATTGATAGAATTGTAGAAAAACATGTGAAATTCTCATCTGTATAACAATGTATTCGCCATTCACGCTGAAGAATAGATTATTTATCTTCTAGAAAAAAGAGACATAATCCCAGCAGAGCCAATTAACAAGAGTATTAAATACCATCACAGCTGGGTGAGAGTCCCCAGAGCGAGAGGAACCCAGATTATATCTTTACTAAAGAACTGATGGAGAATCTTATGGTCACAGGCACAGAACTGACTTCTTCTCTTCACTTTCTCATCTATTGTTGTCTGTCCCAGGATGGAATTTCACACTTTACTCACTGTTTTGATAGACTTCAAGTTCTCGTGTGTGTTTCTGTCTTAAATTTCAGGTCTCAACTGCTTCGAGAAAAGGCTGATCCCTATATTTGGGGAATGGAAAGATGGCCATTAAGCAGACAGTTTTGATGAAAATGTACATTCTATAGGCAGAAACAAAGTTTTAGATGAAAAAGATATAGGAACAAGAAAATAATCTGCACACATCTCTTTTATTTAAAGTTTAACCATAGCCCAATGGTAATTTCAAATTTTCACTGACAGTAGTTTGAGTCCCCCAAACCATTGTTGCCTTTGTCTTAGCAAAGAATAAGTTTTAGTTCTCCCTTCTGTTACTCTCCTGGGTTCCAAAAATTAGGCCATTTTAATCAAAAACAGTTTTTGTAGTTGGCTGGAGAAGAGAATAAGGCCATGTTTGTGGGGGGAGGTTCTATTTCTACTTTTTTAATTGAAACAGATGTTTCTACTATTGTTCTTCAGAAACATTTTAAGAGTTTGAGGAAAAGTAATTCCCATTAGACATTCCTTTCCTTCTGGCCTGTTTTCTGATTCAAGCTTCCACTGGTTAATAATTGATCTATATAGTAAATAATATATTAACTATTACATCAATTAGTAAATATTCAAATTTTTATTGAAAAAGTCACGTTATTTGACTGAGAAGACCCCAAAAGACAATCTGCCATTGCTGGAGATAGGCCATTTTAGGGGTACTGTGCCAAGATGAATTTTTTTAATTTTCTTTCTTAATGATCATTGTATTTGCTTCTTGACAACCTGTTTCTAATTTTGCTGGCATTGCTAGCACCTGTAGTTTTGATTGATGATACATGCTATTGGAAGGCATTTATAATTTCTGTTGTGTCCCATAAGTGAGTACCTCCTTGCCAGCACAATAATGTTGTAATTAAAGACATAACACTTTTAATAATTACATAAGTATTAACTACATGTAATAAATACTCAGATACATCCCTAATTACACTATTATATGCACTTTAAACTATGCATTAATTTAACATTTAGAGGGAATATGAGAAAGCACTGATCCAGATTTGTACATGATAGAAGGCTATGCTAGCAGAAAGTGTATTAGTTACACTACAAGAAAGTTGATGTCACTTCTGATAATGGCTATGAAAAACCATTGTCATTGCATCTGAAAAGACTTGACAGAGTTTTTCAGAGGTCCAATCAGTCCAGCTTCTACGAAAAGAGGATTTTGACTGAAGCCATCCATAGAGAGAGAAAAAAAAGGAATTGCTGTAAGGCAAAAAGTAAGTCTTTTATAGAAGTTAATCAAGAGTCTGATGCAGTAGTATTTGATAAATCACTTGAGCGTGCTCAGAAAAGATGACAATTTATTGACGGATTTTTTTTAGACTTTGAAGAAGAGTAAAAGAGTGTTTTAAGGAAACTAAAAAGTAATGAAGCACTAGATGAAACTGTAGCAAAGCGATAGAAAACAAAGAAAAAGAATCATTCCAGCTTTGAAAAATGAATCATGTCTCTCAGATCCATGGTAGTAAAGGTATTGTTCATGCATGTTGCTTCTGTCATTTGTCAATGGTCTGGAAAAGGAGCTGACCGGTGACACAGTCAATGAAACAAAAGAAAGAGAGGAACTGAACTGGATTCTAACACAGCCTTCAAAGTGAAATGAATGGGTGCTATCATTGCATGTAAAAGTGTGGGCTTATACATGAAAGATAATTCATATTGGGAAAAGTACTATTGTAAGCTGTAAATTAACAGAAACTAGAGAAATACAAGAGAGTTGGGCATCACTCTAGAAAGCTAATTGAAAATTTTTCTCTATATGCAGCAAAAGTTATGACAGACTGGCAAGACATAGAATAGAACAGAAAATAACAAAAAAGTATATCACAGTTCTACAAGCTTGTCCATTATGAGACTTCTGCATATGAAAGAGATGCCTTGGTTCTGATCATTCTATTTAAAGAAATGGGATAGTTGAAATTAAAGTATTTTAGGGTCAAGTGGCAAGGCAAATAAAGACCCAAAGTTTCTCCAGAAACTAAGAAGCTTGAGGTGTTTACTACAGAGACAGAAAGAAAGAGAGATGCTCATGTGGGCTGTGTTTGCATTAGCAGGTCATTGCAATCAGTTAGCGCTGATCCAACAGGAGCAGATCGAAGCAGTCGATTCCGTGGTTCCTCATGTTTATGTTGTATGTGGTTCATAGTTTACATCAGATTAGATAAAACTGGATATTCAGGCTAAATGTATCTTTACACATACGGTTAGAAGCTCACCGATGGAAATCTATCCTGCAAACCTTTGTTTCCTTGACTGTAGGCATCTCCTCACAACTGCTGAGGAAACATACTGTCTTTTCATCTGTTTCACACAGATGGCTAACATATCAGCGCATATCTGTGTTCCCTTTAGGACTAAAAACTCATTTCTGTTCATGGTCAGGCTGATGCTATCTGATATTTCCCCATGAGAGTATGGTGTCTGCTGTCCTACCCAACTGTCTTTTTCTAGTTTTGTCAGTATCCAAAGAAAAGAATCATAGTGGAGCCTTCATACCAACAACTAATACAGGAAACTGCATTTGATGCCAGCTATCCTACACTTCCTTTTGTTTGAGAAGCAAGACAAGTAGTTGCTAGAGCTGCTCTTCCAGTCTGAGTGGAGGTACTGGCCCAGTGGATCAGCTTCAGCTGGTGAGATGACACCATCTGTGGAATGACTGGCAATGAGTGCAGAGCTGTCTGGCAGAGAGGCAACAATTGATGCCCCCCGCCATAAACTGGCTTTTGTCTTTCTTGTTTCAAATTTTTGGTGTCTACATCTATGTTCAAGAGGGTGGCTGCTGTTCTGGGCAATTTTGCAACAGGTGGATCCTACCGCCCAGTGGTACAGCAGTTTGGGGTGGCCAACTCTATCATAATCAAAGCGATGACTGATATCTCTGAGGTGGCAGGGTGGATGGAAGTGCAGTTCAGTCTCAGAAAGTTGAGGGCAGAATGATGTCAGTAAATCGGAAGGTGAGCACAGCACTAGCCCCTTTTATAGAGCACAAGAACCGCTTCTGGTTGTCCCAGGAGCTTGAGAGCCTCGGGTTGGTGCATGCACAAGATCTATGCCAGACGACCCAGTGACGGTGTGGCCTATGCTCCAGTTCACAACCTGATGTCCCCAGTAAGTACTGGGGAACATTTGGACTGCTTTTGAGGTGAGATTCTGGTTTAGCATCTTCACAAGAGAACATGCACCACAGAGTAAAACTGCTCTGCAAATGTGTTCTGCAAACTAATATGCAGAAAATGCAGATAACTGAGGGATTCTCTTCAAAACCATACTACTGCCTCATTTCAAGTTGTTAATGTAGACAGATCTATAAAGCTATAGAGATTCAGAAATGATAGGTAAATCTTAATCTAGTTCTTTTAACCTTTCTTATTATCATATAATAACAAAGAGAAGTTAAATGAAAATGAAAGGTAATACATTGAAAACTTATTGCCACAAGATACAATTGAGGCCAAGAGCTTAGCAAGATTCAGTGAAGGATTAGACACATATGTGGATAATTAAGAACATTCATAGTTATTTCACATAGAATAATTTTCTTTTTTTAGAATGGATTTAAACCTTGTAAATTCTATTAACTGATAGGGATTAGGGAGAAGAAACTTCACCTTTTGGTAGATTATTCTGTTATTGGCCACTGCAGAGTTTGTTTTTGTATATTCCTTTCATGCCTTTGCCACAAATCACTGTAAGAGACAGATTACTGGGCTGGACTGGTTCTGCAAACAGTGGGGTACAGTGTGGTTCTGTATACAGTGCCGTACGCATTCCAACGTGTGGTTTACGATGCCAATTTTTCTATCAATACTGAGAGATTTTAATTACAAACTGAAACAAATTTTGTTTACAATGTCTTACATGTTATTGAGATATACAGAATAAAATGTGAACCGTGCTCTCAATACTCTGAAATGTTTTTTTGATATGATTCCTCCTTCTACTTCTAAAGATCTCTAAACATCATATAAATTACTCTTGTGGCCAGATTCAAAAGGGATAAAAATGGCTGCAGTTTCTAATCCTGCAGAGATTACATTAGCAGGGCATAAAATTCTACCAAATGCTTTGCTGCAGCTTTAAGAAATACAATTTTTGTCTGACATGTCTTCATTTCAATTTGCAAAGTTTTTTGCCATGAGAACTCTAGATACATTTATTGAGTTAATGCTCTGAAAATTATTCTGCTGGTAGTTTTATTTTTACAAAGAGATTTGATCTAAGTAACAGTTTGGAAGTTTGAAGCCATGAGTAAATGGCCTCCCAGAACATCTAATTAAGGTAGTTAAAATATTTAATTTAGTCATATTTGGGAGATTTTTTAATGACAGATCAAATATATTCTGATTGATTCACTAGTGTTCTGTGAGTGTGCAGTCTCTTGTATATACTGTTTTTAGCTTTTTATTCTTACATGACAGGGCATAATGGTATTAGAATGAAGCTTCACCATGACATATTCAGGGTGGAGTATAAACAAATGGCAGAAAGCAAGACATTGCTACTCAGTGTTAAAACAAAGAGGAAAAACTGTTAATCTGTCTTTCCTCCTTGTATTGTGGAAACATGAAACAATCAGACACCTTTTTTGGAAAAAAAGAAAAAAAGAAAGAAATTCAGTGCTACTGTTAAAGTGGCAATCTATAGTGAGAAATTTTCTCTCAGTTTTTGTCATGTAAAATCTGTTCTTAGAAACAGACCTTTGCATTGCTGTGGGCCTCAAAATATCAGTCAGAAATCATAATTCCATTCTGTTAGAAATATATGGGGAGAGGGTGTCTTTGCGCCAGGATTCATACTGTCTTGAGAGTGGAAATCCTATTTTGTGAAAGTCAAGTGGAGTTTCAGAGTTCACTTAAGCACAGACAGAATTTCAAGGATTTACGAGCTTTTATATAAATATAACTGTATACATATAAGTAAGTCTTGCTTTTCGAGCCCTCAGGAATAAAACAACAAACCTGTGAGGTTTGTTATTTTACTTTAAATAGGTAAGTCGCTCTGCCCACTTACACTTGATATATCACTGCAAATTATTTTTCTTCTTTAGAAGCATGTTGTTGAATGCAGTGCAAATGAAAATTCATTATTTGAAAGGAGAATGCACAGATGACGATAACAGTGTTGTATAATTTTCCATTACTTCCAGAATATGGGAAATTGATTGGACATATCTGCTACTGATCTGCACCAAAATGACAAAAAACAAAACCTTACTACATGATGAAAAACGATGAAGCAACTTGCATTGAACAGCTGGCTACAAATGTATCAGCCACTGATATTAATTTCTGAGGCTAGATTGTGAATTTGCTGAGGCAGTACCTTAATTAAACAAGTGAGATGTAAAAGTCAGGCTGAAAGAAGAAAAATCATAACTTGGGCTTAAAAAAATGGGGGGAAAGATAGATCAGGTCAGTCATTTTTTAATTAAAAGCATATAAAATATTTATAGGTTTTATAAGAAAAAGCTATAAAAGTGCCCATAGATATATCTAAAGTGGCACCCAATTTAGATCCTTGTATCAAACAAGGTGTTTTTATCTATAATGTTAAGACACTTAAAGACCCTTTAATTTTCAGATTAGGTTTATAAATTGCAAACATTGACCCTGCAGCACAGCTCTTGACTAATCCTAGAGTGGGGCTTATCTTACTCAGCTTTCTAAAGGTTACTCATCTGGTCCAAACTAATCATTTTGAATCCCTTTAGAGTCAGAGAAGAGAAGGTGTCACCACCAAAGGATGATTAATTCCCTGCTAAAACAGTTTAAATTAATTACCCTCTGAGGTAGCCTAGCCACTCTTTTAATCTTGAAGGACTTGACCAGCATCATGCAAGAAGCTATTGACGTAGCAAGGATTTAAACAGGTTTCCCAGTTCAGGGCCTAATACTTCATACTGGACTGTCTATTTATTTTTAATGAGAGCTTATTATTGTAAATGCTACTAGACATTTCTCTATATATTTAGGTACATAGAGATCTTTCTAAAACTGGTCTCAGTTTACTAAGAATTTCACCCTTTTCTGTCCCTCCCTATTATTTTGACAGTTTTCAGTGTTTCTGGTTTTTCTTGTCTGTTTTTTATCATCCATAAAAAAGTAATTAAAAGTTGCTTGACTTTTTTTAAGCATTCTAAAAAGACACATTTTCAGACTGAGCTGGTGTATCACTAACTACCAGATGTTGGTCTGATATATGCCCTTTAGAAACAAATATGAACTTAGTGAATAGACTTCATCGTTAAAAAATAAAATAAAAACTGATATGAATTCAAAGCTAGGTGGCTGATATTCATAAGGCTGTTCTTAAACTTCTAAACCACAGATTTTCTACCTTTCACCAACCTAAAATCAACTTTTTTGTAAAAAATTCCATTTAGTAAACAAGAAGAGCTCTGAGTTATAAAATCTTCTGTTTAAAGATTTATCAAAGACAAATGACCCATATGCCTGAAAGTGTGCAGTAAATGATAACATCTTCTGAAGTTCCTCAGTACTTTCAGTTGCCAGTTGTTTTGATCTGTACATTCAGATCAAAATAAGAAATCAAATGAGATAACTACGTATGTTGATCCTGTTAAAAATTTTGAGATAATATTTTGAAGACAACATTTTTGCTTTAATCAACCCAGCGGGACAAGAAATATTTTATTTTATTACTATTGTTTACTTATATACAAAACCAACAATGTACCTGATGCTTTAGCAAGGGTATATGAGATCTAAATCCTTGCCCCAAAAGGTCTATGGAAAATTTTCATGCTGTCTGCTCTGTAAAGGTACCTTTGATTTTTATGACCATCATGAAATGCTTTCGAGAGTCTCATTCAAAAACTCTGCAATTTCCAGGTACTAGATATTTAGAAGGTGAAATGTTGACTAAAAGCAAAGTTTAGCGAGTATTGCACTTATCTCATGAATTTTATACTTACTTATTTTCATTAATTTGTTCATTTCTTTCTGTGGAAAGAATATCATAAGGATTAAATATCATCAGTAAGACATGTTGTCAGCTCTCGTTGGAGAAGAACTTGTGGGGGAAATAATATTGGAATCTGTGAGAAAATTATAACATAAATAATGCTAATTGACTTAATACATCATAAATCTTAGTGAACACTTTGTGTTACCTCTTCTTAATCAAGTTATTAATCTGTGAATCTCCACGATCCTCACTATCAAAATGTAGTAGTGCCTATTATTCTTATTACTATATTATGGTCACAGCAAAAACTGGAACTGAGTACCACTAAAGTAATTTCTGCCCAAACAGGAAAAAAAAGAACAGAAACTGCTTAACAACATAGCAGCAACAAAATTTAAAACTTTCTTAACTAGATTTTCATTTGGCCAAAGCAGAGCAAAAGGAGAAGAAAAAAAAAAGAGTTTAGTATATCCATTTCAGACTCGGTTTCCTGCTTGTTTCCATTTCATGAAAACTTTTGAATACCTAATTGCAAAATTAGGGACTTGGGTTGGAAGTGCTTTGGGGAAGTGCTTTGTATTAGTCACAGATTCATTACAGTTTTTGGTGTAATATAATCCATATTTAATTGTAATATTAAATTTGATGAAGGTCTCTTGGAAGATGTGCACATCACAAAGAAAGAGAGAAAAGGAGTGAGGGAGAATGGATCAGTTACAAGGAGTAAGTCTGAAGAAAAAAGAGCTCGGAGATATTTGAATATGGTCATCATATGGGCTCTAACTGAAAACTTATTTGGGGGGGGGAAGGAAGGTAATCAGTAAATCTAGTCAATATTTTAAAAAATATTTAACACAAAGGATGGTCTTTGAATGGATACCTGCAATTTCTATTTACTGAAATAGAATTTGCTCAAAATGCTTTGGAAATAGATTTTGGAAGTTCTCTTCTTTTGCACTGTTGCTCAGTACTATATATATATGTATGTATATGTATACATACTTTTATATACATATTTATATATACATTTATATATAAAGATCAGTTTTCAGATGAAACTAGGCTTGAATTTCTAGACTGAAGATCTGTATCCAGAGCAGATCCTCTCACAGAATTTTGTATAGCAAAATTATGCAGAATATTTTCTGCCTGTCAACTAGTAATAGAAGTATAGATTGATAATATGTAGTCAGTACTGTTAGCTTATATAAAAAAACTGAAAACACATTTCAGATAGTCAAGAGAACAAATTTTATTTGTGTTTCAGCTGCATTTACAGCACACCCTGAAGATTAGATTCTAAAATAACCTTAGCTTTTACTTATCTTACATCTTCTGACTTTCTTGAGAGGCAGGGTGAGAGATGTTTCTACACATATTTCTGTAAGACTTTCTGGAAATATTTTTATCAAAAATAGGAAGCACATTACTGAGGAATATCGTTTACAGATATATAAATGCATACTTACCAAAACATGTCTAAAACATCATTCTCCAAATCATTATCATCACTTAATATACAACTGTTTTATGTTAAAATATGGAAACTAGATATTAATCTCCCTTTTTTTGCTTGCTTCCAAATGAAATATTGAAATATTGGAAAACATTTCAGAACACTTATAGAAATGTGGCTTTGATATGATCATGGAGGTCTGTATGCATTTAATATATAGAACTTCCTGTTTTGCTCTTTGATATAATTTTGTGACTTACAGTTGCTAGGGAATAGAAAGCTCAAAATCAAAACTCAAGAACTGCACTAGCTGTTTTGCAAATCAGTTATTCAGTTCTTAGTTTCTGATTTGTCTGTCTTTAATGATTGACAAAGACCTCTTTCAAATGTTCAAATGTTTCAAATGTTCTTCAAATGTTTCCTCTCATAATTTTCCATACTTTATATGAAATATAAAAAAAAAAGCATACATGTGTTTTAATTCAATATTCAATGTTATTTAACATATTTGTTTTTCCCCTGTTTGGTGGTCTAAGGAGAGAATGTGCCAAGTTGTTATCATATGACACCTTAGAATTCATTATAATGAAATTAATATTATCAAGTCAAGATAAGGATTATCAGTAAAATCCAAACACCAGAGTGTTGTAGAGTATCCAAGCAAACAAACAAACAGAAAGTCTAAGGTCCTACAAAACACACACTGAATTCCAATTCAAGTACATACACCTGTATTCAAATATGGGTCTGCCTTTCAACATGAGTCTTTCATCAACCTGCTGGATAAGGATGATGTAAACTAAAAATTTATTATTAACTCTCTTGTCTGAATGTTTATGCAAATGATTATTGTGGGCTTTTCTAAAGGCAATTAAGCTAAGCTAAAATTTGGTTTGATATTTAGACCTGGTAGTTGCAAAACTGATAAACTGCTAAACACTGCGTGGTCTACTTGCTCTGTAAAGAAATGTTATTCAAATGTTATCGCATTCTGTGGAAAAGTACGATCTTTGAAATAAAGCATTTAAGAATAATTGCTTCTAAGAAATGTGTAGGAAAAATTATTATTAAAATGATTTCTATCGTAATAACCCGTTCTTTAATCAAAGGGGAAGTAAATGGAGGAAGGAAGGACTCTCTAGGAAGAAGTACACCTGGGAAGCATCACCTAGTTCTCTGAAGAGTTACAACAGTGGAGCTTGTGATGACCTAAAGAGTCTACCATGAATGGGTTCCATCCTAGTGAATGATTTTTCTTTATCTTTAAACAAAGAAAATAATATATTTTTCAAAATTTCTTTCAAATAAATCACTGCACTGCCAAGAACATGCAAATTTACCTCAGCTGGAAACCATGGTCCTTGCTCTAGGAATGTTTAGGGAAAGTATATATGTGACAAGCAAATGTCAGTGTGGCCCTTTACACTGTCTCAGAAGCAAATAGAGGAATATGATTTACATGAACTTACTGTTCACTTTACTCAGAGAGTCATTATCAATATTTCACTGAAATGAAAAGGGTATATGGAGTGTGTCACAGAAGATCATTATGGGTCAATACAATTCAACATTACATTATTATAGTTTGGAATAAAAGAGGATCATCCAAAACAATCCTGACAAATCAAAGCAGTAAAAGGAAAAAAATGAATGGAACTCGGTAAAGACAAAAATAATGTCTTCTACTAAGGCAAAAATAACCCTATTGCCAAACACAATCAAGTATAAAATGTGGAGTAACTGGTAGGAAGTTGTTCTGAAAGAAAAGCTGGGGATAATAATGGATTATAAATGCATACAAAACTCAGTTTGAGTGAAAAATATCACATTCCAGTAAAAGAAAGTAAAAATGTTAAACCAATTGTATGAATAAGAGTCATGCATGGAAAATCCTTGACTTTATCCTTTTCCTACAGTCATCTCTTGTTAGGTCTTACCTGTATTTGGGCAGAAAACTTTAAAAACATGTAATTGGAGAGAGTTACAGTGATTAAAGATCTAGAAACAATGATCTGTGACAAAAGGAACTGTGGTTGCTTAGTCCAAGGAGGGGATGGAACATGGACATGACAATGGTAAGTGCAAAGAGGAAAGGAAGAAACTGTTAGCCAGGAACACTTGAGTAGGACAAGCAGTAGCAGCCAGACTAACACCAAGGGGGATTTTTGACTAGACATAACAAAATTTTTCTAAGAGTTAAGTACTTAAACTAATCGCCGAAGGGAGGCCATAGAATCTCTTTCATCCAGAAACTTCTAAGAGCAGATTAGACAAGTGTCAGCTCCATCCAGCTGTCCTAATGATTACTTGATATTATTCTGTAACACAAATTTTGGATATTATACGATTATTTTATGCATCAGAAGAGCTTCCTCTTGAGCTGTTTTTTGATAGTTCTGTGTCTATACCACGTAAGTAGTCTCTCACTATCTGTGACTTTGGTGAATATTACCTGTGATCAATTCTGGCAAATGCAAAAATGATTGATTGTCACAAATCTAACAAACTGACACATTTTATTCTTTATTGAATTTCTGTTATGATTCATTTCTGACGTTTTTGCTCAGTTTATTTAGGCTCTAGAGATAATTGTTTTCTGAAATAAAATAGTACATGATTTCTATGACTAGTAAAGAATGTGGGTATAAACTGAGCTTTTGTTAAGTATTAGAAGCAGTCTTTGTTAAGCTTCACTGAGATTTTGTTCAAATTAAAAAGAGATTGTTGGAACTGACCTTTTTTCCCCTACAAAAGTAAATTGCCCAAATAGTTTGAAATCAGACTAGAAAATCCTCAAGGTTAAAAATATATTGACTAGTACGTGTCTCCAGTTTCTACAATGCTTCACCAAATGTGTGATTTTTAGAAGAAAAAAAAAAAGAGCCTTTCTTTTCACAGGTGTATTAAACAATGTTAGTTTTCTTAATAAAAAAGGTATGGATGCTCATTTTTTTCCCAATATGTGCACTTGCTTTTGTTACCCATAACTGTACTATGATCAAATGTGAATAATTCATGTCATGATTAAATTGTCTACTGTTTAAACGAGTAGTATTTATGTTTAGATGTTAAATTGTTTTACTTCAAAAATATTAACTGTAGTTTCCATAGCTCAAGAAATAGCATGGTTTCTGTAATGAAAAAAAAGCTTACTTTATAAAATAACTATTTCTTCATATACAACTATTATAAAACTGTACAGAAGTAGACTTATATTTGTATTCCACACAAGGACAATAAAAAGAAAAATGAACACTTAGTAAGGACTGTTTCATTAAAAATCATCTATAATGTTTAATTTTAGACTAGAAATAGGAATCAAATATAGTTTTCTTCTGAAACTGATGTCTAATTCAAACTGTAATAGCTATAAGTGTAACTCCCTAAGGATTCATCTATAATGTATGTTCAAGACAGACACACACCAGACAAGCATAAACTCACTGTAAATTCATCCTGCTCAAATTACCTTGGCTTTTGCTCAGATTAGCTTCTGGAGCTTGATGGAGGTGAAAGCTGCCCCACTTGCCTTTAAGCATGTCCACAACCACCGGGCCCAAGCCCATTGGCGTGTCAGGTAACATTTTACAGTGAAGTCTCATGGCTAATCTGAGCCAGCATCTGGATATATGGGCACTATGCGAAATGCTGGCAAGGAGAGGAACGGGGTATGTAAATTGTTTGGAAATGACATTATAGATACATGGAATGCAGATTGCATAACACTTTCTCATGCAATACAGTCTTGTGCCAATGCCCCATAGAAAGGTAGGAGACATACTGGCACGCCATGATCCCAAGCCCACTAAAGTCAATGACCTCCAGCTATAATGACCTTTGGACAGCACACGCACCGGATATCATCATGAAATGGATTAAAACAAAGAACAGTTCAAAGAATGGCTATACAAGTGTATTCACATTGCAAAGCTCAGTTGGTACTGTCAGTCTTCTTAAACAGTTCTTCCAGCAGGAAATACCTTCTCTTTATGGTGAAGTATTTATAAATTTTATCAGAAATTAAACATATTTTGATAGCTTCATGAGTTTTGCTCCAAATCTCAAAAATTCAAATGTAAGTCTAGGTCCCTCTCCAGTTCAGTCTGTTCTCCAAGAAAGGAAAATATGTCAAATTAAGGGGTTAGGACTAACTCTAACAGAAAGGCATTGGCATTAAAATGAAGCAAAGGCAGAATTCTGACATGTAAGTCACCACTCACCTGTTGCATAACTGTGGAGTTCTTCTAATTCTTAACTGGGAGTTTCTGTGATTTTGAGAATTTTGCTCAAAACTTTCTTCAGCACTTCAATCTTGCACTATATCTAGTACTTAGTACCAGTTCTAAGTTCCCTGTTGTTAATTTATTCCATTCCAGACAAATTTTCCTTTATTTGACAGCAACCTACCTTGTATTTATTTTCTGGTCAATTTTATTCTATTTTACAATAAATAATGCATTTTAGTGGAATGTTTTTGCTTTCCTGTGCTTTTGCATGTTAAATGTACAAAAAATTTCCAAAGAATATACAACCATGCATACAAGCAAATATACTATTTTAAACAGACCACACAACTAATTAAATATATACCATACAGAAATGTAGTATAAATTCTTAACCAGGCATTAAACACTAATTTTAAGTCTTTTTAATTATTTTATATCATGAGGATTGTTCGGTTTCCCCAGTCACATAAATTAATGTAGTACCATAATGTTTAGCTATTTTATATGTACTTTAAATATGTACCCAACAGAAGACAAATTCTTCTAAAAAGTCATTATATGTATGTGAGTAAATACACATCTCATTACTTTTCATTATGTGACTAAAAGCATACATCTTCTAGATTTTCTGCACATCGCTGAAGTTCCCTCCTTCTTGCCTACTTATACTGTGATCACTGCTAATATGACTGTGTGTGTTTGTAGCTTCTATATTCACTTTCTAATGAAAATTCCTTTGGAAAAGAAGGGTGGCCACTATCATCTCTGTCCAGTAAAAGTAGGCTGAAATGAGAGATAAATAACGGAGACCCGCAGAACTGAACTAAATGCAAGCTACCATGAAGGTAACTCCACAGAAGAGTTTGTCACAGAAGGACCATAAAAATAAACAGTCACGGTAGACCAGCTGGCCCATAACTGCTAAATGGGTTGAACTCTGAAAATGCTAAAGGGGATAGGGGACTAATGAGCAATGAACGCTGCCAGAGTAGAGCCACAGGTTGCTTTATTTGAGAGTTCACACCATAGCATGATGCGATACCAGCTTTGCTACACTGCACATTACAGTTACTTCCCTGAGCTGATCCTAATCTTCTCCCTATCTGTTTGAGCTTCAATTGTTTTGCTTTCATTGCAGTTTTGCTTTCATTCCATCTTCTAGGGGCTGAGAAGGTATTATATTGCTTGCTCTGTCTCACAAGGATGATAACAGAAGGATCTCATCAACCTATAGAAAATAACATAATTCACTACCCTGGTAGTCACTGATGGACATGATGAAGAAGATACCAGTAGGGTGCTCTCTACAATTCAGGAAGAAATGTACTGCTGATAAAAAAATTATTGCTCAAGAGAAATTACTGCAAACCACTTAATGAAACACATATAACCATTTAAAAAAAAAAAATCTAAACTTAAGTATGAAACAATGAAAATATTATTTTTTTCACCTTTCATTCACAGTATTTTCAGTAATTTACCTTTTTTTTATCTTTTTAATTTTTTATTTATTTATTGCTTTATATATCACTTAGTATTATATATCTATTATTATTATCCATTATTATCCATTATTTTCAGCCCTGGGCAATGGGTTGAACAATAGTAATAATAATTTAATCTTTGAAAACCCCAGTGAGTTGTCGCAGCGGATATATTTCTTCTCTTAAAGAACAGTCTGCAGCATCAAGACTTTATTTTTCATACTTTTCATACATGTATATGTATGCATGGGAACCTAGCACACACTCACACATCTGCCTAATTCAATCTATATGTGACTCAATAGATTTGCAAAGGTGACACATGCAATGCCTGTAGTCAACAGCATACAAGAGAACAATTTAGCCTGTTTTGCATCTAGCTGCCTTTGACTATCCAGTCTGACAAGAAAGCAGATACAGATTTATCACAAGATTTAAGGGGGCACATGCATTAATGGTCATATTTCTACTGTCTCTAATGAGGAAGAAAAGTAATGGGGATAAAAAGAAAAAGTAGATAGTTTCTCCACAGGAGCCAGTTCCCTGCTTTTTAATATTGTTTAAGCAGGGAAAAACTAACATTCAATTAAAAAGCAAATGAATAAATAAATATCCCCTCAGAGCAGGGGAAGGGCTCCGCATTTCTTCCTTTCGTTTAGAGTCAAAAGTCTCCCGACATCACTGGTGAGATTTCAAAGAGTTTTGGTATTCTAAATGTGTTTTTTCTTTTAAGCTTATTTTTTAAGCCTTTATACAGGCAATCTCCAGGTTTGAAAAGGGAACTCTAGGTGAGTCTGGGATGCCAGCACTTATATAAATAATCTGTCAGCATCCTAAGTGAACCTTATTATGTGGCTGGAACAGCCTTGCCTCCTGGGACGTCCGTCTCTGTGGTTGTTACTGGACACACACAAGGGAATTCTGCCAATGAAAGCGCATTTCCGACCTAGGAGGCCTGCAAAGCTAGACATTGCTAACCGAGTCTAAAAGCTTGTCTACACAGGCACACTCAGAAAGATCATTCTGAATTAGGTATTAAACTGAGTTAGTAAATCTACATTGAACCCCTGATTGGACAGTCTCATAGAAAACTATAATGACTTTAATTTGATTTGGCTTAATTTACTTTGGAAGTGATTTAAAGTCATTGAATTAAACCCTGTTTAATTTTCATTATAGTTTTCACAAAGGGATTTTATGCAGTTTAACTAAACCACTTGATATTTATGCAATATGCTAATTTGAATCAAGTATCTTGAACTACCCTGTATAGAGAAGGTGTAAGTAAAAACAGAAACAAATGTTAGAATTACTTTCTTCATTGTCACTGATTTCAACTGTGTACATGCACACCACACACACACACACACACACACACACACATATATATATACACACATAGAAATATTACTGATATTTGAAACTAAATAAAAATGTCTGAATGCTTTTTGACTGACAGTTTCTTAAAGGAATTCTTCAGAATTAACTGAAAATTTCATTTAAAAGTTTCCAAACTCGGTGAATCTATTGTTTTCCTCTAATCCTAGTGCAAGAATTAATTTTTCAAGAAAAAGTCCAATCTTATGTCTAAACATGATTAATAAGAAAATATTAAAAACCCTGATAATAATGCTGACATTCTAAATTTTTATTACTCAGCATGAGAGACATGTTAGTTAACTGAAATTCAGCATCAATATGTTTTTATTGAGTTTCTTGAGGTTGACAATCTAAAATATGACAGGTATCAGTGGCAACTATATCTGTTTGCTTAAAATTATATTTAAAAGTTAAATCCTCAATTTTGTGCAGTGCTAAAAGTGGCCATACATTTCACTAAGTTACTGAGATACTTTTCAAAACTGCAAAAAAATATTTTTTTCTTTCCCCATTAGTATTCATTCATATTCTGCCTCAGCCCTTATCCTTCAGTTTATCCTTTTCTGGAAGCCTTCCTACTCTTTATTCTTCTCATGGTGAAATTTCGTGGCTCTCCTCCTTCCTTCACTCTCTTGACCTTATTTAGTCTGTCAGCACTTTTCTCCCAGAGTCTCACTGCTGATGCTGATCCGACAAGGCTGCTGCCTGCAATTGAGCGTTCCCATAGTCTCCAAACGACCAACCGACAGCAGGAAGGACACTTTCCGACTCAGACACCTCTGGATCCAGACGACCATAGATGTGCATGACTGGGTTGCTGAATTTTTGACTCTTGGCTTTCCTGAAGCCTACAGTTCTGAGTCAGGAAAAGCTTCTGCTAAATATGAGATCTAACAAAAAAGACACCCCTGCCTTTTAAAACTAACCCTCTTAGGAATCTCTGAATCTGCTATTAGGTCTCAAATAGTGTGTGCATATGTGTGCTTGTGCATGCCTTAATCTCTAAAAACTGACAAAACAGGATTATTATACCATCTACTAGCATATTCTACTTTTATATTATGGACATACAATTACCAAAAATCATGTTTAGTGCTCAGGTCACTATTGATACTATCAGCTCATGCTTACAAAGCAACAGTTTTAAACCCATGTACTTATTATCATTTTTTTTGGGGGGGGGGGTTGTTTCATTTAATTAAGGCTTTTGATGATGGTAAAATTATTGGTCCTGAAATCATCTGTGAGAACGGCTGGAAAGACTTCATGGCATGCCAGTTGTGAGGTGCTGTTAACCAAACCTCTAAGTAAAGAGCCATTAATATACAATTCATGGCTACCAGTTTAATGTTTCTTTACTTACATGAAGTTCTGAATTTGACACAGAAGACATTCGAGTCTATAAAGCAGAAGAGGATGTAAAGACTGCTTAGAGGAAAAATGCAAAGAAGCTGGCTCAGCATATCACTGCCTTCACCCTATTATATTTTTACTCATGTGGGCACTCTTAATAATGACTGTCTTCCGTGTCTCTGATGGGCTATTGCAGAGCATGCACTTAACAGTAAAAAGTGACATGATTTTAGTCTGTTTTAGTTATCTTCACTGATTAAAACTCCAAGAGGTAAACCCACGTGCTTTTGGGGCTACTTTCTCTTTGGCTTCAAAAATACTTTTGCCAGGACCTCAAGTTTAATTTACCAGACCGGACTTCACAATGTCTCTTCTGAGTTTACAGTACATCTGCAGCCATACTAGCGAAGGTTTATTAAAGCTTTTCTGTCACTGTAACTTCTACTCATGAAGAAGGAGAGGAACATCCCTGTTGTGCTTGGTCATTGTAGGAAGCCTTGAAATCCTATACCAGAGGCATCTATCTATCCAGTTAGCAATGTAGGAATTAGGGATGCCCCTGCCAGACGATCTGTCCAAAGGGTTAGAAACAGAGTGATTCAGCTGCCTAGAGAAAATATAGAAATCTATTAGTATTTAGGAAGGGTATATGTGATCAGGAGTAAGATCTTAAGGACAAAATGGAATATAACTGGGAAATAAAAGAGTTAACACTTTGTTGCACTTTTATTTGAATTAGACTACGGAAATTAACTTAGTAAGGGTAACTTACTGCTTCAGCTTTGCTTGTCTCTGAAATGTTACTCCACTGAAACACATTTTTCCCATTATTCTGTGAATCAGTGGTATACAGAGGAACATTATTTTCTTCCTTTCCTATTCAGTACAGTCATCTTTCTATTTTGAATAAAGGCAAATATTGTCATTTATAAAGAAACTATTATATGAACGTGGAAATTCATTTATGTAAAATTGATGTTTAGAGCCAAAAGGTGTTTCAAATGTCTCATACACAAAAAAGGAGAAGTAAGATGAAGCTGTGTGACCCTTTATGAACAGTGAACACAGGCATCATATGGAATATAGTTTAGTTCCCTTGACCTTTTCATAGCCTTTTGGGAATGGGAGATACTTTGCCTCTTCATCACTCTCTGAGCACCTTGTAATTAGAGAAGAGATTTTCCCTCTATCCCAGTCAGGCTCATAGCTGCCCATCACACACTCAGCTATTCAGTCTTTCATGCCATGTAAAAGATTTGTAAAAGGACATTTGCTAACAGTGCTTCAGCCTGTACACTTTTAATATCTCTTCTTGCATAGAAGGATGATTTCATGTTTTTGATTTGGCTAACTCATATTGCCTGTTTAAAATAAAAGGAGATAATTTATTATATTATATTGTGTGGGGAAGATTAGCAATGCAGTTGTCAAACTCCAGTGCAAACTGAACATAACAATGAATTAAAATGTAGAATAGTATCATGAACTAAAAAAAAAAAAAGTTGATGAATATCCAAACTTCTCATTCAGCTGAAATGAAGCATATGCTAATTTATCAACACATTCATGAGTGCATATGTGACAGTAAGTTTCTGCTAGGTATATTTTCCCTGATGACTAGCAAATGAAGATTGTAAAGAGTTGAGATCAAAGAGAGAGAGTATTTCTATCATTAAACCATTCCAAATGTAATGCTTCTAATGATATTTCCTCATTATGAGTAAAGAGCATGATTCATAAATGATGTGATCCAGAGAAACTTCCTGGAGTGAAGAAGTTATTTTGATTTACACCAGCTAAAGATGGGCCAAAGGTACAGTCTGCAGAAATCATTGATTACTTTCACCTCTCACCTCTTAGCTATTGCATATTTTATTGTACTAATGCTTCTTACAGTAACTACAGTATTAAATTAGAGTTTTAACATTATGATCCATAAATAGCACAAAATCTGGTGTATATAAATCAGGAAACTAAACTGAAAGTCTTACCTGAAGATTTATATACTAACATACTAAATCAGTACTTTAAAGTTGAAGATTTTTAAGGAAATTTTATATTCAGCATACATAAATCAGAGCAATATACCTGATTTTGAAAGTTAATGTGCACAAATCAGAATTCTGACAGTTTATATTAATGAGTCACAGAAAACTGAGTACCCTTAGAAGTGCTTTTTAATGTGTCAATTCTTGTCTTTATTGCACAGCAGATACTAATTTTTTAGAAGTTTACTTTAAGGAGTACTTTTTTTTTTATATTTTTGAAACAAAAGTACCTAGTGTGGCCATCATTCAATCAAAGAAACTAAGAGACACAAAATTAAAATAAATGGTATGGAGCAAATTCTTAGAAAGCAAAAGCTACGGCTCAAAGGTTTGGAACTCCCAGATTTTCACCTAACCTAAAATCAAGGATGCACAACAATTGAAGATCGAGTACCTAGTCCAGATTAATACAGCTTAAACTGTACATAAGTCACTTTTGCTATCATTTCCTTTTAGCTGTGTATTTTTAAAGGCTGAGCACCATCCAGTCACAAAATGCATTGACTGAGATTCAGCTAGTGTTCAGCACTGTGTTTAATACTATCATTACTTGTGTCACTCCACAGAAGCCTCTGCCCATAGCACGAGTCAAGCAGTAAAATTATGACCATTTCTTTGTCCACTAAGAATTGACTTCAGTGAAATCTTTTTTGGGTGGAATAATGACCTGCACCTAAGTTAGAAGACAGCTTAATATTTATTTCAGAGATAATATTCCTTAGGACAACATATTATTACATTTATTATGGATTTATACTAATATATCAAGCAGAACAGAACCCAGTAACGATCAGCTATACAGCCTTGTCACTGAGGTAAGCTGTTTTATCATCATCCACTTCAAGGATATTTCCTTGAATTGTTCTAACTTCTTTACTCTGACCTTCATACCTGCATACTTCAATTCTTTCTCAATTTCACCTTTCATTTCAGTCAAAACTCTTAAATTACATAATTCTGCTATCCCTCTTCTCCCTTCTATCTTTTTTTTTTTTTTTTTATTCACACATTTCTCACAAAATTTTAAACCCATTTCAATCCCTTCCAACAGGAACCATATCTCATTCAATGAAAATATCTCGAGTCTATCTGGGAAACATCCTACTCTTTGTGTTTCTTTAATAGATTACAGGCCTCACCTGTGATGTACTGAGTTTTACAAAAAGTTTTGCATTTACTATATCCTGTGAGCATGACAAAAACAACAAAATCTGTGTGACTAAACCTGTTGCCAAAAAATTTGATCTTTATGAAAATCTTGTTCACCTTAACATTATAAAAAATAAATACTACAACCTGAACTTTTTGTTTTCATAAACATGACTTTATTTCATACTCCATGATCATCAACACAATTTAGTTTTAATAAGTGTCACTTCTTGTGGTCTTTCTCTCTTCCTGTGCCTCTTGCTCTGTATTTTCTTCCTTATCCTGAAGAAATTCAAATCCTACGATATTTACCCAGCATTTTCAGTGGAAACTTAAGTAGTGATTAAGTATAAACTTGAGAGATTTGGGGCAGTTATTTGTAATCCCAGCTACGACTGATTACAGTGGGAGGTAGACATCTACATTTACAAATCTAGGTCCTTGGTCCTCAGATGACACATGGTACTTTTTGCAGATGGATCGTACAAACTGTGCATCTGTGCCTAAGTGTCACAGAGGTATTTCAGCTTCCTTTTGCCAACTAACAAATAGAAATCACTCGCAGATGTTTCAGAGGAAAAGAAGGAGAGAGAGATTGAGAGAAGTCAGTTCTCCAGAAATATATGAAGCCAGCCTAACCCTCTGGTGTACGGTTTAGAAAAGCAGGCATATGCATAACTGGGGAATTTTTCCAGACTCATTTAAAAAGATATGATGAACTCAATATTGGCTGCAGGAAGCAGAATCCTTCTGTGTATAACATTGGAGCTTGCAGCACCAGAGGTGCATTCACAGAGCACAGTGAATACGAACAGCTTACGCCAGAGACTTTTATCATCTTCCCCAAATGTTCAAGATAGAAATGTGTTGTGAAAGAGAGGGGGGGAAATGAAGTGTAACATTATGTGACTCTTGTTTATCAGTTCTTTTATTTTTCTGCTTTTCCACTGTTTGAAATAAAATTGGGAAGCAGCAAGAGAAAATGAGTAAACATAGGTTGAATTCAGAAAAGAAAAGTTATCCGCTATGTTCGTGACTAGAGATGTACAAGTAGTGTATGTGTGTATATTCACATATATACAAAATTTGGAAAAAACAGTAAAACACATTGAATAATTATATTTAACACTGACAGTCATGGATTGTTGAGAATTTTTTAGCTGGATTTTGGAAGATTTCTCTTTTTTTTTCCTCCTGGAAGAGAAATGGAAAGTACTTACTAGGTGATCTAGTCCTTCATCTTACGTATGGGGGATCATTCTCTTTAAACTGTTCTTTCATATTCAGTACAGTAACACAATTCCTTTTGAGAGTGAGCACAAAGGAAACAAAGAAAGAGAAAGAGAGAGAGAAGCCATTATTTCACCGTGGGAATCATATGAGACGCTGTTGCACTAGGACATATACTAGGACACCTTGAGGGCTTCCCTATGGCAGAGAAAATATTTCTCTCCTACTAAGGGGGAAAGCAGCATGCACTCATAAAGGAAAGGATGAAAAAAATTAAATCCATCTTCATTAATGTTCAATGCATCTGTATGTCTGAATCCACTAATTTCCCAACACTGATCAGCTGCCTTTTCTATCTAAGTCTTAGTCACTCAACACAAGATGCGCCTTTAGATTTTACTGTGGCTTTCTTTTGTGCTCTGTCCTCAAACTGTCTTTCGAAGCCTTCATTACCAAACAACGTGTGACTTCCACATAAGTTCTTGGGAATCCACATGTGCACATATATTCATCTTCCATATTCAGCCCTGTAACAGTAACTGTGGAAAGCTGGAGGATGTCTAGAAAACCATCTCTGCAGGTCCATTCAGGGAAAAAAATATCCTCATTTAAGTTGAAGGTGTCTATCACTAAAATTAAACCACATCTGGGGTAAATAAAATTAATTTCTATCAAGTTCCTCTCATAAGAACAGATTAACAAAAGTTCCCTGCAAGCAAAGTCACCATAATGAAAGTTACAATCTTGCAATGGGGGCTATTAGTAGAAGAAACATATACAAGGTAGAGAAGAACATAAAAGAGAGAGCTACTGTGCAGCAGGAAATCTGTTCAAGGGCCCTACAGACTGTTAACTCTTAGCCATTTTTTTGATTGACTTTCCAGTGAAATTGCAATTATTTAGTACATATTAAGTGCCATGTCAGCTATTTTCTTTATTTTCTCAAGAAATAGGTAAATTACATTTTCTATTTTCTGCATTCATTTTAAAGGTGAGGCCAAGCCAGGTGGTTTAACCTCTATTACCATTCAATTATTTGTACTGTAATGTTCTTTGGTTTACTTGCTTTCTTTGGTAGTGCCAACAAAGTAGTTCTTACATTTTGCGTAAATTAATGCCAATAGGAGAGGAGCAATGAAACATCAGCATGTGCAACATATTATCACTTTACCACAGGCAGCTAGGGTTTTAATGGCTGGGATATAGTCCACCAATTTAGAGCTCTAATCGGCCATGCTGGTGAAAGTTTGTTTTTCTGCATAATGTAAATGGAATGGGACTGACACTGCTATACTTTGTTTTACATGGAAAAATAGCACTCTTTAATCAATTTATTATTGCTGCACATTAGTAAATGCATATTTATGTATATTACATGTGCCAAAAAGCAAAAAGAACATACAAAAATGCATAGAAATATCTTTAAAAATATATAGTAACTGCAAGATGTATGAGGCTTCATGCATGTGGGTGACATAAAGTGTCAAAACCTATCTGCGACTGTAGAGAAGGTGAAGTATTTTGTAGACAGGATCAGCTTTTTTCTTCAAAATTAGGTAAACTTGCAACAATTCTGCTTCTTGTCTTGAACAAACACAGTTAATTTAACAATCAAATCTTTATTGAGGTTTTAAAGTTGTGTTTTAACTTTGATCATTTTTTTATTTGTACTCTATGTACCCACATCTGTTGTCCAAGAAAATGCAATATTGTATCTTTCTGGTGTGTCTGGTTAACTGAGAAGTAGAAGAAGAAATGCCAAGCAGTGGGAAAGTCTGTATGTTTCCCCAGAAAAACAGATAAAACATTTTCTATTTCAAAATCATGGTTAGATAAGCTTTTATCAAATGTTTTCCTAACAGTGTATCTCTTGTATATAAAATGACACAATGCCATTCACTTCAACAAAATGGTATTCGTTTATATATGCTAAGGCTCTCATCCATATTTTAAGAAAATGTTTTCACAGTATGGTTGAGGTGGAAGACACTTCTGGAAATCATCCAGTCCAATCTCCCTGCTCAAGCAGGGTCATCTAGATCAGGTTGCTCAGGACTATGTCCAGACAGCTTTTGAATATCTCCAAGGATGGAGACTCCACAGACTCTCTGGGCAACCTGTTCCAGTGCTCTGCCACCCTCACAGTAAAGTCCTTTTTCTTTTCTGTTTAAATGGAATTTGCTGTGTTTTAGTTTGTGCCCTTTGCTTCTTGTCCTGTCACTGGCACCACTGAGAAGAATTTGGCCCTGTCCTCTTTGTACCCTCCCTTCAGATATTTGATCAGATCTCCTGGAGCCTTCTCTTCTCCAGGCTGAGCAGTCCCAGCTCTCTCAGCCTCTCCTCATATGAGAGATGCTCCAGTGCCTTCGTCATCTTCATGGCCCTTTGCTGGACTCGCTCCAGGACGTCCATGTCTCTCTTGCGCTGGGGAACCCAGACCTGGACACAGCACTCCAAATGTGGCCTCATCAGTGCTGAGCAGAGGGAAGGATCACCTCCCTCAGTCTGCAGTTGATGCTCTACCTAGTGCAGCTCAGGGTGCCACTGGCCTTTCTGGACATGGGGCAAGTGCAGCAGCTCTGTGACCCTCCTCAAGGTCACTGTGATCCTGCTCCCGTACTCCAGCTCTCAGGATTCTGCCTCCACTGTTTCTCTGACCCCATTTCCTGTATCCATCCTCTCCAGTGGAGAAATTAAACAATGTGTCCAGAGCAGCCGGCATGTTTGGTGAAGGAAGTTGCAGAACTATTGTAATGAATGGAGGTTTAATGAATAAAACAAAAGAGGGGCATAGTCTGTTGTGGGATCCAGCCATGTTTGAGGAAAATATAGAAGCATCCTGATTCCCCTAAGGATAAAGCCAGCTACTGCAGATCTTTCAGACAAAATGAAGCACCACAAGTATTCAACAGTATGTGTGGCAATTAGCAGGTGCAGCGAACATCAGCTGATATTTCAACAAGTCCCCTGTAGCTTCAGATTTGGCAGCAGCACCTGGACAATTCCAATTTGTGTATTACTGTTTTGCTCTTTGGGGCACTAAGTTTGCTATTCTTGTTGTGGTGTTTATACTGTGAAATCATTTGTCCTTTACTCTTGAGAAGCACAGTGGCTCTGACACTTAGCCAACTTTTAGTAATACATTTATAACATCAAAACATTATCAGGTTTAGGCCTCAGGAAATGGAAATTCTTTGGAATCTGGCTGCACTTATGAAAAAGAATGAAAACTGTGGTTCTGGAGAATGGTTATTTACTTAAGGAGAACACAGGAAGTAGTTGTATATCTTGCACTTTAATCTGCACATATTATCTAATGAAGTCATTCCTATCTTTTTTGGCCTCCATAAATGAAAAAGCAGGATCGGATGTATAATCAGCCTCTGCTAGAGGGATGCCACTGTTTACAACTGGCATTCTTGCAATGTATTCCTCATCTTAATCTCAGGCTCCACACCTGAATACGAGTAGCAATGAACACACAAACTCAAGACTCAAGCCACGTCCTTTCTATATCTTAGGCAAACTCTATTCTACCCAGAACAATATGGGAAGTGAAAGGAAAGAGTGGCAAAATAGGTGAAAAACTGTAGCCTGCCCATCTGACTAGGTCTAGCTATCACTTTAGAGATGGAGATTTACCCATTGCCATTAACAGGAGAGTTTCTAGAGTGAAACACATAAGTCCTCAAGCAAAATGGCCTCCCTACCATATCAAATACAAGACACCATGATACTTCTTCAACTGGAGTAAGTTAAACATTCATTCACATGTAGGCCTGATTCCAGTTAAATTAGAAATTTTTGCAGGTGAATGCGTTGATTCTCAAGTTCTATCTCCTGCATTACTGAGAACTTGAAGAGGGAAAAATATAGTGGTCTGAGGAATAAATTAGATGGTAGAGAAAATATAGCTAAGAGTTATTCAGTGGGAAATTTAAGCTAAACATAAAGAAAATAACCTCATTAACAATGAGACCTGTAAGACAGGGGAGTGTTCTCTTAGGAAAATGATGGAAAGCCTCTCACTTTAGCAATGTGCATGGAAACATGTTTTAAATGGTGTTTGATGTATGCTAGAAGGAAACTGGTGAGTCATTATACTGTACTTTGAAAACCTGAAGATTTTCAATCCAGAAGTTTTTTTAAAAATCTGTATATTCCAATAAAGTGTGATATCTGCTTGACTGTTCAGTTCTTTATATGGATATAACCACAAGGATTTTCAGAAGTGATATTTTATGTAATGCAACAGTTACCACCAGGATCAGAAACAAGAAGGTATGGATAGATGAGTAGGATTATGTGGTTATCCTACCAGCAACCCAAAGGGTCCACTGGGCAGCATAAATTAGCCCATCCTGCAGCTTAGTTTGGCTCCCTTCTGCAGTAAAATTGCCCTGGATGTGTCTGTCTTGAAGGCAGGAAATGAATGGCCAGCAGAACACATGGGCATGTCTGAAATCAGATATGTAACTTGAATTGCTTACATTGTTTATTTAAATAATGCATGATTCACCTGGCTCAGGAATTGGTGGCTGTGCAACCTAACTGGCACACATTTCAGTCACAGATGAGGCATCCAGGGTCACAGACAGGTATCTGCAGCTCTTTCAAAAGTCCATACAGCCTCAATTTCTCTCCTCATGGAACTGCAGTGGCAAGATCACAGCAAGCTATTGCTACTAATGCCTTCAAACACTAATCCAATTAAAGTGCAAAATCGATTGTAGAGTTAGTAACAAAGTACTTTCCCCCCAATTTTTTTGAATGTAAGAAAAAAAAGGAGGAAAAGGAGGAAAAGAAATATTTTCCTGACTCTTCTGATGAAATTTTGGGTGACCTTTGCGAAAAAAAAGAAATATAGCTGGAGGTAAAATTAAGGATTATTTTCCTCTTGGAAAAAAATGATGAAAATTCTGCTTTCAAATGAAATATTGAGACCAATTCACAAATTTAACCGCTGTGTATGCTGTGATCAGTGAGGGGGTGCCTGCAGAGCCCACCTTTGGCAAATGACTTAGATAACAACACCTGTTAAAATAAGAATGCAAGTCCTCTGTGTGTGTGTGTGTGTGTGTGTGCGCGCGCACATGTGTGTGTGCACACGCGCAAACATATGTAGAATACAGAACACTGTTTTTTAGCATATTTGCCCAAAACTGATCACGCTGAAGATGACGACTATTAGCCAGATTAAAGAGTAACCAGGGAATTACAAAGAGACTTTTGAAGCAAAGGAGTCAGCCTGAGAAAAAATATAAAGCATGAAAAGTCATAATAGGAGGGAGAGATCTTGGGGTGGAAGCAGCAGCAATAAACCTGTTTGGTTTGCCCAGAGGTGGGCAAGCAGGGAGCCCCTGGTGCCAGGAGTGGGGGTTGCTGGTACCCCCTGGCCTGCTGGAGAGGGTGCATGTGTGTGTGTTTGTGTGTCTGTGTGAGAAAACAACTTTTGGGGACCATAGAAGAGTATTTAGAAATATGTTGATTGCCATTTGTTTATTATTGTTTATTTTGTGTCTAATATTGTGTCTGATACCTGTTGTATGTATTACTGACACTGATCCTGAACGAATAGTTCACCGATTGCCAGTTAGTTACATGTTGTTAATAAATCAGTAAAGCACTTTGATTTTGCCTGGGTTTAAACCATGTGAAATGAGCACTTTTTCCCTGTGACAATCAGAAAACATCAAAAGAATTCATACTGACCAAAGGAAAACTTAGAAATTTAAAGAGACGATCTTAATGGCATAAACAAGTATTCATTTACCTCATACTCCTCCTTCTTACACTGAGTCCTAGAACTGATGGAGAAAAAAAAGCAAAAAAGAATTAGAAGATATAAGATGGTTGTATACTACTTTCTCTCTAAATGTTTTTGAGACTTTTCATGGAAGATTTTGACTTGTGAGTGTTAGAGATAACAATCCAATGGATTCTGGCAAAGACTTATGTTTACCCACAGACACAGCACGTGGTGGTAAAAGATAGCAATATGCAATTTTATGCATTCAGCTAAGTTCCTCTCTGACTCAAACTACAAAAATGGAAGATGGGTTGAAATTCTGTAGTCACAAAAGAGCAGATATCTTCCTTCAGTCTTTCTGTTACAGATTTTTGCAGAGTAAAAGTATAAATCATATGGCTTATAAGAGGATACATGAGTTTACAAGAAGTCTCAGGACATCTTTCCTCTATGAATTGGCCCATATTAAATGAGATAGATACAATGTTATCTCACATCTTCCTGTGACTTTTTATGCTAAGACTTTGCATGAAAATTGGAACAATATGAAATCATTCATCTAAGGAATTCCACTGGGAAATTCATTTTTCCATTTTCTCTAGCTTTAGACTGTATGTGATGAGTTTAGAATAGTTTTGTTTGCAAATGAGATAAAATAGGACGTATGCTTGGAAGACATTTTCATATGAAAGAAGAGAAAAGGGAGCTCATATGTCTACAGAATTCTGTGTGAAATCCTTGCATAAGCTGAAAGCAATATTGCGTATTCAGGTAATTGTCTTAGGAGGACCACACTTTTCTTGTAAGAATGAAATAATTTGCTTGCAAATGACTCAGTAAGAGAGGTTTCCATAAAAATCATATTCTGTTAAAAAAAGATCTTGAAATATCTAAAAAAAGTTGTGAGAAGTAATCATCAAGATATCATTTCAATGCCATCTGTCTAACTTTCCAATGCCTGATGCACTCTACAGTGGAATGAGCTCAAGTGAAGAGCTTATCATTCAAAATTGGGACCATTTTCTTTACCCTTTGTTTCATTTTTTTAGTATTTTCCAGCTGGCTATGAAAGCATCTTAAATGTTATGAGTTTCCACTGGGTAGCTGAATGTTATCATTCATACAAAAAAGAAAAAAAAGGAAAAGAAAAGGAAACCCACCTATAGTTCTTCATTCAAAGATGCAGTACGTTTATTTTGGAAAGCTGGAGTTTATTTCGCTTCACTAAAAATGTTTAGCTCAGTGAGATTTACAAATACAACTGTTTACCAAAAGATTCAGACATAGGTGCTAGTATTCATTTGGTGTAAATGCATATGGTGCAGTATAAAAGCTCAGTGAAGACACTAGAGTTTTAGGAAAGGGAGAATCTGGTCCACAGCCAGAACTTGCATGGACAGCAAATTGTAAGGGTCTGATCCTGCCCCAGATTGTTCATAATCAGCTCATTGAGTATGACTGGTCTAATCACAAGACCAGAGTCCAATAGGCCTTTTGGTGGTTTTAGTAAATATTCATATCAGAAATCAGAACTGAGCAAAACCATCATTTTTAATGAGGTCCCTTTTTACTGCAGATCATAAAGTTACAGAATAACTCAGACTGGAAGGGACCTCAGGAGGTCTGCAGTCCAACCTCCTGCTCAAAGCATGGTTAGATATTAGATTGCAGATCCAGTTGCTCAGGGCTTTATCCTGAAAACCTCCAAGGACGGAGACTGCACAACCTCTCTGGACAACTTGCTTCACTGCTTGACTGCTCTCATGGTGAAAAAGACAGCACCTCCCTTGTTCTCATTTTCACCTGCCTTCCCCCTCCCTTCAGCCAGGCAGCCCTGTGCACAGCCAGTCCCTCATCTCAGTACCCTCCCATTTGCAATGACTCCGCAGCGGTCCTCCCTGGGTTGAGTGGGCCCCGTGCCCCCAGCCTCTCCTCATAGGTCTGCTGCTTTGTCCCCACTGTCTAGGGGCCTTCTCTGAGCACACCCCATTTTGCCTGTGTCTTTCCTGTCCTAGGGCCCCAAAACTGGACCCAGCACTTTGGCTGTGGTCTACAGGGGGATAACTGCAGAATCACAGAATTGTTGAGGTTGGAAGGCACTGGGGAAATCATCTAGTCCAACCTCCCTGCTCAAGCAGGATTCACCTGGAGCAGGCTGCCCAGGACTCTGTCCAGGCGGCTTTTGAATATCTCCAGAGGAGACTCCACAACCTCTCTGGGCAACCTGTTCCAGTGCTCTGTCACCCTCACAGTAAAGAAGCTTTTCCTTATGTTCAGACAGACCTTCCTGTGTTTCAGTTTGTGCCCGTTGCCTCGCGTCCTGTTGCTGGGCACCACTGAAAAGAGTCTGGTCCCATCCTCTTGACATCTTCCCTTCAGATACTTGTACACGTTGATAAGATCTCCTCTCAGCCTTCTCTTCTCCAGGCTAAACAGTCCCAACTCTCTCAGACTTCTCACATGAGAGATGCTCCAGTCCCTTAATCATCTTTGTAGCCCTTTGCTGGACTCACTCCAGTAAATCCACGTCTTTCTTGTACTGGGGAGCCCAGACCTGGACACAGCACTCCAGATGCGACCTCACCAGGGCTGAGTAGAGGGAGAGGATCACCTCCCTCCACCTGCTGGCAACACTCTTCCTAGTGCAGCCCAGGATACCATTGGCCTTCTTGGCCACAAGGGCACACTGCTGCCTCATGCTTAACTTGGTGTCCACCAGCACTCCCAGGTCCTTCTCTGCAGAGCTGCTTTCCAGCAGGTCCACCCCCAGCCTGTACTGGTGCAGGGGGTTATTCCTCCCTAGGTGCAGGACCCTGCACTTGCCTTCGTTGAACTTCATGAGGTTCCTCTCTGCCCACCTCTCCAGACTGTCCAAGTCTCTCTGAATGGCAGCACAGCCCTCTGGGGTATCAGCCACTCCTCTCAGCTTTGTATCATCAGCAGACTTGCTGAGGGTGCAACTCTGACCCTTCATCCAGGTCACTGATGAATAAGTTGAACAAAACTGGACCCAGTATTGACCCCTGGGGTGCACTGCTAGCTACAGGCCTCCAACTAGACTTTGTGCCATATAGCCAGTTTTCAATCCACTTCACTGTCTGCTCATCTAGCCTGTACCTCATCAGCTTGCTTGTGAGGATGTTATAGGAGCAAGTGTCAAAAGCCTTACGGATAATCACTTCCCTGGGTCTGCTGGCTGTGCTGCCAGTAGCTAATGCAGCCCAAGATGCTAGTGGCCGTCTTTGCTGCCAGGGCACGCTGTTAGCTCATGTCCAGCTTGCAGCCCACCAGAATCCCCAGGTCCTCCTCCGCAGAGCTGCTCCCCAGCTGCGGAAGCACCAGTGCCCAGCCTGCAGAATTGCAAGGGATTCTTCCTGCCCAGGTGCAGGACTTTATATTTGTCATTGTTGAATTGCACAAGCTTTTTGCTGACCTGTTCCTCCAACTTGTTGAGTTCTCTCTGAATGGCAACCCTGCCCTCAAACATATTGACTGTCCCCCCCCAATTTGGTCATCTGCGCATATGGTACGCATATATTTTATCCCATCATCCAAGTCATTGACAAAGATGTTCAGCAGGACAGACCTCTGCTTGTTTCATTTTTTCTTATTTCACTTGTTTTAAAGCTGTTTCCTTGAATATTAAAGGGGGAAAAAGAAGCATTCCCACACTTTGGGGTTTGGGGGCTTATGTTTTTTTTTTTCCTTTTTTTACTTGCAATAATAAGTGAGAAGTAGAATGTTTTTTCAAATCAAATTGACTATTTGAATATTTTTTATTATTTCTCCCCAAATAAAAAGTACTGTCCCTCTGAAAAAAACAGATTTAAGTGACCCCCCCACTTTATTTTTAATATTGCAATTTGTATTGTATTTTTTACCAACTGTATGATAGATTTACAAAAATCATGCCCAGCTGAACACTGGCATAAGCGTTACTAAGAAACATTAAGTACCACCAGTACAGCTATCCGTGAAGATTTTCCTGCCTTTTCTCATGATTGCTGTAATTGTAAGTACATTTTCAAATCTATAGACATCTAAACATAAAAAGAACCAAAAAACACTGGATAAGTTATTTCCCTGGTATTTTTTACTTGTATTTATGTCTGACATGCCATGTCCCCATGCCATGTATGGAAAGGGACATTGCTTAATACAGAAGGAAGAGAATTTTCTCACTAGACTATTAACACAGAGCCAATTAAATTGAGCAAAGAACCAACGACATCCAGAACTCAAACTCTCACGCAATTACTCTGGATCAATGGTTGTGATGAAGACAGAAAATTATAGTCTAACAAACACTCTTGATGTATTTTCTATCAGATGGAAAAATGTTTTACATACTGTACAAATTAGGGATACGGTCTTGTTGTCATTGCCAAAGAATTAGCACAGAATCAAATAAATGAGCCAGGCAAGAATGTGACTGAACCTTTTGTAACCAGGGAATGTGCAAGTAATTATTTTATGTCAATGTGACAAGAGAAAATTACATTTAAACTGTGCTGCCAATAAGCATAGCATCATTTTTCCAGGACTGGTGCCTCAGGCAAGGCCTCTGTGTTTCAAACTGGAAAAGTTTCTAAACATTTTAAAAATTCATTACTCCTGAGTATCTGCTATCTCCTCCAAGAGATTCAAGGCCCAAGAGATTCATTAATGCCCCTCCTCTGTGTCAGAGCTGTACATTGAGCCTCAGAAGCACAGAATTGCCCAGGACAGTGGGGACCCCCAGAGAGCACCTGGTCCAGCCATCTGCTGAAAGCAAGACCTTGGATTACATTATCCATGACCTGGTCAAACCGAGTCTCGAATACTTCCACTGAGAGAGATTCCACCACTTCTCTGAGTAACCTATTCTGAAGTTTAACTGTTCTCATAGTAAAGAAATTTTTTTTGCATATACCTAGACAGAATTTTGCCTGAAGCAACTTGCCTGTCCTGTGGATATTCGTGAGGAAAGTACCTCCACCTTCTCTAGAGCTACTTTTTAGATAGCTGTGATAGGTTTTCAGATACTTTTTTGAAGACTAAAATCTGATTAGATCCTCCTGAGCCTTTTCCTGAGCCTGGGCTGAATAATCCCAATTTATGGATATCTCCAGCCATGCTGGTGGCCCTCCACTGGGTTCTCTTCAGTCTCTTCCTTCCACCAAGATATCAGGAAAAAGGATACTACCACCAAGAGCAGAGTTTGGGGAATATCCTAGTACTAACTGCTTTGAAGACTTTATGCTGCTGCTGTCGTTGCTGCTTTTACTTTAACAGCAGGGAAAAGAACATTTTATGGATAATTATCTCTGGGGAAAATTTTCCTTTGTTTGAAAAAGAAAGAAAACTATACCATTCTAGAAAATATTTTTTTGCTAGTCATCAACAAACATCATAGGGACCCTTCTTATTGCTTTTGATCTTCTTATATTGTATAAATATAATTTTTATCTTTAAAAAGATCCATCAGAGACTTATGTTAGCATGGAATGACAACCATCCTGGGAGCTGGGAAGCAAAAAATGTGCTCAGTCAATCCAAAAATATTCTTCACATGAAAAAATTCCCCACGCACCAGAGAAGGACAAATCTCAGTCTGGAGAGGAAAAAAAAAAGTACAACAATAGCAAACCTTGTGATGAGAAAAGATATAATTTTGTTCAAAAGTAATTTCCTGTTCAGCAGTTGTACAATTAGAAATTACGTTTAAACTGACTTTGGTAGAATGAGACAAAAGAGAAATCTACGGGTTCAAAATGCTCAACAATTTAGTAAATGAGCCCTGCTGAAAGGTTACTTTTCAAACAAGTATCCACTCACAGTTAAGCAGCAATGAGAATTCATGAAGTTGAGTGGTAAGGTGCCAAGAATGGGTCTCCCACAAAAATGTATCCCCTTGATCTCTGATAGGAGTCACGTGCTGGCAGCGTATAAGCTGGCAAATCAGAGAGGGAGAGGGACACTGAATTGCGCTCATGTTGCTTTTCTGTATAAACAAACAAACAAAAAGATTTGATCAAAATGTGAAAGAAATTGAAACACAGACACAGAAATGGATTTAAAAATGGAAAGTTGCAATATTTTAACTTTATTGTTTATCAGAGTAAACAAAAGAAAGTGACCCATTCTGCCAATACTTTTGTAGCATCTTGTGACACTCGTATTTATACTAAACACCCAATACATGTGGAGAAATAACTTGAATGATTTGTGGAACCTGAGTGCTTTGCATAACCCACACGTGCAGCTTACAGACACTTGCTGATGTTGCAAATAATGCTGCACCATGGAAGATCTCAGAGGGTTGTCAGACTTTTGTGTGTCACAGGCATGTCACTTATCTGTCAGACAAAGAATAATGCAACATTGTTAGGTGGAAACACCTTGGAGTAATGAGTCAGCTTAATCTAGGAGACACTGCTCCCCTGCTTTCCCTACAGGGAAAGGAAACTGAGCACAAGAAAAAGCACAAAAGCAGAGCAAGGAAACAGATGTGCATGACAGGACACGTAAACCCAAGGGACTGACAGAGTAAGACAGGAGGCTTTGGGCAGGAGAGAGGGCTTTATATGTTCATGATGGTGAACTGCAACAGCATCTGCATTACTGGGCTTGGAGTGGTGCTGAGTTGTTGGGTCGGGACATACCCCAGTTGTGTCTGCATTTGCAGCAGGGAGTGAATCTAGCACCTTACGGTCTCTCTTTATGCTCTGTTTTTCATGTAAGGGAGCTCCACCCATCCTTTGGGCATGCAGGAGCTGTAACATGCTAGTGACAGGGTGATGGGAAGTCCAGGATCCCAGAATGAGCGGTGGCACACCTCAACAGACGACTGTGAGACCAGTCGCAATCAAAGAAGTTCCTGTAGCACAGGGACAGGCTCAGTGGCCACATTTAGCCTGTGAAGTAAAACAGGTACAAGCTGGAGTGCTGATCATCCCTACAGCTTAAAGTTTGAGAAAACCAACAGGTTATCTCACATGGCAAGATATACTCTTTAACAAATAGAAAAATAAAGATTCTAAGTATACTGGGCACTTACTGGATTCAAAGCAGTTTGAATAATTTTAAACTATAAAAAGAAAAAACGGAAGCCTGATATTTTTAATGCCTATGTCAATATACTTTACCTGTTGAATCCCAATAAAAAAATCAATTGTCCATACACTGTTCTCAGTGTTAAGAAGCTATGTGATTCTTCTCAAAATCAAGGCACTATACAACTCTTTTATATTCAGTTTTAGGTGGAAAGGAAAGGCCTATGGGGACAGCAACAATCTGTGTTATGCAGTGTTTAAATTTTGGTCTTTGTCTCTTTTGTTGTGCTGAATTAAGTGCCACCATGAGGAAAGACGAGGTCAAGGAGAAAAAAAATCATGCATGATAAAACAAAGCCTTAGCTGCCATTGCAGTGCTGCAGCTCAGATTACTGCTGTGAAAATAGCTGTTGCATAAATACACAAAGGGCACTTTAAAATCACTTTAATAATAAAATATATGTCAGGCCATACTGAAAACTATATTTCAGCTCAGTGAACTGAGTTTTCATGCATTATACAATGCCAATTACTATGTAAATAGCTATGAAATAAAGTAATGTATAATTTAGGAGTTCTGTGTTTCTCAAAGTAAGCATCAGAAAGCACTTGATGTTTATTAAGTTTTAAATTCAGCCATGACCTTTAACATTCACATGTACAAAAATGACTGAGGGACAGAAGACAAGAATACTCAAAGTACATTTTGAATTACAGGACGAAGATTGTCTTCAACTTCATTCTACTACAAGAATGTTTCTGGGGTCCAAGACATGTCTGAACCTTTCATAGTTAAAAAGTCTTAAGCCCACTGAAGTTTTAGAGATATAAATTATTCCCATATCTGGTCAGACACAATAAAGATTGCATCTTGCAGGGCAAGAGAATGTACAGTCAAGTTTTATAGTATGACATTAGCATTCAACTTTTCTCCTCAAGTCATCATGTTCCTGTGACCCACACCACCTATCTGTCAGTGCATGCTCAGCCTCTGCTTTGGTTTACACCCATGACTTCTCACAGTAGAGAGAAACCTGTGTGTGCTGGAGGATGCTGTTCACTCTTGAATGTTGCCCCTATGGGCAGTATGGAGCTGACTGAATCTGGTACAAAATGACTCACCCAAATTTTTCTAAAGGTTCTGCAACAGACAGATCCTTTGCCCTTACACATGCCTCAGTGCTGAGTATTTCCACTCTGCCATTTCTCTGTGTCTCACTATAAAAAAGTGGACAGAGCACTGTCCACTGAGGAATACAAAGATGCCAAGAAGGGAGTCTCCTTTCAGACAGCCCTAGAGGTGTGCACCTACCTAATGCCTTCTGCTAGGAAGGAAACCCTTTTTTCCAGAAGCCTGGGACAAGAAAAACCAGCTACATATCTCCAGCAAGTGAAGAGGAGAGTTTCGGTATGCTGAATCAAATACTCCCGTATCAGCTCTATCAGCTCCTGCTGCCAGTGGGGGAGTTGGTGCAGGACGTTTGGCCTCTGCTGAAGGGTGCATGCAGTCAGGTTCATCTTGCCTGACTTCAGATGTGGATATACATATGTATATTGCTGAGCTAGTCTTTGAGATTTCTTTTGCAGTCAACTCAGAGAAACGGGATCTTGTGAAGAGGATTTTATAAAAATAACAAAACAGTGTTACCAGGACAGTCATACAATCACAAAAATAATCTCTGGGTACATGAGGATCTTCCCTCACACACCTTTAAAGAGACTTTCATAGCACTAATCTTATATAAAGAATGATTCTACAGGGGCTTTTTTATTTTCCCCAAGTTTTATCTAAAAGGAGAGCAGTAGAACGAAAGGACTCAACGGAATAGGAAAAAAATAAAAACAAAGATATAACTCTTGTCCTTTCTTTAGGCTCATGGGTTTTTACAGTCATTAATGGAAAAAAAACCACACATATTTTCTGCCATCTTTAGTTGCAAATCATTAGTATCAGGATTCTAGTAAGGTGGGGTTAGTGATAGGCATACCTTACATTTAGCAAAGATTGATGTGGCACACATCAGTACTGAAAAATATTGCAGCTTTGCGGTGCTATTTGGGGTGCTATGGGCACACAGTGTGCAACAAATACACTAGATGTTCCTGATTTCCTGTCATTCAGGAACAATTCAATCCCAACTGAACACAAAGCAGAGCTTAAACATCTCCTTAAAGGCATCTTGGGAACTGTAGATTTGGAAGCAATGTGTGCTGAGAGAGGAGAAAAATGGATAATCAACAGGTGCCTAATGGAGATGAGTGACTATTTCAATAACTTCGTATAGAGGGACTTCACAAGCAAAGACAAATAAGGATAAGAAAGTGTGTGATACCAGAAAGACTTACTTAAAAGGGTTGTAATACTCAGAGCAACAAGATATTTGCATAAAGAAGAAAGTTCAAATCTTGGAAGTCTTATGTTAAATGGATCAGAAATGCTCATTAAATGCTATGTCATAGGCAAAATCCAAGTAAAAGTGAAATTAAGATTACAGACCTGAATAACAGAAACGATGTTTTTAGGGATTTCAGGCATTTTCAGAATTCACTTGATACTGATGATCTCAGAAATATTTCAGCATACAGGAAATTTGAAAGTCATCAATATGATGGTAAAAGTCATAGCATGGAATCAGCCCTAAAACAAAAATACAAGAACAAGCTAAGGTGAGTCATCAGAGCCCATGGTCCATAAGAAACAAAGAAATGAAATCCAACAGATAACAATCTTTCTTAAATGCCACATACTACTAGAGAAAAAATAAATGGAATTTCACAATTGTAAGCAAGGGGCAAAAGGTATCACAGGAACGTGGGTCAGTAAGTAACAAAGCCTGTTTCTTCACACTCTGATAGCATGACAGAGCTGCAGAATGTGTGTTTAGAGAAAGCAAATTCCTTGTCACCTTTTTTTCTATGAAGAAGATGAAACAAGACAAAATTTGAGCTACTTATTTCTAAGTCAGGTGGAAACAGAGCAGCACTCTGACGGTGCCTACTTCACTTCTGTTCAGCAGCTAGCCCTACTGTGTGAATGTTTTTACTTTGGAAATTGTTACTGAATTATGCATATGTCACTACAGTTTCAGAGAAAAAGATAAACATCATCTCATTTTTTTTCCCCTCTGTTTCTACAAGGGGTCATTTATATGTCTCCATTCTGCTGCTTCTCTGTAGACAATTACACTGTGTTAAATGAGAAAATACAAGAGGATGAATAGTCTAACTTTGAGCTGCCCTTGAAATCATGCTGCTTTGAAGTAAGAGGAATCTGGGCGTTTCCAGTCTGCCCTGAGTAGCTTTAAAAGTTCAAGTAGAAGGTGACAACATAAACTATTACAGTAACTCTCTTAGGGGCTGCCTTGTAACAGATTGGTTCTGCTATTAATGTCTTTGTCAAGGTTATAGCATTGCGACAATCCGTCAGCTAAGGATTGTCTTGGGTAAGTGTCCTCAGTTTCATCACAGGCACTGCACTAGTAAACTGCCTCTAATCTGACCAAATGGCTGTGAATGAGTTTTATTACTTAATCAAGAGGTTATGCTACTAAATACACAAGCAAGTTTGATTTTTCTGGTTTTGTTTTCCTTTTCTGAAACACTGCTAATGGAAGCTGCGTTCATTGTGTCTGAAAAATCAAGATAATTTCAAAAGGCTAAGGCCATATCATAATCACAAATTGAAAAATTCTGTTAATACAGATTAAATGTGTGTAAATCGTTTAAAGCTGAGTAAGAAGCAATATCTTTTTCCTTTTGCCCCCTAGGAAAAAATATTGAATAAAAAACATTTAATTAAGGCTGATCTCTAGGGTACTGAATTGTTTCCATTAGATGGCCACCTCTGACTTCTGCTCACTTTGGGAAATTAATTGAAAGCAATTACGTCTTAGAACTGTTTTGTCTTTTGGTTTTAATCAGTCAACTCCTGTGCATGTCTCCCACCTCTTAATGATGATATTTTATCTTGCTAGTAATCAGTACATAACACATTCTTTATATTGATATGTACTTAGAGTTTTGTCTATTAGTTAATTCTTTGTAAAGTTATAGAGCATCCTATTAGGAGGGGGACCAGCTTAATGCATAGAAATATAGCATAAGTATATTGCAGAAATATATGCAGAGATATTATTTTGCTGCATTTAATAATGGCCTGATTTAAAAACAAACCTCACTTTGTGGATATATGTGTGTGTGTGTGTATGTGTGTATATATATATATATATACACACACACACGTCTATATATATATACACGTGCGTGTGTGTGTATGTGTGTATATTCAGGTGGAGAGGAAGAGAGAGATAACATTGCCATTAATGTCTATAGTTCAGAAAAGGATACAACACAACATTTGCCTTGGAATTTTATGTTTTCGAGAGGGATACTTCATATACTTTAGATCTAGTCCCTGAAAAATGAGACAGGTCTTAATTCTAATTTCAGGTACTCTTGGTTATTATTTCTAAATTGCAATCAGATGTTCTTCAGACTGGATAACAACCTCATCAGTGTCAAATTTAAAATCTTTATATATTAATATATTATATGGTAGAATCAAGACTCTTCTCACTGTAAGGTCCTTGTCTTGGAGAAGTATTTACTTAATTATCTTTTACTTGGGGAAGTATTTACATTTTTATCTTTAAGCACACAGCTAATCTCACTGACTTCATTGGAATCTCTGACCTACACATATAAATTCAAGACCCCGAAACAGTATGTATATAAATATTCTTATTGGGTTCATATTCGCAAGTCCTGTATGCTCTCCCAAACCTTGCTTTGCATTTTAATAAAGTTTGGTTGTAAGTACTATGAAGAAAACCTTAAAAATATCCGTCCAAGATGGATAATACAAAATGTAAACAAGATGTAAAAGTGCAGAGAGACTGGACAATAGAGCTGGTAGCTGAGAACTCCTCAGATGTTTTCACTGTAATGGCTAAGAACTGTCCAGAGGCAATTCACCATTTCTTCATATAATGGACAGAGATCACTGCTCTGTGACTAATAGCTCAAATTTAACACCATAAATGATAGCTACCCCACTTGCTGGAGGCAAGCTTAGTATGCATCCAAAGTACAAATATAAATATAAGCTATTGTAAGAAGAATATTTGGTTTGTGATTTCCAAGGGCAGAACTTGCAAGAGTTCTTGCCCAATACACATCACAATTTGACCTTTGCCCAGTTCTTGCAGTATATTTAAGTATATTGCTGAATCAGTGCCTCAGTCAGAATAATTACACTGATGGCATTTGAGCTACCCCAGCTGGAAGCCTGAAGGCAAGGGTAAAAAGAAAGTTAAGTAATATATTTAAGTAAATAAAATAAAACTAATTATTTAGGCTTTCTTGGTCTCTTATGCTAGGTATTTTAGTCCATTTCTATCCTTTTTTTTAATAGACATATTTTAAGGTCTGCACACTAGACCTTTGGGCCTACCTAGTCTTTCAAGATGTAGCTGAATTCTGACTTTTCAAAAAAGAGGAATACAAAGAAATTGGTTTAGTTTTCCTCAGTGCTACCTCTGAAGTAACTCCACAGTCTTATTGTTAGAGGTACCCAAATGCAGTGTGCTTCAGGACCTGGGGGATTTCCCCATCCCCTTCCCGTAGATGCTGAGGTTCTTGTGCCTGGGCCCAGCTGGCAGCGAGGCTGAGCATGTATTTCTCACACACGTGCGCACGCACACGCACACACAGTATGGGACTCTCTGGTCTTGGACACTCGGTCTCCCCAGCTGCTGGGACGGAGTCCCCCAAACTCCTGGGAACGGGCTCTCCCACTCCTGGGGGTGGCGCTCAGACCTCCCCTCTGGCTACTCAGCTAGTCTGACTTGGTGTTTGCTAGTGTTCACACAGCAAACATAGCTTGAAATAAGATTTAGTGAGAAGACAGGACAGACTGTGGTGAAGTGCATGGCTCAGTCAGACAAGCTTGTTTTCATTCCACTTTCCCATGCTTGTTCTTCTCCTTGATCCTTTCCCTAAGCATCCCATAATGTTTTTACATTTCCACAAGCCCCTTAAAACATCCCATAATAAATTTTACACAATCCTAAAATGCTGTTCTCCCCTGCATCCCATAAATCCTATAATCCTTTAGGCAATAACACCTTTTAGTTTGCATTGTATCACAGAGGGAGTTTCTTTCACTGACTCAGGCTTGCGGGTTTCACACCAGGATCAATGGTCCAATTGTTCTCCTTTGATAGTCTTAGGAGCAGCTGATTTAATGTTCTCTTATTTTCACTGATTAGATTTTCACTGATTATATTACCAGGGTTCCTCTACCTACCACTGTTCCTCTGGTCCTTGCAGGGTTTCTCTGCTTGCTCTGCATAGCCTTTACTCAAATAACCTAACAGTTTTGCTTTTCGTCTTATAGTTTCCTTTAGCTTGCCTTCACCTTTGAGGTTAATGCTGGAAGCACTCTTGTACCACAGATAAACAGGAGTTTACATGCATTTCCTAACTTCACACTAACTCCACTCTAACTTCTTAGCTTTCCTATGGAGTCAACGGAGGAGGTAGATATCTTCAGAAGATGCCTCCATCCTACTTAAATGTGAAGATGCTGCTTCACTTCAGTAATCTTCGTGCTGTGCCTTTCTGTAGGTGGACGTACACTTTGCTCTCTCTACTGAATACACAAGGTGTCTTAGGAACCTATGTCAAGCAACACAGATACCTGTGCACATATGCCTACTCCCATTCTTCAGTGGCAAACTACTGGAGTAGAAATTTTTTAATAAAAAATATCAGAATATGAGAAAGAGAGTATTGAGTTTATAGACAAACAGCCATACACTAATAGCACTCTGGTAAATAGTTGCTGGTCTTTCATATAGTAAGGTATTCTGTCTCCTGTCCAACATCAATTACAACTTCTGAATGTTCCCAATCTGGACACAGACATTGTGAACACCCTTTCTGAACTAATCCTTGCAGTATTGCTTGTTGATAAGTTAAGAAAGCCAAGGAAAATGAATAAATTTTGCTCTAAGGAAAAAAGTATGCAATGACAGTATCTTTTATCAACCATACCTTACTAGCTAAAGCCGGAACAAATCAAAGCCAACTGATTATCACTAAAAATTAGAGCATGAAAATAAGTGTATTTGGAAAGGATTGCTAGTTAAGACAGAACTATAGGAACAAACAAGATATGGGTTAGCAATACATATCTTTTGTGTGCGTTTGATACTCTTCAGCAGAGGGGAAAAAACATAGCTTTATTTTTATATTTGAGATAGTAACGGTTTCACATGACTAAGAATGAAAGAACACTCTATAACAGTATGTAAGGGCATTAATTGACAATGTCTATGTTGTGTGATAGAATAGGGAAAGGACTTACTCATTAGATGAGATAAAACAAAGTTATGTGCCTTTTTTAATTTTCCAATTTTATTTCTATAAAGAATTAAAAGAGATTCTTCTAGCTTTGATTCTTCTTAAAGCAAAGAAGAATGTGCTGTATAGACATACACAGGAAAAGAACTAGGTATGCATTATCTTTCTTCCCTCATAACCATGGCTAAACCTTATCAAGGGCCTTAGAAACTGGGAGCAGTTGGAGTGTACACCACATTCACAGAAGAAAACTGTGGCTTTTAAGAACTTTCTAAAAACAGTCTGAAAGTCACAGACTATAGCACTAATAACATTCTGTATTGCTTTGGTAGGTCTTATTGAGTACTATTTTCTTCTATACATGAACCTTGCTAATGTAACAGGAAGTCATCTGACAAATTAAGGCAATGGTATCCTTGGTAGCTTTTGTAATATAGAAAGTAGCTAAGGGCCACTAAGAAAGCACATCAGCAACAGCACTGTTAAATCCCAGAGATGAGGAACAGTTGTCAGTGTAAAAGAAAGCAGTGTCAAGACATGTGATAACTTTTCTGTCATGTAATATTCCTTTCAAGCCACTAGCATTACAGTACCAAGCTTACCTTTATGAGCCTAAAGTGTCCATCTACACAAGGCCTGTGTTTTCAACTGCTTTAAACAGCACAGCTGCATGAACAGCAATGGAAGCAATTGACTTGCACTAACTGAGACCTAATTTAAGTTGTGACAACCTATCCTAAAAATAAATTCTTATTTGCCCAGGTATGTTAGCAAAAAAAATCAGATATCCTGAATATTTACTCATAATTAATCCCTTTTTTCAATTTGTGTGTGCCTGTGTATGTATGTGCACACATGCACAAGTTCAACCCACTCTGAGTTTGATTATTAATTTAACAGACAGTTCTAACACAAACTTTTTCTCCTGTTCTAAAACAAATATTTTCTCTGTTTCGTATAGTCTCAGTTAGTTCGTATAGTTATCGTATAGTCTCAGTTTCATATAGTTATGTTGCATAGTTTGTAAAAACTGCATTTACTGCTAAAAGTAAATAATACTGTTTTTTTTTTTCACTAGAGCATTCAGCTTTTGAAATATGAACTTTATAGAAATGAGTGGCTCCCTCTCCCCTCATATATCCCCACCTCCATACTTTATTACCCAAAAAGAATCAGGATTTAGGTGTTTGTTCTAACAATAAGTACAGGATCTCTACAGCTCAATTTTTCGTGGTTGGAATCATCCCTGATTCAATGTGAAGTAGAAAGCTTCAAAGACTTCGGTACTCTCTGTGTAACAGTTAAATTCAGTGATTTTACATTAGATGCAGCTGCCAAGTTCACTCTTAAGAGGCTATGAATCTCTAAAATAGAAGCCGCTAAAACAAACCTTTTCTCTCTGCTATTGCACTCTTTCGAGAATCTTAAATGAACCAATAGAAATCACAAAAGATTGTTCAGTCAGAGCCAGCACATATTGCCTGATACACTTGAAAGGCAATAGTTTAATTCCTAGAATTCTAGTCAAAAGTCAAAAATAATTACAGTGATCTTTTAAATTTGGTATGTGTGAGGGGTGTTCTTTCAAGCAATTGGCCATAGTAGGAGGGTTTTCAAGCCTTCATCACTACTAAGCTGATAAAAACAAAAAGAATAATAGTTGACATGAATGGCGCTCTTATACAGAGCCTGCAGTGGAGTTGCTGCTCTGACACTACTAGTAAACATAACATTAAGCACCATGATAAGTGGTCAATAGCATAAACAGAGGAATAAAATGAGGAAAAACAAAACCTCAGCCATTTTACATGTGTGTGGAATATCTAATTCCTAGGGATCAATTCCTCACTGTCACCTGCCCGAAGAAAAGTCCTTGTTTCCCATCAGCAAAGTGTACGGGAGCAATAGAGGGATAGAGTCTAAGTCATTGTGAACTGGGCATGGCTCTTTAAAGAGGCTATGGAGATAGGGCATCTGGCTCTGGTATAGGGATGAGGACTGGACTGCAAGTTAGCCATGTTTAGTTTTGTAAAGCGTATGCAGAATTATGAATAAAATACCAATAACCTTTTCACACAGCTTCATCATGATCTTTTTTATGCAATCTTTATGCAATTGAAGATGTGCTCAAGCATCACATTGACTTGAATTATTCATGTATGTATACATATATTTATATGTATATTTATCTATACATATATCAACTAGCTCATTTACAGTCTTTTGGTATTAAAAACAAATGATAATTTATGTTTTTCTGAAATCTATTAGTAAGGTTGGCTTCAATGGGCCAAGAAGACTCTGCTGAAAAATTATATTGGGATTAGATTTTTGAAACTGTGGGACATGAGCTGTTCCCTTCCCATTGAATTCCCAGTTCAATTACATTATGCTATGCCTGCTGAAAATAGAAAATGCAGCTCTTCAATAAACACTTTTAATCTGTACAAAACACAATAGCAATGGAGAGCTCTACTCTACCATAGTCTTTTCACAGTGGTTTGTAGTTATTCCTGCTCAATAGGAAAATAAACGGGAATAATTAAGCAAAAATAAAAGAAGGATCTAGTTTTCTTGTATCCTAGATGAACATACTAATGCTTGTATTGTTGGCGTGAGGTAACTGCTGCCTACTGCAAAGGATATTTTAGAAATCTAAGTACTTGCTATTATTATTCTTTTAGTCAACCTAAATAACATTTTCGGTTTTAGCTTTGACAAAGAGGCCAACTTCATCTCTATCTCAGGCAACTGTACTTATTCACACAGATTTTTCTTCAGTAGATCTCACTGTGCTTTGCAAAAATGAAGAAGACATTCATCAAATACAGAAACTGATGTGAAAATGTGAACTCCATTATTTTTTTTAAGCAGGGGTACAAGGCATCAAAACTAGAGTATGGAAAATACAGAGGATAGCATCTCTTCAGTACAAGTTAGCCAGAGTTCCTGTTGAGTGCATGGGACAAGGAATCTTCCTCCATTTAAATGGTGAACTGACTTAATCCAGGCTCCACTGAAACAGGCCAAACACCTCAAATTAACAAATTAATCCTCCAGAAGGTGAAAGAACACAGGTTTTTTTGCTTGTAAAAGGACCGAATTTGCTAGACTACGTCAGCAGCAATTGACTGCCCTTGTTATGTAGAAGCCATTGCAACAATCTGCATCATTCAGTTCAGCTGAGTTTACAATTACTATGTACCTGGAGAACAGAAACACATCATTGGTGAGGTATGGCCAATGGGTCTCAGCATGACATGTGACACTTTCTAGCATAAGGGAGGAAGTGGCTTTGTAGTTATCCTGACGCATTCAAGTTTTCTACCGAATTTCCAGATACTTAAAATTTCTGCTTCTGCATGTGCCCAGAAACATGATTCAGTCTTCACAGACACTGGCATGTTCCAGTCTAGTTCATCATCAATTCATTCTGGGTTGGCTAAATCAGTCTTCCCTCCACGGCCCCTCAAGAGCTCAGTTCAGGAGGATTCTTCCACCTGTTTCTCTTACAACACCAAAAAAGCAGAAGTGTGCCGTTTTACCTAACAGTTTAGCTTCATTTGGTCGCTTCATTTGGTCACTTCCTTTGAGCACTATTTTATAGGTAAGCAACATGATTTGCCTGCATTTTGTCAGGTGAAAGAGGAAAATGCCCTAGGATAGGTGCTGGAGAAAAAGTAGTGATGATTTCCTCTTCCAGCTGGTGTGATATAAGTACCTAATAGATAATAAGTTTACTTAGACTAGGGGAGTGCTGTATTTTTCAGTATCTGTTAGAGACAGGCAATGCTTTATTTTGCATATTAATGGCAGAATTGCTGGTGACGTGAGAGTGGAAGGGAGGATGTAAACATTTTTCTGTAATTTTCTATATGCACTTTTTTCAGAGTTGAATAAAAATTTAAATCTTCATCCAGAATCATCTTTTATGCTGACAGATGGACCTGATTTTTCCCCAGTTCACAGCAGGTTAAACCAAGTGGTAAAAATTATTATATACTGAGTGACAAGAGTGGAGAATAATGTAAAAGGAGACCTAATCACATAAATTTTAAGAAGTATTTCCTTTGATGTAGCACTTTGTGTGTGTGGGGGGGGGGTTTCCTCTCTCTTATTTTCCCTTTTTAGGTTTCTTTAGATTTTTTCCTATTGCTTTCACATTACCCTTTTAAATTCATAAGTAATTTCAGGATTTTTTCCTCTTCTTTTGGACTTCTCTTCCATTAATACCTGCTTGATAACAAAGACTTGCATGATTTACCCTCACCCAGTACTAGCTTAAATTTTCTGAAAGCAGCAAGCATTGCTTATAGCAGTGTATATTTGGGTTTGTCTAATAGGTTTTTTGTCAGAAAAGTGCGTGGAAAACTTCCTTGACTTATGATGGAGAACAATAAGATAAATGCATCCTACTGTGGTGCTGAAATGAAAGTCTGCTTTGATGCAGGATACTAGAATACATATGAGAAAGCACTGTTCTTGTCATAAAAGCTGGCAGCTGAGCTTTCATTACCTAATCACCAAAAATGACATACAGACAGAGACAAAGTCAAAAGAATAGATGAAGAGGAGATAAAAATCGCTAAATCAGAGATAAAAATTGTGGTAAAACTGTGACCAAGAGGTGACAAATGCTAAAGACAAGGGAAGTAAATTCCCCTGCCAAGGGATATAACCCTGAATAGTAAAAAATGTTTCTCAAGAGTTCAGGTCACTAAGGGCTACAGATAAGCTATTTTCTGTATGAGACTAATCGTAAATTTATCAGTGTCAAAATGCATAAAAATGCATGTATCAGTCTCTCAGCTCCAGTGACTACACTTTGGAGCACTGCAATGCCCTAGGCTAACTTTCAGGCCAACATTGCTCTAGAAAAATGAAATTATCAGTATGGGCCTGATACATCTCCTCCTGAAACAAGGTTTACGTTAAGGAGAGTTAGATTGGGCCTGATATTTATCTGTGAGAGTCAGTACAATATGCACATTCAGTGTTGCGCTTTTGGTACAAATCTACTTCACACATAAACTTTTCATTTATATGAGATATGATTTTAAAAGCTAACATGAGAAACAGTTCTCTACCCCTGCCTATCCATCCTAATTCATGGGCCTCAGAAATAAATTAAAGCTTAAACCAATTCAGATATAAATTTTCTCTGAGATTTCTATGGATTTATTTCCATCAAGTATTAGAGAAATTTATTTTACAAAGAGAAAAGGTCCACAATAAACATCTAAACTATAGCACCTCATAAATGGAAGCATCCAAAACAAATAGTGTGTTTGTGAGATAAAATACTGGGGAAGATGGGGATTTGAGGGGATGATTATGGCTTTACAAGTCAACTTTCATTTTTTAGCCTGAAACCATAAGAAAGAGCACACCCAATAGTTCTACTTAGTTTGGATTTTGCTATCCAGTTACAAAAACAGAGTAATACTAATGCTTTAAAGATGGAACAGGCTCCCATTCTTGCTAAAACGTTGCATAGGTTATTAATATTTGGAAGGAGAGGCATTGTATGAAGACCCTGTTTTTACCACCCCTGTTCATACTAATTAGTGTTTTACCCAGAAAAATAGCCTCTTAAAAGTTACCTGAATGAACACTGGAGAGAAAGTATATTGTAAGTCTTGGTTCAGTGTTGTACTTCAAGGACTAGCAAAATATTTCTACTCTATTTTTAATATTTATTGATATTCTCCATGTTCTGCCAAAGGGTTCTTTGCTCATGTGGAATTAAGTCCTGGTTTTACCTGCAAAAGAAGATGCTATTGGTTTAAACAGGCTTGGCCAAATCAGCAGCTTAAATCTTAACTGTGTAAAGGAAAGATAGTTTATCACTGCCCGTAACAGCCACACTACTAGACCATTTCATTCTTGTTGAGATGGTGTTCAAGAATTAACTGCAATAATGGAAAAAGGTTCTTACTTAATTGGTAGCTCAACTAATTGATTCATAGTTTATGAATTCAGCGTTTCAGAGAACAGGAACACAGCCAAATTCCTTTCAGAAACTAACTGCTTGAAAATGGATATTGTAAGGGCTTCAAAGTTTAATTTTCTGATCTAGTAAATAAAAATTAGGTTTTTATTATAAATATGACAATTATTTTCAATATCAGGAAAACTTTATCGGCTTTAATACCTTAAGAAGGGAAAAAAAGTTCCAAAAGGAATGTTTCAGAACAATCAATAGCAAAATGCAAATCTTAAAGTGAAAATGCCTGCTTTCTAAAAAGAACTAGAGATCATAGTGTCTTTGGGGGAATGAGGTGAAGAAGGGGTGTTCTTAAAATAAAATTGGGTCAGTTTCAGTGACTTGATCAACTAAAGTCTAGATATGCATCCAAAGACTTCAGTGATTCAAGCTATCCCAGACCCTGAATACTGTACTGTAGTGTTTCTCATTTGCCAGTGAATGCTCTGCTGCAGTCAGTCACTGTATTCCAGGTTGATTCAAATGCAGTGGTCAAGTTCAGAAACTGGAGCAAATCCTCCTGAAATGCAGCTTTTTTTTTGTTTCTTTTTTCATTACCATCCAGACAATAATCAAGGTGGCTATTGATCATTAATTTGTAGTCCAGAACTATAAACACAAACACTGTAACAAAATAATCAGGGGGCACTATGAAGTTGGTACAGAATGATGCAGTTCATACTCTACAGGAGGAATACATCAGGAAGAGGATTACTCATTTTCTTTGAAAATGTCTGGATAATGAGAGATCATGGCACAGCAGGGAGGAAAGGGACATGCATTTCTGACTAACGTTCATAAAAATAGCTACTAGTCAAGGATCTGTTAAGGCAAAGCTGGCAGTAGGGGGGAGCAGAGAGAACCTGTGAGTGTGACCATGTAGCCTAGTGATTTAGGAGACACACGTGGGAAAGGGCAGAGATCCTAAGATCCAGACCACTTCCAAGGTAAAGAGACTATGATGGGTAAAGTGGAGCTCATAAAAGTGAAGACTTCAATCCAAAGCTGTGTCTCCTGTCCCTAATAAATACAAGGTTATTAAAACAACTCCGATGCAAAAAAGTCAATATTCAAGCACAAGAAATTCTTTTTTGGGGGAATAGAATGAATGTTTTGGAAAAGGATTACTGATCTGAAAGTAAGGGTATTGCTGGTCTGTCGCAAAACTCTTCTTTATCTGCAGCTTTTGGCACCTGTTGCTCACCCAAGAATTCTCTGGACTTGGATTGTTCTTTGAAACGGGAGCCTATGCAAGAGTCCTCCACATTCCTGTGGCAAAACCATTCTTCATCTGCTGCTTTTACTATGGATGTAGAAGCTAAACTTCAAAATCATGTTTAAATATTGCAAATGTGTTTAGGTTAATGACATTTAGAATGAGTGTAGCTAAAACTATTTCTTAGTTTAGGAAATCAAGGCACAGATGTCTTGTTTATTTGCATATAAATTATATTAAAATTTGTTTATCCAAGATTTTGGACCCATAGAACATTAAACAAAATTAAACCTTATTTTTCCTAAACCTTATTTGAAGACAATTTGGGCTTCATTAGAAGTCTGAAGATTCAACATCAGTAGGACACTTAAAGCTTAGAATTATTATAATTCAGGTCCTTTGTCTCAGGTTATTCACTCCGGATATCTGCATCTTTCCACAAGCATCCTTTGCTGATTAAGTCACACAAAGGCAGATGAGGAAAGCTGTGAAATAAAGTCAAACTTCCCTATGTGAGGCAAAAAGAAACTGAATTTGGAGATTGTCCTTATTATACAGGAATTTAAGCTCTAAAGAATTGGTCATGCAAATGGAACAAATGTGTTTCCCAGATGGCATTTAACCTGGAAGTTAGTCAATGGCAACAGTAAATGTCCGCATGTCTCTGTTTGCTTCTAGTAAGTGTGTAACACATTTAGTTGTCATTGTCAAGTCTGTGCATACAGTTCAGTGGAGACACAGCAGTCTCTATGTCAATGAAACGTATCCTCACATAGTTTGAGAAGATATAATATTTAAATTATAATTAACAATCTGAATGACTTATTAGAAATTTCTCTAAAAATGGGCCTTCATATACTTGAATTTGTTGTATATAAAATTGAAACAATATTTGTCTTGAAATGAGACAGACCATTTTGCCAAACTGTTTTGAGAAAATTATCTGCATTAACATAACGGTTTCAGGAATCAATATTTTATACTTAAGATGTTTTGTATCAGTCAAACTACTTGTAGTTTTGGTGCATGGCTTTCATAGCATTGATACACTGTGATAATAATGCATTCAAACAGATATATTGATATTAGTAATAACATCCTGTATAGCCAGTATGGCATGGATTAAAGAGACATTTATCATCTTTCCCATTCAGGATAACAATTTACTAATCTGTGTTAAGTTACAAGCATAAAACAGTTTTGAAAGGATTATTCCCCAAAATTGTTGGGGCAGTCAGTCCTTATAACCTCAGGTTTGAATATTTCCTTTTATACAGATCACTTCCCCTTGGTTTCACATCAGCTGCTGATTCATTTCAAGTGATTTTTTTCCTTAAAAAAAAAAAAGTCTGCATTATTATATATCATTAAGAACTAGAGATGCAGAATAGAGCAACAGATAATCATTTCTTTGCTAAAGTAGAATTGCTTTCCCCAGTGCAGTCTCCCATGGTTTATCCACAGTAGATTTACGTACTAGAATGACAAAGATCTCCCCAAGTAGTGGAGAAATATTCCCCAAATCTGAACTCCTCTTAAAACCAAAGAAATTTTCTAGGGATTGTAATAATCTCAGAACTAGGGGAGAGGGGGAGTTCTCTTTAAAGAATGCAATAATTTGCATTTTTAATGCTAATGGCTTATTTCATCATCTTACTCTCAGCAGATCCCCTTCGGAGAATTTGAAATGGCTCTTTGAAATGAATTTGATTTTTTTTTTTTTATGATGACCCCTTACTTGATCATACATACATATTCGTACGTCATAATCTAGCAAATATTTAAGCATGTTCTTACTCTGATTAACCGTACCCAGTGCCATGGAAACACCTTAAGCTAAACACTGAAAGGTTAGTAAAGAAGTAATATCTTTTATAAGTTTAGCTAAGATATCTGGAAGAAAAATAAATAAGCTCTTGGACAGAAAGACCTTTTTTCAGATCTGCTGAATATGTTTGCAAGTCTTTTTCAACACTGCAATTACTTGTCATTTGGTCAATTCCCTTCAATTCTCTTCTTTCAATAGGTTAGCTTATTCTGTATACAGTAATCAACTCTGTTTCTGTCTAGAAGTTTGTCTTCAGTCTTATTTGCCTCTCCTACTAAAGCAGGTATTTCAGATTCAATTTGGTGTACTGGGAACTAACAAGAGAAATTTCTTTTGTTGTTCTTCATTCATGTTTCTAGTGCTGTTCCTTTTTTTTTTTTTTAATATTATTTACCATCCACCCTGTCACTATCACAATTTTTCGATGTACTCTTGCAAGGTTAAATAGAATGAATATGGTGTTAAGATTTTTTGAAAATATTAATACAATAGCATTTAAGTTATGCTAAATAACCTACACAATAGCTCTCTCCAAAAACTGTATCTACCACTAA